>NC_053445.1:17616400-17979287 GCF_007990345.1 Gossypium hirsutum | reverse complement strand
ATCCAGAAACTTCTGGCCATTATTTTTTCTAGTTTGATTATAGTTAATAGCCCAGTTGCAGGGTCGACACTGCTTTGCCATTACGACTTGATATCCCTGCACGGGCTTCATACTGAGCGTTTTTCTATGGAAACTAGACTCAGAGAGGAATCTGTACATATATGGACGACCCTAATATCTGGTTAATTTATAATGAATTCCAAAGTCGGAGCAGGAATCCAAAACCGTTGGCCCTGTCCCACAAAAATCTGATATCTCTATATACTGCCCATATGATCTTTTCGTTACTTCCTCATGAAAGCAGACTCATCGAGCTTCGATTACATAATTTATTCATCAATTAATTCCACTCCTACTATTTTTAGTGATTTTTCAATCTCATGACACTGCTGCTGCCACATCGTTACGAAAGTAACTAGTCCATTTCATGCCTACCCTTGATCCAACTCAATCGAACATTCGTGCCATTTTCGCATGGCTTAAAGTTTACATGCCATAATTCAAACACAACGTACTAGCTTATACATGCCAAAATGATCTCTAAGCACACTAAGAAGAAAGTACCAAAACTTGCTATCCGGTGTGATGACTTCGATGACGGCCCGACCCCGCAAAAGTAGATGAGTCCAAGCAACCTATAATGGGTGACAAGGAAACACCGGGTGAGTTTATAACTCAGTAAGTCATAAGCAATGCACTACTATATATCAATAACATTATCACAAGAGGAAACAAAATGGAATGAGACAATTTACTCCATCCATACCGAACCATGCCATAGTTCCTCCAACCTATCGATTCAATTTCATATCAATTCATGCATTCACCATCCATATACTCATCAATAGGACATTGAAGCATTTTCATAAATCAATTTATTTTCGTTACAATCAAACAACAAAACGGCCTTTCACCCATCCTACGATAAATTTTTATGTACGTGACTTCAAGTATAGTTGTCACATAGGTTCAACTTACCGAGCTCAACACCAAGTATAAGCATAGCACATATTAGCCATGTACTCAAGACACTTACCCGATCCGCTGTCCGCGATCGACTCAATAGTGTCGCACACATAGTGTCCATAATGATTCACGAATGTATATTGAGCCCGCACACTCAGTGCTATATATTCAACTCGCACACTTAGTGCCACGTAATCAAATCGCACACTTAGTGCTACATAGTCAGACTCGCACACTTAGTGCCGCATGGTCAATTCGCACACTTAGTGCATCATATTCATTTCGCACACTTAGTGCAACATAGTCGAATCGCACACTTAGTGCTGTACAATTTAATCCCGCGCACTTAGCGCCAATCTCATGGTCATAAATGGTTATCCCGCACGTTTAGTGCCGAGATCAACAACTCGGTACATCTTACCTCTTTTCTTTCATTCAACAATTTCATCATCACATACATACATGCATATATATATATGTATATTTATTCATTCCATTCAGCATCAATACATACACATTATGACCATTTGAAATAATACCAACTACATGCTTAATGACTTACCTCGTGTTGGGTAAGACGGTTCCAACTCGGCTACTCGATAACCTTTTCTTTGCCTTTGCTCGATTCACCTCCTTTAGCTCCTTGAGCTAAATCAATAATTTAACTAGTTTAACCACCTTGCTAAATATTTACAATCCAATTTCACATGTATATGTATGTTAGTATATTCGGCTAATAACCTCATGCAACTACCAAAGCCGAATCAACTAAATATACTTATGTATATACACATATATCATCATCGAAATCACCTAAGCTTAGACATCAATTTTTAATTTCAAGCAAGTTGCCGAATGCAACCTTACTAAATTTTCATGGATTCAATATACCATTACCATGAAATCAACAACCAAAAATTCATAGCCAATTTAGGAAAATCACATTGCAAATCTCAAATTCAAACAAAACCCATGGCCGAAATGCATGTATACATGTACAATGTCAACTATAACATCATTTAAACACCTAATTCATCTCATGAACACTTAATCAAGTTTCCCTAATCTAGCATATTTTCACATCTATTTGTAACATCATGTAAGTCCACATATAACTACATTTCTTAAGTTCCACATCTTAATGCCCATTATAGCCACTCCCATAATCTACATTTAAAAATCGGCAACACCCACATTCAACTATCTTAGCCGAATACTCCTCAATACTTAGACTAAAGTATGCACATTAAACTTAATACAACTTTCATTATTCCTTTCATGTTTCGGTCAATTATTCAAATTACCTCATAACATGAACATTCTTTTCAACTAATCTAGGATGACTCATTCGGCCATAACCAAGAACCACTTTTCATACAAGGACCAAAATAAATCAATTGAACCTCCCATTTAAACCCCTTTCCATCTTCTACTTACTCAATAATACATGTTTCTTAGTTCATATTCATCTATAATCATTTCAAATCACATACTACAAAACATCATCACTTTGGCATATAAGAACATAACCAAAGGTTTCTTGCAACACAACTCAAAAATCAACACATGGGTCATGTTATGAGCATCAAAACAACCCAACTTCACAAAAAAAATGCCAAAAGAACCACATGATATCATACCTTAATCTACAAACTCACTTGGCCGAATGTCCTAGCTTCCATATTTTTTTCTTTTCTTTTCCTTATGGTTTCGGCAAGATGATAGAAAAGATGAAGGAACTTTGTTTTTATCACCACTTACTAATATAAATTTATTATACATAATTCCCACCAAATATATAAAAAAATGGAGACAAGGGAACACCATAATGCATGCTTGTGTTGGCCGGCCATTCACATTCAAAAATGGTCTATTTGACATGCAAGTCCACTCTTTTTGGTACATGCACTAATAGACCATTTTAAATTGGACTATCATATTTTCTCCATGTCTCAAATCGATCCCTATTAACAATTTTCTCATGCAATTGGTAAAATTAGGGAATGAAACTTCCACATACTCATGTTCACACATAATAAGCACAGAATATATCAATTAATTATTTTTTTACGACTCGGTGTTGTGGTCCCGAAACCACTTTCCGACTAGGGTCACATTAGGGCTGTCACAACTCTCCCCCACTTAAGAAATTTTCGTCCCCGAAAATCTTACCGGTAAATAGGTTTGGGTATCGTTCTTTCATCGAGCTCTCAGTTTCCCAGGTAGCTTCCTCAATCCCATGTTTGAGCCATAACACCTTTACTAACGGAACCCTTTTGTTTCGCAACTCCTTCACCTCACGAGCTAGGATACGTATCGGTTCTTCTTCATAACTCATATCGGCTTGAATTTCAACCTCTGATGGGCTAATTATATGCGACGGATCAGATCGATAGTGTCGAATCATCGAAACATGAAAGACATCGTGAATCTTTTCAAGCTCAGGGGGCAAAATCAATCTATACGCAACTGGCCCCACTCGTTCGGAGATTTCGTACGGCCCAATGAATCTCGGGCTCAACTTGCCCTTACGGCCAAACCTAAGTACTTTTTTCCAAGGCGAAACTTTAAGGAACACTTTATCTCCCACCTGATATTCAATGTCCTTCCGTTTCAGATCCGCATACGATTTCTGACGATCTGTGGCTGCCTTCAAACTTTCACGGATTACTTTTACTTTCTGTTCGGCATCTTTAATCAAATCAACTCCGAAAATTTTACTTTCACCGAGCTCGGTCCAAAACAATGGTGTACGGCATTTACGACCGTACAAAGCCTCGTAAGGTGCCATCTTAATACTTGATTGAAAACTATTGTTGTAAGCGAATTCAATCAAAGGTACATACCGTTCCCATGAACCACTAAACTCAAGGATGCAGCATCTCAGCATGTCCTCGAGTATCTGAATTATCCGCTGGATTGACCATCGGTTTGGGGATGAAAAGCGGTGCTAAAATGCAGCTTGGTACCCAAAGCTTCTTGCAATTTCTTCCAAAATCGCGAGGTGAATCTCGGATCTCTATCCGACACGATAGAAATAGGTACTCCATGTAATCTCACAATCTGAGTAACATACAATTCGGCTAGTTTATCCAATGAAAAATCCGTACGTACGGGGATAAAGTGAGCCGACTTAGTCAGCCTATCAACAACAACCCAAATCGCATCCTTCCTACTTGCGGACAATGGCAGTCCGGACACAAAGTCCATTGTGACTCGGTCCCATTTCCACTCGGGTATCATGATCGGCTGAAGTAATCCTGAAGGCACTTGATGTTCCGCTTTCACTTGTTGACATATTAAACATCTCGAAACAAAGTCGGAGATGTCTCGCTTCATACCATGCCACCAAAATCGACGTTTCAAGTCATTGTACATTTTCGTGCTCCCCGGGTGAATTGACATTCGGCTACAATGGGCTTCGTTCAGTATCATCGGAATGAGTTCCGAATTCCTTGGAACGCACAAACGACTTCTAAACCTCAAACAACCATCATCATCAATCTGAAACTCCGATTCCTTGTTCGGAACACACTCAACTCGTTTTGCAACCAATTCATCATCAACTTTCTGAGCTTCACGAATTTGATGAGTCAATAATGGTTTGGCTTTTAATTCAGCTACTAACACATTGTCAGGTAGCACAGACAAGTGTACATTCATCGCTCGCAAAGCAAACAGTGATTTCTGGCTTAAGGCGTCCGCAACCACATTAGCCTTTCCCGGGTGGTAATCAATGACAAGCTCGTAATCTTTCAACAACTCAAGCCAACGTCTTTGTCGCAGATTCAAGTCTCGTTGAGTCATCAAATATTTGAGACTTTTGTGATCCGAAAACACATGGCACTTCTCGCCAAACAAATAATGTCGCCATATTTTTAATGCAAACACAATGGCGGCTAGTTCGAGATCATGGGTCGGATAATTTCTCTCGTGTGGCTTCAATTGTCTTGACGCATAGGCCACAACTCGACCTTCTTGCATCAATACGCAACCCAACCCAAGTAGGGATGCGTCACTATAAACGACAAACTCTTTACCCGACTCGGGTTGCACCAAAATTGGAGCTTCAGTCAGATGAGTTTTCAGTTGATCGAAGCTTTTCTGGCATTTCTCCGTCCATTCGAACTTAACATCCTTCTGAAGTAGCTTCGTCATTGGTGTGGCTATCATTGAGAAACCCTTGACAAATCGTCGGTAATAACCGGCGAGCCCTAGAAAGCTCCGGACTTCGGTAACATTTCTCGGAGGCTTCCAGTTAAGTATGGCTGAAATTTTGCTCGGGTCAACCCGAATACCCGATGCGGATACCACATGACCCAAGAAGCTAACCTCTCTTAGCCAGAACTCACACTTACTGAACTTAGCATATAACTGCTTATCCCGTAAAATTTGCAACACTAGCCTCAGATGCTCAGCATGTTCGGCCTCATCTCTTGAATAGACCAAGATGTCATCAATAAACACAACTACGAACCGATCCAAATACGGCCTAAAGATCCGATTCATCAAATCCATAAACACCGCAGGGGCATTAGTGAGCCCAAACGGCATCACTAAGAACTCGTAGTGACCGTACCTCGTTCTGAAAGCAGTTTTGGGTACGTCCGAATCTCGAATCCGCAACTGATAATAACCCGATCTCAAATCTATCTTTGAAAACACCGATGCCCCCTTTAATTGATCGAACAGATCATCAATACGCGGCAACGGATATTTATTCTTTATCGTCACTTTATTCAGTTGACGATAATCAATGCACAACCTCATGGTTCCGTCCTTCTTTTTCACGAACAATACTGGTGCACCCCAAGGTGAGAAACTCGGTCGAGCGAAACCTCTATCCGTCAATTCTTGCAACTGAGCTTTCAACTCTTTTAACTCGGTTAGTGCCATACGATACGGAGCGATCGAAATAGGCGTAGTTCCAGGTACAAGCTCAATACCAAACTCTACCTCCCGAACAGGTGGCAAACCCGGTAACTCTTCAGGAAAAACATCCGGGTATTCACAGACCACCGGTACCGATTCGGGTTTCTTTTCTAACTCCTTGTCATCAAGTACATACGCGAGGTATGCTTCGCACCCTTTCCTTACATATTTCTGGGCCAACATTACTGATATTACAGCTGGCAACCCCCTTAAGTCCGCAGACTCAACTCGGATTATTTCGTTATTTGCACACCTCAAATCGATAGTCTTGCTTTTGCAGTTCACAATCGCATCATGCGCGGTTAACCAATCCAAACCAAGAATAACATCAAACTCATCGAACGGCAAAAGCATCAAATCGGCCGGAAAACAGGATTCTCGGATTATTAGAGGGCATCTCTTACACACTTTATCAACAAGTACGCATTGGCCCAAAGGGTTTGATACTCGAATTACGAGCTCAGTAGACTCAACAGGTAGAGTCTTACTGGTTGCTAAGGTTTCACATACATATGAATGAGTAGAACCAGGGTCAATCAATGCAATCACATTAGTATCAAAGAGAGTGAAGGTACCAGTGATGACGTCGGGGGAGGATGCCTCCTCTCGTGCGCGAATGGCATATGCTCTAGCAGGAGCACGGTTCTCGGCGCGATCGGCCGTATCAGAAGCCCCCCTCTGACTACCACCCCTGCCTCCAAAAATTCTCGGTGGTCTACCTCTAGATGTCACTCCACTAGGTCTTGCACCTTGAATCTTATTCTTCTCATCCAGCTCCGTGAAATCTCTAATGAGATGGTCCTTCGAACCGCACCCGTAACAGGCCCTGCTAGTAGACTTGCCCCAACATTCACCTAGGTGTCGTCTTCCACATTGGGGACATTCAGGTTTCTCGTGACGATTATTGCCCACACTAGCTACCGAAGTAGCTCGGGAGCCCATCGATGGTCTTGCCCTGATGGAAATTCCTGCAGTCGCCCTCGACTTATTAATGTCCTCCCTGAACTTCTTTACAGCTGAAAACGGGGCTTTACCCGTCAATCTTTTACGATAATCTCTAGCTTCAAATTCAGCCTTCCTCTTCTCCTTTCCAAGTTCCTCTGCCTTGCAGGCTCGTTCGACTAGTGTTACGAATTCCTTTATTTCCAAAATACCCATTAGTAGCTTTAAATCTTCATTCAATCCTTCCTCGAATCTTTTTCACATAGCAACCTCATCAGCTACACACTCCCGGGCATACCTACTAAGTCTTACGAATTCATGTTCGTATTCAGATACAGTCATACGGCCTTGCTTGAGTTCCAAGAACTCCTTACGCTTCTGGTCAATGAACCGTTGGCTAATAAATTTCTTCCGGAATTCCATTTGAAAGAAGTCCCAAGTTACTCGCTCGTTCGGGACTATGGAAATCAAGGTCCTCCACCAATAGTAGGCTGAGTCTCGCAACAAAGATACAGCACATTTTAGACATTCATCGGGTGTGCATGACAATTCATCGAACACCCGAATGGTGTTATCAAGCCAGAACTCGGCCCTTTCGGCATCATCAGTTACTATGGCCTTGAACTCCTCGGCCCCACGCTTCCTAATCAAGTCTACAGGCTCTTGGGGTGGATTATTCAAATTTGGGAATTGTTGGACAGCCGGGTTGGCTCGGGGATATTGCGCGACCCACTCATTCATCATGGTAAAGAAGGCTTGTTTAGCCCCCTCACCTTGATTATTCGCAGATGACTGAGGTTCAACAGGCGGCATCCCTTGTGCAGGAGCAGCCGCTACGCTCTCAACGTCATCCGCTAGGGTTCTTTCTTCACCGGGATCCATTTACTAATCAAGACAAAAACATTTCAACCGTCAGAAGTCATCACCCTTTTAAACATTAACATTATGGCATGTATAGCTAGACTCATACGTGCTATGGTAGTCCTAGAACCGACTAAACCATAGCTCTGATACCAATTAAATGTAACACCCCGAACCCGAAACTGACACCGGAGTCGAACACGAGGTGTTAACTGGCTTTAACCCCTTACAAAATTTATTTATCCAGACACTGCCCAATCTGTGTACTAGTCGTTTTAAAAATCATATCTTGAGTTCCGTAACTCGAAAATCAGTTTCGTAATTTTCCCAGAAACTAGACTCATGTGCCCATCTATGTATTTTTTTCTAGAATTTTTGGTTGGGCCAATTAGTACAGTTTATTAGTCAAAGTCCCCCAAGTTGCAGGGGTCGACTACACTGACCTTTGCCCATTACGACTTGGATATCTCCCTGCACGGGGCTTCAATACTGATGCCGTTTGTTTCTATGGAAACTAGACTCAGAGAGGAATCTGTACATATATGGTACGACCCCTAATTATCTCTGGTTAATTTATAATGAATTTCCAAAGTCGGAGCAGGGAATCCAGAAACCGTTCTGGCCCTGTCCCACAAAAATCTGATTATCTCTTAATATACTGCCCATATGATCTTTTCGTTACTTCCTCATGAAAGCAGACTCATCAAGCTTCGATTACATAATTTATTCATCAATTAATTCCACTCCTACTATTTTTAGTGATTTTTCAATCTCATGACACTGCTGCTGCCAGCATCTGTTACGAAAGTAACTAGGTCCATTTCATGCCTACCCTTGATCCAACTCAATCGAACATTCGTGCCATTTTCGCATGGCTTAAAGTTTACATGCCATAATTCAAACACAACGTACTAGCTTATACATGCCAAAATGATCTTCTAAGCACACTAAGAAGAAAGTACCAAAACTTGCTATCCGGTGTGATGACTTCGATGACGGCCCGACCCCGCAAAAGTAGATGAGTCCAAGCAACCTATAATGGGTGACAAGGAAACACCGGGTGAGTTTATAACTCAGTAAGTCATAAGCAATGCACTACTATATATCAATAACATTATCACAAGAGGAAACAAAATGGAATGAGACAATTTACTCCATCCATACCGAACCATGCCATAGTTCCTCCAACCTATCGATTCAATTTCATATCAATTCATGCATTCACCATCCATATACTCATCAATAGGACATTGAAGCATTTTCATAAATCAATTTATTTTCGTTACAATCAAACAACAAAACGGCCTTTCACCCATCCTACGATAAATTTTTATGTACGTGACTTCAAGTATAGTTGTCACATAGGTTCAACTTACCGAGCTCAACACCAAGTATAAGCATAGCACATATTAGCCATGTACTCAAGACACTTACCCGATCCGCTGTCCGCGATCGACTCAATAGTGTCGCACACATAGTGTCCATAATGATTCACGAATGTATATTGAGCCCGCACACTCAGTGCTATATATTCAACTCGCACACTTAGTGCCACGTAATCAAATCGCACACTTAGTGCTACATAGTCAGACTCGCACACTTAGTGCCGCATGGTCAATTCGCACACTTAGTGCATCATATTCATTTCGCACACTTAGTGCAACATAGTCGAATCGCACACTTAGTGCTGTACAATTTAATCCCGCGCACTTAGCGCCAATCTCATGGTCATAAAGGTTATCCCGCACGTTTAGTGCCGAGATCAACAACTCGGTACATCTTACCTCTTTTCTTTCATTCAACAATTTCATCATCACATACATACATGCATATATATATATGTATATTTATTCATTCCATTCAGCATCAATACATACACATTATGACCATTTGAAATAATACCAACTACATGCTTAATGACTTACCTCGTGTTGGGTAAGACGGTTCCAACTCGGCTACTCGATAACCTTTTCTTTGCCTTTGCTCGATTCACCTCCTTTAGCTCCTTGAGCTAAATCAATAATTTAACTAGTTTAACCACCTTGCTAAATATTTACAATCCAATTTCACATGTATATGTATGTTAGTATATTCGGCTAATAACCTCATGCAACTACCAAAGCCGAATCAACTAAATATACTTATGTATATACACATATATCATCATCGAAATCACCTAAGCTTAGACATCAATTTTTAATTTCAAGCAAGTTGCCGAATGCAACCTTACTAAATTTTCATGGATTCAATATACCATTACCATGAAATCAACAACCAAAAATTCATAGCCAATTTAGGAAAATCACATTGCAAATCTCAAATTCAAACAAAACCCATGGCCGAAATGCATGTATACATGTACAATGTCAACTATAACATCATTTAAACACCTAATTCATCTCATGAACACTTAATCAAGTTTCCCTAATCTAGCATATTTTCACATCTATTTGTAACATCATGTAAGTCCACATATAACTACATTTCTTAAGTTCCACATCTTAATGCCCATTATAGCCACTCCCATAATCTACATTTAAAAATCGGCAACACCCACATTCAACTATCTTAGCCGAATACTCCTCAATACTTAGACTAAAGTATGCACATTAAACTTAATACAACTTTCATTATTCCTTTCATGTTTCGGTCAATTATTCAAATTACCTCATAACATGAACATTCTTTTCAACTAATCTAGGATGACTCATTCGGCCATAACCAAGAACCACTTTTCATACAAGGACCAAAATAAATCAATTGAACCTCCCATTTAAACCCCTTTCCATCTTCTACTTACTCAATAATACATGTTTCTTAGTTCATATTCATCTATAATCATTTCAAATCACATACTACAAAACATCATCACTTTGGCATATAAGAACATAACCAAAGGTTTCTTGCAACACAACTCAAAAATCAACACATGGGTCATGTTATGAGCATCAAAACAACCCAACTTCACAAAAAAAATGCCAAAAGAACCACATGATATCATACCTTAATCTACAAACTCACTTGGCCGAATGTCCTAGCTTCCATATTTTTTTCTTTTCTTTTCCTTATGGTTTCGGCAAGATGATAGAAAAGATGAAGGAACTTTGTTTTTATCACCACTTACTAATATAAATTTATTATACATAATTCCCACCAAATATATAAAAAAATGGAGACAAGGGAACACCATAATGCATGCTTGTGTTGGCCGGCCATTCACATTCAAAAATGGTCTATTTGACATGCAAGTCCACTCTTTTTGGTACATGCACTAATAGACCATTTTAAATTGGACTATCATATTTTCTCCATGTCTCAAATCGATCCCTATTAACAATTTTCTCATGCAATTGGTAAAATTAGGGAATGAAACTTCCACATACTCATGTTCACACATAATAAGCACAGAATATATCAATTAATTATTTTTTTACGACTCGGTGTTGTGGTCCCGAAACCACTTTCCGATTAGGGTCACATTAGGGCTGTCACATACCCTATGTAACACCCTGAATTTAGGGCCTAGAAGAAATAGGTTTTGAACAAGGGAACAATTAGGAGACTACACATAAATATTTAGTTGTGCAAGGAAGTGATGTAAATGAATGTTTGCTTTAGTGGTTAAGTGATTTAAGAGTGTTTGAAAGTGTTTGAGAAGTCAGGGGTTCAAGCCTTGGCTTTTGCAAAATTTTTATTTTAAGTGAATAAAATCCTTGGATCTAGATAGTAGGTTCTTAAATTATTGTGGTTAAAATATGATACAAAGGAGTTGTTGGCCTAGTGGTAAGGGGTGTGTGGAGTGTACATGGGGTCTAAGGTTTGAGTGGTGGCGCATCAAAAAGGGAGTATTTGTTTTGCTGCCTAATTCGTGTGGGTGGTAGAGTTGGATTGAAATACTGCTAAATGGAGTTTGAACTGGTCATAAAGAGAATTGATGAGGGATATTTAGAGAGATTTGAGGAGAGAATATTGGGATTTGGGGAGGTTGTTGTTGTTGTTGGGATTTGGGGAGATTGATTGGCACATTGCTTGGGAACTAAGGGTGCGATGATCATTGATTTTTGGAATAAAAGTGTTCGGAACTAAGGGAATCTGCAAATTGCATCAGGTGTGTAACCACCCGACTGTAACTGTAGAACGACAAAAGCTGAAAGGCCAAGATACGACGTTGAGACCACACGAGTGTGCGATCGTTCGTGTGGAAAGCCAAATTTGTGAATCATGGACAATAAACTATAGAGGCTTCCATGAGCATTTCCATGGGCTTAGGCCATAATGGGTCACATTGGGCCGAAATAGGCCATGTGGGCTCAATGGGCTTGTAGGCCCCACACGGATGAAATCCACAATTTGTGGAAAATTTTGGATTTGGTTGTATAGATCTCATAATCGTGGTAAAATCTGGGCTGAACAGGCACACGAGCGTGTAGGCCCACTTGGGTCGAGTAATAGGCCTTGGGCCCATTTACACTGTTATTATCGAAATACCCTCGATGGGTAAAATTACCGAAATACCCTTGAAAGGTAAAATTACTGAAATACCCTCGATGGGTAAAATTGCCGAAATACCTTCGGTGGGTGAAATTATCGAAATACCCCAAGGGGTAAAATTATCGAAATACCCTCGATGGGTAAAATTATCGAAATACTCTCGAAGGGTAAAATTATTGAAATACCCTCGATGGGTAAAATTATCAAAATACCCCCGAAGGGTAAAATTACTAAAATACCCCTAAAGGGTAAAATTACTAAAATACCCTCAATGGATAAAATTATCGAAATACCCTTGAAAGGTAAAATTACCAAAATACCCCTATGGGTAAAATGATCGTAATGCCCTGTAGGGTAAAATGACTGTAATGCCCTTGTAGGGTAAAATGACTGTAATGCCCCTATAGGGTAAAATAACCTTAATGCCCCTGTAGGGTAAAATGATTGTAATGCCCTTATAGGGTAAAATGACCGTAATGCCCATGTAAGGTAAAATGACCATAATGCCTCTAGGGTAAAATGATTGTAATGCCCCTGGAGGGTAAATAACTATTTTGCCCCTCGAGTGTAAATGATTGATTTGTCCGTGATGTAAATGACTAGTTTGTCTGTGATTGGTATGACTGATTTGTTTGTGATTTATATGACTGATTCTGAGCATGGCATTCTGCATACACGACATATTGCATGGGGTTGGGATTCTATTAAGGAGGAAGTACAGCACTGGTGGCTCTTCCACAATCACTGTTACTGGTGGCTTGGCCACATATACCGTTACTGGCAGCTTTGCTGCGATACTATTGTTGGCAGCTTTGCTGCGATGCTACTGATGGTTGTGTGTCGATCATATCACTACTACTGATGGTTTTGTGTCGATCATATTACCGCTACTGATGGTTGTGTGCCAATCATATCACTGCTACTGATGGCTTTGTGCTGGTCATATTATCGTTACTGATGGTTGTGTGCCGATCATATCACTGCTACTGATGGTTTTGTTCCAATCATATTACTGTACTTATGGCTTGTAGCCATTCTATTTATAGCTTATAGCTATCCTGTTTACGGCTCTTAGCCATTCTGGTTACTAGCAGTTTTGTTGCGATCCTGATTAGTGCCAAAACCGGTGCTGATATTGGTGTGTTGGCTGGGTGGGTCAATTTTATCCCCACAGGGTGTGTTGGTTGGTACAGGTGGTGTGTTGGCTATATTGGGATGGGTTGCATGATTACATTGTTGCATTTTTATTACTGTTTCTGATACTGTATTGGGTTGAGGATCACATGTGTTCTGTTTCTGATTCTGATACTGTAACGGGCTAAGGCCCACACTATATTTTTCCTGTTTCGGGCTAAAGGCCATATTATTTTGTTACTGGAAAGGGGTCAGGCCCAGACTGTTACTACTTATATTACTGACTGAATGATAGGGGATTACACACTGAGTTTTTGTAAACTCACCCTGTTTTTAACCATTCAGGTAATCTCTAGCGTTAGATGGTTTGGAGCTGCGAGGGACTCGGAGAGGGCCACCAAACTGCACAATTTTTATTTTTTTAGCTCATTTACTTAAGATTGAGCTTGTTGGTTCGGGTTGAAATAAGGCCTTTATAATTTTTGGATTTTAAATTTGGGATTTGATTTGATTGTGATTCATATCTACTAGAAGTAGAACACGGTTTTCCAAAATAATAACTGTTTTCTAACACTACGTTTTCACAACTCAATTTTAAATATCACGTTTTCGCAACAATAATATTTTGAAGGTAATAACATTTAAAAAGGGAATAGCTTTTTAAACCACGCTAGGAAATAAACAAATGCAAATTGAGGTTTTGTACAAGTGTTAAATGGCAAGAAGATAGAAATTTCAAGAAGGGTTTTCAATGAAAACATGGTTTTCGAAAAACACTTCAATGTGACACACCAGATCCGGCAGTAACTTTTAGGCCGGGTTTGGGGTGTTACACCCTATATGAATAAGTTAGATAAATTTCACTATGAGCAAGTTAAAGCCAAGGAAAGCTAGGGCTTCGGCCCCATCGGTTAAATATTAAAATTTCTTTTTAAGCCTCTCCCAAAATTTTATAATTAAATTTAATCCCCTTTAGCCCCTTCAAATGGAAACATTATCAATTTTTTCCCTTGTTAGAAAGTGATGATTCAATTTAGACCATTTCCATGTAAAGGTTTTAGGCTTATGTCTATCCCTAACACTAAATTTATACCCTTGATCTAACTATGATTTTTTAACTCATCTAAAAAGCCATACCTTTAAACATATACTACATACTTGTTACAGTAGAGTAGTCATTACGTTAGATCAAACCATTACTCTATTTTTCTTGCTTTACTTAAGCCTAGCTGACAAGTTTGTTTGATTACTCACTTAGAATAAAATCTTTTGTGTAATACTATTTAGGACCAGGGTATATGTATATCACGTTTGATAGTGATTTCTTTCATATCCATATAGATTTATCAAAATATATTAAATCTGTTAGAGCTATAAAATGTTATAGTACTTCTAGTTTTCGTCGTGTTTAAATGAATTGCACTATATTTCTTGTATTGTTTCTTTTTCTATTTCCATATCTATATAAAATTCTATCCAATATATGTTTCAGTGTTGAATCTATTGTTCATCGACTCCCCTATTGGATCTGGATGGTCATATTCAAACTCAAGTAGTGATTATAATAATAGAGCTGATAGCACTAGTAAGATCAGAATATATATTCTTCATTATTAAATAAAACAGATTGGGTATTATATATTAATATTTTAAAATTGTTTGTTTCCTACAGATAAAATATTACTTACATTCATGCAAAAATGGTATGAAAAATATCCAATCTTCAAGTGCAAAGATCTATATATAGCTGCATCAAGTTTTGTAGGTGAATTTTTTTTTCTCACATTTTGTTGCATATCAACATATTTTTAATACTCCAAAATATACTTAATGACTAACTAAACAAAATATAATGTGATCTCTAGCATATAGTTTTTTTCTCTAATATATATTGTACTTTATTGTTTACATGTCAAGCTTGCAACATTATTTTTTTAGATTCAAACTCAAATAATTAATCAAATTTCTTATTAAATTAACAATTTTTTAAATAATAATTAAAAAATATAAATTATTTTATAAATTATTTTTTGTAACATACTTCTTGAATTCAATATGTTTAATTAATTATTGAATAGAAATATAACAATGAAATGATCTTGAATTATTTTGTGGTAACCCAAAAATAATTTCGACTATAGCTTTTTGAAATAAAATTAATGTTTTAAAAATAAGGTTGAAAATATCTGTAATTTTAAAATACAGGTTGTTTTGCAAAATGGTCAAAATTAGGAGTGGTTGAAAGCAAATGACCCAAAACTTTAAAATCAACCTAATATTTCCCCCACCTATAGGAAACCCACGAGAGTTCTTCCCCTTAATTTTTATTTTGTCATCCCTTACATTCCCAAGCTCCATTCGTTCAAATTTGATTGTCAAACTTCAATCTTTTGATTTCTACCATCATCCTAGCATTAAACTGCCATATAATTCCATAAAAACCATAAGAAACACCATTGATTTTGTATTGCACAACTTTTGGGATTTTTAGATTTTTAATTAAACAGTCGTTTCTCTTTCAAATAAGATAAGGTTTCAATTCCTGATTACTTTTTAATGTTATCTAGCCTTTAAAACTGAGTTTTATCCATTGAATCGAGGGTTCTTAATAAATGCCAAAAATTGGGTCGTTAATGGTGAAATTCAGAATATTGTTTAAAAATAATTTTTCAAAGTGATTTTCAACTTGCTTTGATATGATTAGAAGGTTTATAAACTTTCCTTAAAGTTTCATTAAGAGATTCTAAGGTTTTAATGAGCTTTCATGAAAAATGGTTATTTTATGTCGAAATTTTGGAACCACAAATCTATGTAATTTTTTTACTTTGAATGCTGAGAGTCATGCCTAGATGAGTAATTAGATGATTGGAATCAGTTTTAGGTAAAGGGAATTAGTAGAGATTGAGATATTTGAATTTTAAGTTTGTATGTTGGAAGTTTTAGTTCTAAGAGAGAGGAACCTTAAACCTAAATTTTTGATAGTTTGAGTGAGTTACTAGTTGTATATTAATCATGTTTATTGTATGGTTAATTGTGGTAAAGATACAAAACAATTGGAACCTTCAACGAGCAAGGCGAAAGGCAAAGGAAAGCTAGTTTAAGTTTCCAACGGCGAGGCAGAAGCACAAACGGTGGGTATTTGCAATTACTGCTTGTAGACACGATTCATAGCTTTAAGCAGGAGCTTAGGAATATCCTAAACACCTATCCTAGGTTTCGAGTGTAAGGTCTCTCGTTCCCTTCATTAACTTATGTGATATGTGATAATATGATGTGGTTTGTGAACTATTATGTGGTAATATGATATGAGACATATGCTTAAGATAGTATTTATGGAATATGATAATTGTAAGCATGGAATAAGTAACACCCCAAACCTGGCCTAGTCGTTATTGTCGAATCTGGTGTGTCACATTTAAGTGTTTTTCAAAAACAATTTTTCATTGAAAACCCTTCTTGAAATTTCAAACTTCATGCCATTTAAAACTTGTACAAACCCTCAGTTTGTGTTTGCTTATTTTGAATTGAGGTTTATTAAAGAAACATTGTTACCTTTAAAACCTTATTGTTGCGGAAGCTTAATTTAAAACAAATGATTTGCGAAAACGTGTTATCTAAAAATTGAGTTGCGGAAACGTAGCGTTTAAAAATAGTTATTGTTTTGGAAAATCGGGTTCTCCTTCTAGCAGATAAGAATCACAATCAATAAAATCCAGAATTTAAAATCCAAAATTTTAAAGGCCTTATTACAACCCGAATCAAAATCAAAGTGCTTTAGTAAATGAGCAAAACAGAATAAAACTTATGCAGTTGTGTGGCCCTCTCCGAGTCCCTCGTAGCTCTGAATCGTATAACGCTAGGGATTACCTGTACATTTAAACAGAAGGGTGAGTTTGCGAAAACGTAGTGTGTAATCCCTTATAATACAAACTGTCAGATATACGGTATGTAGAAATAGACTGGGCTTGAGCCCATCACAAGCATAGTATCAGGTGAGCCTTAGCCCATTAACAAAACCAAATGGACCTAACCCCAATTACAGAATCAGTATCAAATGCAGATAGGCAGACAGAAATCCCACCCAATCCAACCAATAATTCACCCGTAACAACAAACACACCATGTTGGGATAAAATTGACCCACCTAGCCAACACACCAAGCTTAGCAACAATTGCAGCACTAAGTCAACAGAACGGCTCGGCACCGTAGAAAAAATGGCTAAAAGCCATAAATATTGCAGCAACGCTACCAGTTAGCAGAACGGCTAAAAGCCATACACTTCCTCCGTCAATATTAACCCAACCCCATGCAGGATGACATGTGATAAATCATACGTGTATGCAATATGTTATACTTAGTAACAGCCATATAAATATCATAAAGCAAAACGGTCATGCATAGCATAAGGCCTTAACAGTCATTTCATCTCCTAGGGGCATAACAGTCATTTTACCCTATAGGGGTCTTTCGGTAATTTTACCCTTCGAGGGTATTTCGGTAATTTTACCCTTTGAGGGTATTTCAATAATTTAACTTTCGAGGGCATTTCAGTAATTTTACGATTTGAGGGTATTTCGATAATTTTAGCTTTTGAGGGTATTTTAGTAATTTTACCCTTTGAGGGTATTTTAGTAATTTTACCCTTTGAGGGTATTTTAGTAATTTTACCCTTCGAGGGTATTTTAGTAATTTTACCTTTCGAGGGTATTTCGATAATTTAACAACCTTTTTGAAGGTCTACAGTCGCCTCGAGTGACAAATAACCTAAATGGTCATAACGGTGTAAATGGGCCCAAGGCCTATACTCGACCCACATGGGTCTACATGCTCATGTGGCCCATTTAGCCCAGATTCAGTCACGGCTATGCGAACTACATAACCCAGTCTAGTATTTGCCACTTAACGTGGATTTTATCCGTGTGGGGCCCACGAGCCTATTAGGCCCACACGACCCATTTCAGCCCAATGTGTCCCATAACGACCCAAGAGCACGAGAACCCTCACGGCAGACTCTACAGTCTAACGCCCATATTCGTGGGCTCGGTTCACCACACGAGCGTTCACACGCTGATGTGGCTTCAATCACCGTATTTTTTACTTTTTGACTTTTGTCGATTTGCAGTAGTGACAATGTGATTACACATACTTTTGGCTTTACGACAGTAATGTTTTACGGTGACAGTTACACACCTAACTGCAAAATTGAGTGAACAGTTCACCGCCAAGGCCTACATTCATTCAAGGTATATCGTCAGTTTTCCCATCATTAACGTTCACAATACTTCAACCCAAATCGTCACTTACTACTCACCTTGAACGAATGATAATTGCTTCATGCCCTTGGATCGCCAAATAAGTATCGATCACATGACCTCATCGATTATTTTCCTAAGCAATGGAACCTATAAGACTGGGTTGTTTAAAAAAAATAAGACTTAAGGCCCCAATATTAAAACGCAGCACCATCGATGAACAAGCCAACTTACCTCCTTCAAATATACAATTGAAGAACGAAAGAAGAATCTTGAATGCCTCAGCACTCCCGAGGAACCCTCTTAAATCGCAATGAGTGCAGTACGTGAGAAAAGAAATAACAATCGGTTAGTAAGGTTATTCAGTTTTGAGAAAGAAAAGCAGAGAATAGCTTTTGATCACTTACCGATAGTCAGAACCTTTGCAGTAGATCGACCCAGAGAAGGATTAACAACAGTGATATACGACCAGCCCAGAATAGAAGGTGAACAAAAGTTAAAAGAAGAGAAAAGGAAGGTTCGGCTAGGCTATGAAAGAATTCGATCGCAGAAGAAAAGAGGTAAGCAAAAATAGATGTTAGGTTCGGCCAAGAAGAGAAAAAAAAAGCATAGCAAAGATGCAGTGAAGGAATAACACGAATGGTTAGTTTCGTAGCACAAAAAGAACTAGAGGGAACCCGACCAAAAGATGCACGAGTGGTCAGTTTTAGTTTCGGCACTAGAGAAAAAGAAAGAGAAGTCCAAAACCCCAAATGTTAAAGAGAAAATTTGACACATATACACTCACCAATTGCCAAAATGCACCAAATGAGTTCCCCTAGCTGAATTTGCACATAGAAGTTGCACAATTCGGCTACAACACTCCTCTCCTCCAAATCTCTTGAAAATCTCCTCAAATATCTCCCCTTATCCCTCTTTAATATCCTCTAAGACCCATTCAAATTGTCACCCAATAAAGTTTGAAACCACCTCAAACTCGTGCTGCCTCATGCTAGCAAAATAAATATCCTTATTGCTTGCAATGGGATTCAAACCCAAGCTCTCGCATCAACCAATTCACGACACTTGCCTCCTTGCCACAAGCTATTTTTGTGACACATTTTTTCTTCAATTAATTAAAAGGTCTAAAGGCCAAAGTCCAGGTTCCTTTAAAAGAAAAACCAAAATAAATTGCAAGAGCTAAGACTTGAACCCAGGCTCCCTTGTAACTTTAATAACACCACAACCACTAGACCACAAGCTTCCTTATGACATTTTTTAACACAATAATTTAAAAGGCCTACATCCAAGCATCTAGGGTTTTATCCACTTAAAACCATAATTTTTTGCTAAAGCCCAGGTTTGAACCCAGGACTTTTCCAACTCCTCTCAGGACCCTTAACCACTAAAGCAGACATACTTTTGTGCACAGTTTCCTAAGCGTTCCCTTACTCAAGGCCCAATACTTCTAGGCTCAAATTTCGGGGCGTTATAGAATAGATGTCGAATGATAGTGATAATGTTGTGTTAATAATACAAATATGTAGTGAAAGTGTGCAACAAATCGGTAAGTAAATATGTGAGTTATTCTGGATATTTGGCCTTGTGACATTATTAGACCGTTGGATATAGTTGGCAAGCCATAGGATTTCTGAGTACTCAACTATATGTTGTGTCCTTAGGGTATTGAGGTCGAGATAATTTAGGAGAGATAAGGGAATCTGAGAAAAGCTCTATTCATCGGGATATGTTGGTGTGTTGGAGAGAGTTAGCTAAATGGTACACATTTGGGATACGTTTCTTTGGTGTATTAGAGATTCATGTATTCGATGTATGGGACACATTTCCATTATTCTAAAATTTCCCTCACTCACACCCATGTTTATTTTTTTTGTGTATGTTAGATAATTAGATTCAATATGCCTCGTAGACGTGTGAATGTATATACTCAAAAGGATGATACATCCTCTACATCTCATGTGCCGCTGCGTGGAGCGAGTATACTTGATGAGGGTGTTGGCCCTCTGATGGAAGCTATGATTGGAGTGTTACAAAGGATTGCTAGTGCTAACCCTGCTTCTGCACCTACGAATCACACACCTTTTCACGGAGGGTTGTCACTTGAACGTCTATAGGCGTTGGGTGGTAAAGAGTTTTCTGGAGTGAAATAGATTGATACGACCGTAGTTGAGTACTGATTGGAGGGTGTTGAAATGATTCTTGAGCAAATGTCCTATATTGACAAGGAGAAATTGGGTTGTACTGTGTCCCTACTCGACGATGAGGCTCATCGTTGGTAGAATACTGTGAAGAGAGGTATTATTTCTGACTGTTTGACTTGGGATTAATTTTGAGGTTTTTAAGAGGACGTTTATGGGTGAGCAATACATGGAAGCCCGTAAACGAAAATTTATGGATCTAGTTCAAGGTAATTTGTCTATGGCTAATTATGATTCGGAGCTTGTGTGACTTAGTCAGTATGCTCCTGAGATGGTTCTTTCTGAGGGGGACTATTGTAAGAGGTTCTATTTTGGGCTTAATCAAGAGATTCGGGTTTACTTGGTAGCTCAAAATGCAGAGTTGTTTGGTAAGTTGGTTAAGAAGGCCAAGGCTATTAAGGAAACTTTTGCTGAGTCACTTCATTTGTTGGTAACTGAATCGGGTAAGAGCATTTTCGATGGTGGACCAAGACGATTGCCTAATAGGGGGCATGATATTCAGAGTTCTAGTAGAGGTGCGAGGCATGGGTTTCGGCTGAGTCAGTCTATGCAATAGAGCAATGCTGTGATTACTACTGGTGGCTATGCATAGCCACTTTGTACACATTGTAAGCGTAGGAATTCTAGTGAGTGCTGCAAGTTGACAAGTGGATGTTTTAAGTGTGGCTCGAAGGAACATATGTTGAGGAATTGTCCAAACAGAGTAGAGGTTTCACAGGCTCAAAGTTCTGCACCTGCGTCTGTGCTTGCTGAAGGCTTTGGTCGCGGTAGAGGTAATGAGAGACCGGTGGGGCAACAAGTTGTTGGTAATTCAATTGCTACTCAGGTTGAGTCTTGAGGTCCAGCCTGGGTTTTTACTGTTAGGGAGCCGGAGGATCAGGATTTGACTAATGTTATGGCAGATACTTTCACTTGGAAGTCTATTCCATTATTCTTTTTGGTTGATTCCAGTTCCACACAATCATATATCTTGAGTGAATTGGCATGTAAGTTAGGGATTCCTATAGAGACTATTGGTTTGGGTATGATTGCTATTAGCTTTTTTGGTGATAGCGTTGTGGTGAATCGATTATATCGTTGGTGTCTTTTTATGATTAAGGGCATGTTTTCTTTGTGGATCTTGTAACATCCTGTTTTTTAGTGGTGTCAAAAACAGTCGTTTCTAGATCACCAAATTCGACGAGTAAGTTTGTAAATATTATTATTTAATATTTACGAGTCAAATATGGTTTTTGAAAGGTTTTTGAAATGATAATTTATGTTATTCGATTGATTAAATAAGTTCAAGTGGTAAGACCCTAAGTCAAGTGGTTTTACAAAATGATGTATCAACACCTCATTTCTATAAACCAAGCCATAAATATTTTTATGTTGAAAAGTTTTAATGTTTTGATAGTTAATTAATTAAAAAGGACTAACTGGTAAAAGATGTAAAATTTGATCACTATTGGAATTAAGTGATTAAATGGCTTAAGGAATAAAAATAAAGGGACTTAAATGGTAATTAAACCATGGTCAAAATTTGCAAGCGGTGGTGTCATGATTGAATCCACTAGCTTTTGGATTAATTCTTCTTTTAGCCCTAATTAGTTTAAGATTAAGTTATAAATAAGTTTATTTAGTTAGAATTTAATTTAATTGAAGGACCAATTGTGAAATTAAACTTTCCTTTGATGGTAATTATGTCATATATTTATGTGATGGACAATTATGGTCTCGAAATTGGTGTTTAATTTGTTTATTAACCAAGGTTAAAATGGTAATTTGATAAATTAAATTAAAAGAAAAGAAAAGAAAAACAAAAGGTTAATTTGATATCATCTTTTTGGTTTCTTCTTCAACAATCGAAAACACCATGGATGTTGAGATGAAGCTTTCGACCATGTTCCATTTGATGCAGGTAATTCCGTTTTAGCCATGTTTCTAATAATTTTTATATTTTTGAGATCGTTACAACTAGGTCCAGCTAGCCTGTACCTTTGATTTTGAAACTGTTAAAGATTTTGAATGTTTCCATTGATGAACCTTGCGATTTTAGATGTTAAATGGTGAATTTGAAGTGTTGGTTGATATTTAAAAGTATTTTGTCAAGTGATTTTTGATGAATTTTCCGGTTAGGGACTAAATTGTTAAAATTGTAAAAATGCAAGGATTTAATGTGAAATTGTTGCTTGAATGGGTTGTTTTGGATACCATGAGTATTCACCTAGGCTAAATTTTGTGTAAAAATGGTTAATTTGCATGTTTTGGGCTGAGGGACTACATCGAATAAAAGTAAAACTTTAGGGGTAATTTTATAAAAATGTCAAAAATTATTTTACTGCCTAAATTAATAGATTGAATGGAGTTATTAATTTAGTGAAGATCGAGTGAAAAATCAAAGAGAATGGAAAATTACCAAAATACCCCTATACTTTGACATATATGCAATTTAGATAGGTAAGTTCATACATTTAAATAGCATTTTAAATTTTGTTTTAACTGCTATCATTTTATAATATAAAATTATGTCTCGGCAAAAAAATACAACGGCGTATCGGTTATCATTGACCAATGAAAAGGGATAGCTTCAGCTATCGATTATGAAAAGGGATGGTGACGACCATCGACTATGAAAAGGGATGGTTACAACCATTGTTTAGCACACTCCGTGTGTACTTCGTTAAGGATTTTGAATTACTTCACTACGAAAAATATGGAAAGGTATGATGTACCATTGATCAAAGCATGAATATTCATGATTATGAAAGGTATGATTTAAGTGATGCTATTTTTACGTACCATATCGTACCATGTGATGATATTATTAAGTTATGTGTTTAATCACTAGCTTGTGATTATGGTAAATGTTAAATATGAACCAAGACATGTGTGTATGAAACTTATTGAAATGGTATTACATGGAAAACATGATATGTTATGAAGAATGATAAATCCAATTGAATCAGGCTTAAGTATAATAGTTATCCATGTCAAATCCATATGAATCATTTTTAAATGAACTAACATGTGTTGTTGATGTGCTTAAGCTTGTGCCAAGCTATTGGTTGGATTGTATTATGTTAGTTTTAAAGAAATGCATTGAAATGGTAAGTGACCAAATGGAAAGATGCTTAGGCGCATGAAAGGGTGGTAAGAATCGAAGTATTCAATTTCTTACGAAATGGTTTATTTGTGTAGTTGATTTTAAAAGTGTCAAACTTAAATGTAGTATTTTGTGGCTATAATTGATGTTTATGCTCATGTCTTGTGTGTTATACAAATGAAATGGTTGAGAATAGGTATTGAAATGATAAATTCATAGTTGAGATAAAATATGATGAAATAAAAGAATTGTTGAGTTAAAGGACTTACTTGTAAGGGAGAAATTTACTAATGTTATATGGGAAATTGCTTACATTATGAATAAATACACTAACTCGTGAATGTATAACGTAATTCGACTTATGCTAAGTAAATGAAATGGTAAGTATGTAAATGAAATGGATTATCATTTTAAGAAAAGGGAGATGATTATGTAATTCAACGTATGAGACATTATTACGTTATAAATGGAAAGTGTTCGGATTGTTAATGAGTGAGATAATATTTATATAGATTGGTAAATCTTAAAGCATTGATATAGGTTTATTCATGACTTATAAAGTTCATATTTGAAATGAAATGTTATGTTTGAAGTTTATGTGAGCTTACTAAGCTTCCATTGCTTACATGGTTGTCTTTCTCTTACTTTATAGATTATCGAAAGCTTGAGCGGGTTGAAGCTAGTCGATGATCCATCACACTATCAAACGATTATCGGTATAATTTGATGTTTTTCCCATGGTTATAATGGTATGTATAGGTGGACTTATGTCTAAAGTTTAGTTGATGTTTATGGCTTGTAATGTTGCCTTGATTTAAGGTGCTTATTTTGTTCTTGATGCCCTGTTGGTTATGGTTGATATGGTCAATTTGATGCATGTTTATAAATAACCAAATTTGGTATATGTTAATGTATCTTTAAATGACAAAAGTGATATGTGTTGTATCGACCTCAATATGGCCAAGACATAGTATGCTATGGAAAGGTCTTGAATAGATGTGCATGATTGAAATATGGTATGACTAATATGGTAAGGTTGGTATGTGTCAATTGTGTTATGTATTGGTATAAATGTGGTCAAATGTGGTGAGGTTATTTTTTATATGGCATAGAAATAGTATTGAGATAAGTTAGGCATGTATGGTTAAGGTTTGAACAAATATGCTCATGTATATATATAAGTTGACGCTTGATGATTGAGGTGCCTTTCGGTATATTTGTTGCATGAACATTTGGTATGAAGATTAGTCATTCTTTGCATAATTTAAGTATGTTTAAAGGCCTTGTATACATGCACAAATTTCTTGTAGGTTTATGCTTGAAAGGGTGAAAGAAATGGCTTCGAAGTGGTCATTTTCTTGTCCATATGGCCTAAGACACAGGTGTGTGTCTCAACTGTGTCTGTCACATGACCATATGACACGACTGTGTGTCCCTTGTAGTTTCTAAAGGTTTTCAGTCAGCCAGTTACATGGCCTAGCACACGGGCTTGTGGCTTGGCCATGTGGCACAAGTCAGTGAGTTACACGGGCATAGACAAGGGCTGAGACACAACCACATGTCCCTATTTCGAATGTTATACGGCCAGAGACACGACCGTGTGAACCCTACAGTTTGAAAAATTCTATCTTTTTCTATGAAATTCTAAATGTTTCTTATTTAGTCCCGAATCATTTCTAAAGTGATTCTAAGGCCCGGAGGGCTCGAATAAGAGACATTATGCATGTGTTTGATGAATTATGCTATGATATATGAAATGTTTAATAATGAAAGTTCTTAAGTTATAATTTCTTGGTAATGCTCCGTAACCCTATTTCAACGACGGATACAAGTTAAGGTGTTATAGAACTTATGGAATTACCTTTCTATTATTTTGATGTGATTCTTGGTATGGTCTAGTTAACCGAACATAAGGATAAGGTAGATTTTGGTACGAAATGAATTTTTTTGAGGAATAGTAATAGTTTGGAAATTGTTGTTGTTAGTGAAAGACCGAGATTTGTGTCTAATGTGGTTTCGAATTTAAAGGCTGAAAAAATGATGGGGAAAGATTGTAAAGCTTATTTAGCTTATATGTTGAACTTGGTTAGCAAAGAATTGAGAGTTCAGTATATACGTACTGTTAAGGACTTTCATGACGTATTTCCTGAAGAGTTGCTTGGTTTGCCATTGGAACATGAAGTAGAGTTTGGTATTGAGCTCTATCCTGGTACTGTATTGTTGTCTATTACGCCCTATCGCATGGCACTAGAAGAGCTCAATGAGTTAAAGATTTAGTTGCAAGAGTTGCTAAAGAGAAGGTTCATTCAAACGAGTGTATCTCCGTGGGGTGCACCAATTGATGACTTGTTTGATCAGTTCAGAGGAGCAATAGTGTTTTTGAAGGTTGATTTAAGATGTGGGTATTATTAGTAGAAGGTGAAGGAGTCTAACATATTGAAAACTATTTTTAGGACTCGGTATAGGCATTATGAGCTTTTGGTCATGCCATTTAGTTTAACTAATGCCCCTACTGCGTTCATGGATTTGATGAACAATTTGTTTCACTCATACTTAGATCAAGTTGTGGTTGTCTCCATAGACTATATTTTGGATTATTCTTGTTCTAAGGAGGATCACGATACAAATTTGAGGATTGTGTTGCAGATTTTGAAAGATAAGTAGTTGTATATGAAGCTGATTAAGTGAAAATTTTGGCTTAAAGAGGTAACGCTTTTAGGCCATGTTGTGTCGGCAAATGGAATCCGAGTGGATCCAAAGAAAATTGAAGCGATCTTAGAGTGGAAGTCACTTAGGAGTGTTACTGAAGTTCTGAATTTCTTGGGTTTAACTGGCTATTATCATAGATTCATTAAAGGGTTTTCCCTTATTGCTGCAGCCTTAACGAAATTACTTCAAAAAAACGTAGCGTTAGAATGGTTTGATGAAAGGTAGAAAAGTTTTGAGCAGCTTAAGGCAATTTGACTGAGGAACCTGTGTTGATTCAACTAGAGCCTAGAAAATATTTTGTTGTTTACAAAGATGCTTCGTGTTCTTGACTCGATTGTGTGTTAATGGAAAAGGTAAGGTTATGGCATATGCCTCAAGAAAATTGAGGACGCATAAGCATAATTATCCAAATCATGACTCGGAGTTAATTGTTGTGGCATTCGCGCTTAAGATTTGGCGCCATCACTTGTATGGTGAGAAGTGTGCTATTTATACAGATCATAAGAGCCTTAAGTATCTCCTCACCCAAAAGGAGTTGAATTAGGGCAAAGGCATTGGATTGAACTTTTGAAGGATTATGATTGTTTAATAGAGTCTCATCCTAGCAAGGTGAATGTTGTTGCAGACGCTTTGAGTAGGAAGTCAATGACAAAATTGAGAGATATGTTTGCGGACTTGAGTTTAGCCAGTAATGGTGGTTTATTAGTTAACTTCAAATAAAGCCAACTATGTCTCAACAAATTAAGGAGAAACAACCGTTAGATGGGGAGTTGTTAACGAGGATTTGACAAGTTGAGCAAGCTGTTAAGGGGGATTTTGATGTTGACAGTGATAGTATATTAAATTTTTGAGGTAGATTGTGCGTGCCGCAGGATGTAGATTTGAGGAAAGAGATTCTTATTGAAACACATATTAGCCCTTGCAGTATGCATCCTGGTAGTGGCAAAATGTATCATGATCTTCAAGAGATTTATTGGTGGCCTGGCTTGAAGCGTGATGTTACGAGTTTTGTGATTTGATGTTTGGATTGTTAGAAAGTGAAAGTAGAACATAAGTATCCTTCAAGTTTGTTGAAACCGATTGCGATTCCTAAATGGAATTGTGAAATGATCACCATGGAATTTGTTTTGGGTTTTCCTTTGACCCCAACGAAAAAAGATTTGTTATGGGTAATAGTTGATCGGTTTTTGAAGAGTGCACAATTTTTGGCCGTTTCTTTGCAGAAGTTGGTAGAGTTGTATAGTGTTGAAATTGTACGTCTTCATGGGGTTCTAGTTTCTATATTTCAGATAGGGATCCGCATTTTACTTGTAGGGTCTGGAAGAATTTGCAAGAAGGTTTGGGATCGAATATAAGTTTCAGTACAAATTATCATCCTCAGATAAATTGTCAGTTAGAGAGGGTAATTCAAGTTTTAGAGGATATATTGTGAAGTTGTGTGATCGAGTTTAGGGGTAGTTGAGAAAGGTATTTTGTAACACCTTGGAAATTAGGGTTATAGGTTTTGAGGTTTGTAGTTACGGTCAATGAGTAGGTCAAACAATTGGGATTATCTTCACATTTTAATGTCAAAATGAGCTTGTTGGTTCGATGGTGGAGTGTATGGTTAGTTTGCCTTGGTCTTGTGTTAGAATCACGATGTGAGAAAAGAGAGAATTTTATTGTAATTTTGTGTCTTTTTGTATTAATTTAATTTAATTTAATTTTTTTAATTAGACTTTTTAATTAATGAATTAATAAGAAAAGGGGAAAAGAAATTTAATTTTTCTTTCACATTCTTTCCCCACGGTTCCTCATGTTTTTTTCTTCTTCTTCTCTCTCACTTTTCTCTAACGACAGTTTCAATCTTTCTCCCAAATTTCTAAATTTTGACACTTCTTTGCCATTGAATTTTCTTTACCATTAGTTCTGTTTTGCTCTTCTTTGAATTTTTGTTTGAAGTAGTTGGGTTCTATTTGATTTCATTGATTGGTGCTCAGGTAATTCAAGGAATTGAAGCGGAAGTAGAGTAAGTATTGTGACAGCCCAAAGTTAACCCTAGTCGGGAAGTGGTTTCAGGACCGCTAAACCGAGTCACCGAAATGTTTGAATGTGATACTTATTGTCTAGAATATGTAATTATGAATGTGTGAAAATTTCAAGCTTCAATTTGGTTGATTTCATGTGAATTTAGTCAATAGGACTTATGTGAGAAAATTCTAAAATGTGATAGGTCAATGTGTGAGGACCTATTAGTGCATGTGGACAAAGGGGGGACTTGCATGTCAAATTCCCCCTACTAGTAGTGGCCGGCCATGACAAGCATGGTAGACCAAGTTTGATGGCCAAGACATGTCATAGACATGTTTTGTTGGTGCATCATGGGTGGAAAAAAATAAAATAATAGGCATGGAAATTAAATAATGAAAAGGAGTATGATGAATACACAAAAAAAAAAGTGTGTAGTTGATTCTTTCCCCCCCCATTGCCGTGAGCTAAAGAAAAGAGAGGAGAAGATCTTTGTTCATCCTTTTCTCACCTTCATTTAGCCTAAATTAGAAAGAAAAACAAAGAAAAAATTTTCTCATCCTTTGGTTCATCCTTGGCCAAAAATTTTAAGGAGGAAAGAAGAAGAAAGGTGAAGAGATTCGGCCATGCATGTAGCTAGGCTAAGGTATGTTTGATGATGATCCATGAGATGCATGCATGTTTTAGTTGTTAGCTTGAGTTCTACCTAGCCCATGGTCTAAATCTTGCTATGTGATGGAATTGGCACTTGACCATGGATGCATCATTCTTGGTTGGTGTTTGATGTTGTGGTGATGAGGCATGAGGATGAGTTAAGATTCGGCCTAGGTGGAGGTTGTGTTAATGCCATTGCATGCAAAATATGAAGCTTGTCAATGATGCATGTGATGATGGCTTGATGATTCTTGAACCTCCTTTTTAGCATTTTGTGTGAGCACATATGTGCATTGGTTGCTAAATGGAGAAGAATCGGCTAGCAAGATGTGTGCTAAGGCCGAATGTAACTTTGCATGTTAATGAGCAATGCATGTGTTAAATTGATGAAAAGGGGGAGGATGCTTTACTAGTGTGTATATGTGTGTATTAAGTGTTGAAATCGACCCCAAAAAATAGACATGCATATTCGGCCAAGGGGAAAGAAATTAGCTAATATGTTGTGTTGATGCATGATTTTTGCATGTATGAGGCTTTAATGTCTAATGTATAAATATGGGCTAAGTGCCTTGTGTTCATCTTTTTGATGCCTAAATGATGAAATCAATTTATTTGTTTAATTAAGCTCAAGAGCAAAGGGGAAATAAATCCGATAAAGGGAAGGAAAAAGTGGTTGAATAGCTAGCGGAATCGTTCGACAACACCCGAGGTAAGTTCTTGAGTAAGAGAGCTTAAATTACGATGTGATTAAATCATGCTCTATGTGTGGCTATTGAGCCGAATGTGCAAGGACGATATGTGCCTTGTGTTTGAGTTTCGCAAATGAAAATGAAATATGAATGTGCCATGAATTATTGTTAGATGTGCATGATTAATTGAATGCTGTCCGGGCTAAGTCCCGAAGGCTTTGTTCTAAGTGAATATATCTGGACTAAGATCCGAAGGCATTTGTGCGAGATACAAATTCCGGGTTAAGCCCCGAAGGCCTTTGTGCGAGATACTAAATCCGGGTTAAGTCCCGAAGGCATTCGTGCGAGTTATTAAATCCGGGTTATGTCCCGAAGGCATTGTGTGAGTTACTAAAACCGGGCTATGTCCCGAAGGCATTTGAACGAGGAGCTATATCCGGTTAAATCCCGAAGGTACGTGATTTGGTAATGAATGAGCTTGCTGTAAAATTCCAGCGAATACTCGAAAAACATCCCAATATGGGGATATGTTACGTATGTGTTGAATTTAATCGAGCCCTTACAAATAAATGTTCGCTCAGTTGATAAACGAGCTACCGGCCTTCGACTAAGTTAGTCTATTGTGTATGTACATAAGGGTTGTTAATGTTGTGAAGCAAGTTTGATATTGGTAAATTTCGTATTATGAAATATTCCGTTTAGCTAAATGTGTGTTATTCTTTGTTTATGCTGGAATTCCTTGCTCAAAACTTACTAAGCATAAATTGCTTACTCGTTACACTGCTCCTCTGTTTTATAGATTTTTGGTTCTCCAGCTATCGGACTCGGGATCTTGAAGTCGAAGTCGCCCACACTATCAAAGGCTCTTTTGGGTACTATTTTGGTTGAATTTTGATATGGCATGTATAGGACTACCCATTGTTGTTTTTCGAGTACTTTATGAAATGTATAAGTGTACAGCCATGCGAAAATGGCTTGTAGAAGTGGAGTATGGCATTAGACCATTCGTGTTTATGAATGTATAGATGGTTTCATGATGTAACTATAGTTGGAATGGAAGTGTTGAGCAAATGATCAGCCATTGGAATGGCTAAGTATGATCATATGTGGGCATATGTATGACAAGGCCCTAGTTGGTCCATGAAACCCCGAAAATAGGTAAGGTTTACTTTGAAAACAGAGGCTGACAGCAGCAGTGGTGTGGATTGGAAAAATCACAAGAATTCGTAGGAGTGGAACTAAATAGTGAATAAATTATGTAATCGAACCTTGATGAATCTACTTTCATATGAAAGTAACGAAACAATCATATGAACAGTACAGTAAGAGATATTCGGGTTCTTGTGGAACAGGGCCAGAACAGTTTCTGGATTCCCTGTTCCGACTTTGGAAATTCACTATAAATTGACCAGAGATAATTAGGGGTCATACCATATATGTATGGATTCCTCTCTGAGTCTAGTTTCCATAGAAACAAACGGCATCAGTATTGAAGCTCTGTGCAGAGAGATATCCAAGTCGTAATGGGAAAAGGTCAGTGTAGTCGACCCCTGTAACATGGGAGACTTTGACTAATAAACTGTACTAATTGGCCTGACCAAAAATTCTAGAAACAAATACATAGGTGGGGACATGAGTATAGTTTCAGGGAAAAATCACAAAACTGATTTTCGAGTTGTGAAACTCAAGATATGATTTTTGAAGCGACTAGTACTCAGACTGGGCAGTGTCTGGAAAATTTTTTTCAAAGTTGTTAACATCTCGTGTCCGACTCCGGTGTCGGTCTCGGGTTCGGGGTGTTACAATAAATTGGTATCAGAGCTACGGTTTAGTCGATTCTAGGACTACCGTTATGTGTTGGGTCTAGCTATACATGCCATTTTATGTGATTACTTGATAGTGTGGTGATTTCTGACAATTGTAAATGTGTTTATAGTAATGGATCCCGATCGTGACCGAGAGGTAGCTGATGATCTTGAGAGTGTAGCGCCTGCTCCCGCACAAGGGACAGTGCCGGCAGACTCTCAACCTAATGCTAGTAATCCGAATGATGAAGCTAGACAAGCATTCTATAGCGTGATGAATGATTGGTTCAACCAATACATTCGAACTAATATGGCTGTTCCACAACCTCCATTCCCGACAAATACTACCCCCGCACCTACAATACCACCGGTACGGACCAAATAAGGTCAAATAAGCCCCCAGTTGACAGAATCCGAAAACATGGGGCTACTGAATTTAAGGCTATGGATAGCGATGATGCCGAGCAAGCTGAATTTTGGCTGGACAACACTATCCGGGTACTCGATGAGCTATCTTGTACACCCGATGAATGCCTAAAGTGTGCTATCTCCTTGCTACGTGATTCTGCCTACTATTGGTGGAGTACTCTGACTTCTGTTGTGCCCCGAGAGCAAGTAACTTGGGAGTTTTTCCAAACTGAGTTTCGGAAAAAGTATATCAGTCAGAGATTTGTTGATCAAAAACGGAAGGAATTTCTTGAGCTTAAGCAAGGCTCCATGTCGGTTACTGATTACGAGCGAAAATTTGTTAGACTTAGCAAATACGCTCGGGAATGTGTTTCGTCCGAAGCTATTATGTGTAAACGCTTCGAGGATGGGCTGAATGAAGATATAAAAATGTTCGTTGGCGTTCTTGAAATACGAGAGTTCGTGGTACTTGTTGAACGAGCTTGTAAAGCCGAAGAGCTTAGAAAAGAAAAGCAAAGAGTTGATGAGGGAACTGGAGAGTTTCGTAAAAGATCCTCAGGAAGGTCTCTTCAACAGACATCGAAGAGATTTCGAGATGATGCGGGCCAGTTTAGAGGCACTTCGGGCCTTTTTAGACGAGATCGTGATCGACCCCCTGTGGGTACACGAGGCACTTCGGTCGCCAGTGTTGGGAATGAACGTCGAGATAGAACAAAATGTCGATATTGCGGTAAATGGCATTCGGGGAGTTGTAGATTCCCTGACCGCTCCTGTTACAAGTGCGGATCAGTTGACCACTTCATTAAAGATTGCCCGAGGTTGTTTGAACAGAATGAAAATCAGAGTGGGAAACCGGGTGCTACCACTGCTCGAGGTAGACCATCTGGAAATACGGGCAATGCTAGTGGTGGTCAGAGAGGATCTAGAGATGATATAACCAGATCCGAAGCTCGTGCGCCTGCTAGAGCTTATGCTATACGTGCCCGCGAGGATGCTTCTTCGCCTGATGTTATTACCGGTACATTCACTCTCTTTGATACTAATGTAATTGCTTTGATTGACCCCGGTTCTACTCATTCTTACATATGTGAAACCTTAGCATCCAGTAAGACTTTACCTATTGAGTCTACTGAGTTCGTAATTCGGGTGTCAAATCCCTTGGGTCATTACGTGCTTGTTGACAAAGTGTGTGAGAAATGTCCCCTGGAAATTCGAGGTTCCTGTTTTCCGGCGGACTTGATGCTTTTGCCGTTTGATGAATTTGATGTTATCCTTGGTTTGGATTGGTTGACCGCGCATGATGTGATTGTGAATTGCAAGAGCAAGACTATTGATTTGAGGTGCGCAAATAACGAAGTAGTCCGAATTGAGTCTGCGGACTTGGAGGGGATGCCAGCTGTAATATCAGCAATGTTGGCACAGAAATATGTAAGAAAATGGTGCGAAGCATACCTTGCGTATGTACTTGATGACAAAGAATTAGAAAAGAAACCCGAATCTGTGCCGGTGGTTTGTGAATACCCGGATGTTTTTTCGGAAGAATTACCGGGTTTACCACCTGTTCGGGAGGTAGAGTTTGGTATTGAGCTTGTACCTGGGACTACGCCGATTTCGATAGCTCCGTATCGTATGGCACCAACCGAGTTAAAGGAGTTGAAAGCTCAGTTGCAAGAACTGACGGATAGAGGTTTCGCTCGACCAAGTTTCTCACCTTGGGGTGCACCAGTATTGTTCGTGAAAAAGAAGGACGGAACCATGAGGTTGTGCATTGACTATCGTCAGCTGAATAAAGTGACGATAAAGAACAAATATCCGTTGCCGCGCATCGATGATTTGTTCGACCAACTGAAGGGAGCCTCAGTGTTCTCAAAAATAGATTTGAGATCGGGCTATTATCAGTTGCGGATTCGAGATTCAGATATTCCTAAAACTGCCTTCAGAATGAGATATGGTCACTACGAATTCTTAGTGATGTCGTTTGGGCTCACTAATGCCCCTGCAGTATTTATGGATTTGATGAATCGGATCTTCAGACCGTATTTGGATCGATTCGTAGCTGTGTTCATTGATGACATTTTGGTCTATTCAAGAGATGAGACCGAACATGCTGAGCATCTGAGGCTAGTGCTGCAAATTTTGCGGGATAAGAAGTTATATGCTAAGTTCAGTAAGTGTGAGTTCTGGTTAAGAGAGGTTAGCTTCTTGGGTCATGTGGTATCCGCGTCGGGTATTCGAGTTGACCCGAACAAAATTTCAGCCATACTTGACTGGAAACCTCCGAGAAATATTACTGAAGTTCAGAGCTTTTTGGGGCTCGCCGGTTATTACCGACGATTTGTGAAAGGTTTCTCGATGATAGCCACACCAATGACGAAGCTACTTCAAAAGGATGTTAAGTTCGAGTGGACGGAGAAATGTCAGAAAAGTTTCGACCAACTGAAAACTCATTTGACTGAAGCTCCAATTTTGGTGCAACCCGAATCAGGTAAAGAGTTTGTCATTTATAGTGACGCATCCCTACTTGGGTTGGGTTGCGTATTGATGCAAGAAGGTCAAGTCGTGGCCTATGCGTCGAGACAATTGAAGCCACACGAGAGGAATTATCCGACCCATGATCTCGAACTAGCTGCCGTCGTGTTTGCTTTAAAAATATGGCGACATTATCTGTTTGGTGAGAAGTGCCATGTATTTTCGGATCACAAAAGTCTCAAATATTTGATGACTCAACGAGACTTGAATCTGCGACAAAGACGTTGGCTTGAGTTGTTGAAAGATTACGAGCTTGTCATTGATTACCACCCGGGAAAGGCTAACGTGGTTGCGGACGCCTTAAGCTGGAAGTCATTGTTTGCTTTACGAGCGATGAACGTGCATTTGTCTGTTCTACCAGACAATGTGTTAGTAGCTGAATTAAAAGCTAAACCATTATTGACTCACCAAATTCGTGAAGCTCAGAAAGTCGATGATGAATTGGTTGCAAAATGGGCTAAGTGTTTTCCGAACGAGGAATCGGAGTTTCAAATTGATGATGATGATTGTTTGAGGTTCAGAAATCGTTAGTGTGTTCCAAGGAATTCGGAACTCATTTCGATGATTTTGAACGAAGCCCATTGTAGCCGAATGTCAATTCACCCGGGGAGTACGAAAATGTACAACGATTTGAAACGTCAATTTTGGTGGCATGGTATGAAACGGGACATCTCCGACTTTGTTTCGAGATGTTTAATATGTCAACAAGTGAAAGCGGAACATCAAGTGCCTTCAGGATTACTCCAGCCGATCATGATACCCGAGTGGAAATGGGATCGAGTCACAATGGACTTTGTGTCCGGACTGCCCTTGTCAGCAAGTAAGAAGGATGCGATATGGGTTGTTGTTGATAGACTGACTAAGTCGGCTCATTTCATCCCCGTACGTACGGATTTTTCATTGGATAAACTAGCTGAATTGTACGTTTATCAAATTGTGAGATTACACGGGGTACCTGTTTCTATCGTGTCGGATAGAGATCCGAGATTCACCTCACGATTTTGGAAGAAATTGCAAGAAGCTCTGGGTACCAAGCTGCATTTTAGCACTGCTTTTCACCCCCAAACCGATGGTCAATCCGAGCGGATAATTCAGATACTTGAGGATATGTTGAGATGTTGCATCCTCGAGTTCAGTAGTTCATGGGAACGGTATTTCCTTTGATTGAATTCGCTTACAACAATAGTTTTCAATCAAGTATTAAGATGGCACCTTACGAGGCTTTGTACGGTCGTAAATGCCGTACACCATTGTTTTGGACCGAGCTCGGTGAAAGTAAAATTTTCGGAGTTGATTTGATTAAAGATGCTGAACAGAAAGTAAAGGTAATCCGTGAAAGTCTGAAGGTAGCCACGGATCGTCAGAAGTCGTACGCAGATTTGAAACGAAAAGACATCGAGTATCAGGTGGGAGACAAAGTGTTCCTTAAGGTTTCACCTTGGAAAAGATACTCAGGTTCGGCCGTAAGGGCAAGTTGAGCCCAAGATTCATTGGGCCGTACGAAATCTCCGAACGAGTTGGTCCGGTTGCGTATAGATTGATTTTGCCCCCGGAGCTTGAAAAGATTCATGACGTCTTTCATGTTTCGATGCTTCGACGCTATCGATCTGATCCATCGCATATAATTAGCCCATCAGAGGTTGAAATTCAAGTCGACATGAGCTATGAAGAAGAACCGATGCGTATCCTAGCTCGTGAAGTGAAGGAGTTGCGAAACAAAAGAGTTCCGCTAGTAAAGGTGTTATGGCTCAAACACGGGATCGAGGAAGCTACTTGGGAGACCGAGAGCTCGATGAAAGAACGATACCCAAACCTATTTACCGGTAAGATTTTCGGGGACGAAAATTTCTTAAGTGGGGGAGAGTTGTGACAGCCCAAAGTTAACCCTAGTCGGGAAGTGGTTTCGGGACCGCTAAACCGAGTCACCGAAATGTTTGAATGTGATACTTATTGTCTAGAATATGTAATTATGAATGTGTGAAAATTTCAAGCTTCAATTTGGTTGATTTCATGTGAATTTAGTCAATAGGACTTATGTGAGAAAATTCTAAAATGTGATAGGTCAATGTGTGAGGACCTATTAGTGCATGTGGACAAAGGGGGGACTTGCATGTCAAATTCCCCCCTACTAGTAGTGGCCGGCCATGACAAGCATGGTAGACCAAGTTTGATGGCCAAGACATGTCATAGACATGTTTTGTTGGTGCATCATGGGTGGAAAAAAATAAAATAATAGGCATGGAAAGTAAATAATGAAAAGGAGTATGATGAATACACAAAAAAAAAGTGTGTAGTTGATTCTTTCCCCCCCCATTGCCGTGAGCTAAAGAAAAGAGAGGAGAAGATCTTTGTTCATCCTTTTCTCACCTTCATTTAGCCTAAATTAGAAAGAAAAACAAAGAAAAAATTTTCTCATCCTTTGGTTCATCCTTGGCCAAAAATTTTAAGGAGGAAAGAAGAAGAAAGGTGAAGAGATTCGGCCATGCATGTAGCTAGGCTAAGGTATGTTTGATGATGTTCCATGAGATGCATGCATGTTTTAGTTGTTAGCTTGAGTTCTACCTAGCCCATGGTCTAAATCTTGCTATGTGATGGAATTGGCACTTGACCATGGATGCATCATTCTTGGTTGGTGTTTGATGTTGTGGTGATGAGGCATGAGGATGAGTTAAGATTCGGCCTAGGTGGAGGTTGTGTTAATGCCATTGCATGCAAAATATGAAGCTTGTCAATGATGCATGTGATGATGGCTTGATGATTCTTGAACCTCCTTTTTAGCATTTTGTGTGAGCACATATGTGCATTGGTTGCTAAATGGAGAAGAATCGGCTAGCAAGATGTGTGCTAAGGCCGAATGTAACTTTGCATGTTAATGAGCAATGCATGTGTTAAATTGATGAAAAGGGGGAGGATGCTTTACTAGTGTGTATATGTGTGTATTAAGTGTTGAAATCGACCCCAAAAAATAGACATGCATATTCGGCCAAGGGGAAAGAAATTAGCTAATATGTTGTGTTGATGCATGATTTTTGCATGTATGAGGCTTTAATGTCTAATGTATAAATATGGGCTAAGTGCCTTGTGTTCATCTTTTTGATGCCTAAATGATGAAATCAATTTATTTGTTTAATTAAGCTCAAGAGCAAAGGGGAAATAAATCCGATAAAGGGAAGGAAAAAGTGGTTGAATAGCTAGCGGAATCGTTCGACAACACCCGAGGTAAGTTCTTGAGTAAGAGAGCTTAAATTACGATGTGATTAAATCATGCTCTATGTGTGGCTATTGAGCCAAATGTGCAAGGACGATATGTGCCTTGTGTTTGAGTTTCGCAAATGAAAATGAAATATGAATGTGCCATGAATTATTGTTAGATGTGCATGATTAATTGAATGCTGTCCGGGCTAAGTCCCGAAGGCTTTGTGCTAAGTGAATATATCCGGACTAAGATCCGAAGGCATTTGTGCGAGATACAAATTCCGGGTTAAGCCCCGAAGGCCTTTGTGCGAGATACTAAATCCGGGTTAAGTCCCGAAGGCATTCGTGCGAGTTATTAAATCCGGGTTATGTCCCGAAGGCATTGTGTGAGTTACTAAAACCGGGCTATGTCCCGAAGGCATTTGAACGAGGAGCTATATCCGGTTAAATCCCGAAGGTACGTGATTTGGTAATGAATGAGCTTGCTGTAAAATTCCAGCGAATACTCGAAAAACATCCCAATATGGGGATATGTTACGTATGTGTTGAATTTAATCGAGCCCTTACAAATAAATGTTCGCTCAGTTGATAAACGAGCTACCGGCCTTCGGCTAAGTTAGTCTATTGTGTATGTACATAAGGGTTGTTAATGTTGTGAAGCAAGTTTGATATCGGTAAATTTCGTATTATGAAATATTCCGTTTAGCTAAATGTGTGTTATTCTTTGTTTATGCTGGAATTCCTTGCTCAAAACTTACTAAGCATAAATTGCTTACTCGTTACACTGCTCCTCTGTTTTATAGATTTTTGGTTCTCCAGCTATCGGACTCGGGATCTTGAAGTCGAAGTCGCCCACACTATCAAAGGCTCTTTTGGGTACTATTTTGGTTGAATTTTGATATGGCATGTATAGGACTACCCATTGTTGTTTTTCGAGTACTTTATGAAATGTATAAGTGTACAGCCATGCGAAAATGGCTTGTAGAAGTGGAGTATGGCATTAGACCATTCGTGTTTATGAATGTATAGATGGTTTCATGATGTAACTATAGTTGGAATGGAAGTGTTGAGCAAATGATCAGCCATTGGAATGGCTAAGTATGATCATATGTGGGCATATGTATGACAAGGCCCTAGTTGGTCCATGAAACCCCGAAAATAGGTAAGGTTTACTTTGAAAACAGAGGCTGACAGCAGCAGTGGTGTGGATTGGAAAAATCACAAGAATTCGTAGGAGTGGAATTAAATAGTGAATAAATTATGTAATCTAACCTTGATGAATCTACTTTCATATGAAAGTAACGAAACAATCATATGAACAGTATAGTAAGAGATATTCGGGTTCTTGTGGAACAGGGCCAGAACAGTTTCTGGATTCCCTGTTCCGACTTTGGAAATTCACTATAAATTGACCAGAGATAATTAGGGGTCATACTATATATGTATGGATTCCTCTCTGAGTCTAGTTTCCATAGAAACAAACGGCATCAGTATTGAAGCTCTGTGCAGAGAGATATCCAAGTCGTAATGGGAAAAGGTCAGTGTAGTCGACCCCTGTAACATGGGAGACTTTGACTAATAAACTGTACTAATTGGCCTGACCAAAAATTCTAGAAAAAAATACATAGGTGGGGACATGAGTATAGTTTCAGGGAAAAATCACAAAACTGATTTTAGAGTTGTGAAACTCAAGATATGATTTTTGAAGCGACTAGTACTCAGACTGGGCAGTGTCTGGAAAATTTTTTTCAAAGTTGTTAACATCTCGTGTCCGACTCCGGTGTCGGTCTCGGGTTCGGGGTGTTACAAGTATTGTTCTCTGATTCTTAGAACAATTTTGGTTGGTTCTTTTGTGTTATCTTCGCATGGTAATAATACATTGGTGTGTATTTGTAAATGAGTTTTCAAAGTTTGTAGAATAGAGGTGAATCAGTCAATTTTGGTGCCTTGAAAGCGTTCATCAGGTGTACTTCTGAAACTGTTAAATTTCAGTAGCGAGTTGTTGTTAGATGTCATAGAATTCTACAATTTTCGGTGTGTTTTTGAACTATTAGAGGATAAGGACTATTTGTTGACAAAATTCACGATTTTTAATCTATTTCGATATGGTTTTGTGACCACACGGGCGGCGACAGAAGCGTGTACCATACACGGTCGATCCACATGGTAGTGTGACATTGGGGAATTAGGGATTTTGACGCTTTCTAGTGCCACATAGCCTGGCCACACGATCGTGTGGCTACTGTTTGGGGATTTTGTTGATTTTCACACAAGCATGTGCCTTGGACACACGATCGTGATCCTTAGCCACACGGGCGTGTGAGTTCTGCACACGGCCGTGTCTACTCTACTATTAACTTTGCCTTTTTTTGTATGAAATGCACAGTGAGTTACATGGGAAACTTAGACGGCCACGTATATCGATCACAAGGGCATGTGTGTCCACCACACAGTTGTGTGTAACTTTCACATGGGCGTGCGCCTCTTTTCACACGGTCATGTGGCTCTATTTCGTAGATTTTGGTGCCATGTCATAAGCTGACTTGTTTTATGTTTCTATATAATCTGACCCTCGGTTAAGCCTTGGTAATTGTGTTTGGGACTATGTTTCAGCTTAGACTCGTATGTGTATTCGTAATTATAGAATTAATTTAATGGCTTGTTAAGGGCTAACGTGATGTGATTTATGGAATTGGGATATTACCTAATAATGGATTATAAGTTAATTTGATACTGAGTCTGGGCAACTGAATATGTGTATTTCTGTTTCTGTATGACTGCTGTATGAGGTGAACATGTTTGCATATGTATTAAGTTTTAGGGTTTGTTAATAAATAGAAGGAAGACTATTTTAGCAGTTTATCTGCAATTCTTCTGTAAAACGGTTTATTGCACTATACTACGTATACCAGCTCAACTATATACTTCTACTCGAGTGGCTTAGTTCCATATTTTTGGTGTGTAGGGCGGATGGGCCTATTAAGGTCCTATGTGGTGTGCAGGATGGATGGGTCTAACATGGCCCTATTGTGGTGTGCAGGGTGGTCGGAGTGGTGTTTGGTTGGATGGGTGGGGTTTTTTATCTGTTGCATTCATTTCACATTCGGGTATCAGCTTATCTGTATGGTTGTTGGGTTAATAATATCATTATGTTATGTCTGATAACGGAAACTACTTGTAACACTGATTACTGGTGTGAGTTGTTCTTACATTGTCTGTATGCACATGTCTGAAATAATTGTTTCGATACTTGTCGACTGCCTTCTATTTATATTTCGGACTCACACTAAGCTCCGTAGCTCATTCCCTTAGTTTTATTCCTTTCCGGTAATTTTCGTGTTTTGAAGCTGGACTAGGCAGCCGGAGGTCTTGGACTGATAAGTATTTGGTTTGGTTTAGGTGATGCTACTTAAAATTCAATTAGTTATTTTCAAATGGTTTTTAGGGGAGATTATAAAAACTGTGGTATGGATTGCGTTTGGATTTTTCGATCAATTATGTGTTACTGTTTTGAACAACTTATATGTTCCGTTATATCATTGGTTTTGAATTTTGGTTTATGATTGACAAAATTTGATGCTTTCAGAACTGTTCAAGGAATACCATTTTGGTTTATTTCTAACTTGCGTTTAATTCCAATTAAACTTTGTTTCAAAAATTAACTAAGTGATATCTAACTTTCTAAGAATTATGGCAAAATGGTTTAGCAAGGGATTTTCTATGTTTATAATAGAGTTTTTATTTCTTCCACTTTCGATGGTCAATGTAACCTGCGAAACTCAGTCTAACTTCTAGGCCGGGAATTGGGGTGTTACATATTTTCCATTAGTAGAGTTTGCCTACAACAACAGTTTTCAGTCGAGTATTTGGATGGCATCATTTGAAGCGTTGTATGGTAGGAAGTGTAAGACTCCTTATTGTTGGATGAAATTGGATGAGAAGGAAGTTGTTGGACCAGATTTTGTTCGTGAGACTGAAGAGAAGGTGAAGTTGATTTGTGATTGATTGAAAGTAACCTCCAATAGGCAAAAATCTTATACGGATTTGAAACTTCGAGATATCGAGTTTAAACTCGGCGATAAGGTGTTCTTGGAAGTTTTGCCTTGGATGAAGGTTTGGTAAGAAGGGTAAATTGGGTCTAAGATACCCGATTAAATTCAAAATTCAAAATATATTTGAAATATGAAGTTTATAAAATTAGGAAGAAATTTACATTTCATTTCTTTAGTTACCTAGAATCATGTTTGTGAACAATTTTTTTTTTAAAAAGCCATAATTAATGAATATGTTGGTTTTATATCCAATAATATATTTATATCAAGTACACCTATAATTCATAAAAGTTATTCATCATAAAATTAACCAGTTGTTAATTTTAGAAAATTTACCGGATATGTTGAAGTGGATGAAAATGTTGATGGTCGAAATCTTTTTTACTATTTTGTTGAAGTTGAGAAAGATCTCACGACTCAACCCCTCACTATTTGGTTAACTAGAGGTTATGTTCTTTAATTCACTATATTGTAGTTTCTGATATACGAATTTCCTAGTAGGTATCCTATACGAATAAGTTGAATAAATTTCACTATGAGCAAGTTAAAGCCAAGGGAAGCTAAGGCTTCAGCCTCATCGGTTAAATGTTACAATTTCCTTTTTAGCATCTCCCAAAAATTTATAATTAAATTTAATCCTCTTTAGCTCCTTCAAATGGAAACCTTATCACTTTTTGCCCTTGTTAGAAAGTAATGATTCAATTTAGACCATTTCCATGTAAATGTTTTAGGATTATGTCCATCCCTAACACTAAATTTATACCCTTGATCTGGCTATGATTTTTTAACTCATCTAAAAAGCCATACCTTTAAAAATATACTAAATACTTGTTGCATTAGACTAGTCATTACGTTAGATCAAACTATTACTCTGTTTTTCTAGCTTTACTTAAGCCTAGCCTACAAGTTTGTTTGATTACTCACTTAGAATAAAATCTTTTGTGTAATACTATTCAGGACCAGGGTGTTATTCAATTGGAGATGCGTTTGGAAGTGTTGGTCCATTCATTTTCACGGAAAATGCTCATGGTCTCCAAACAAATTTCTTCTCTTGGACTAAGGGTTGTCTAATTTCCTCTGGTCATCTTTTTATTGATATTTTATTTTTTATGTATATGTATATCATGTTTCATAGTGATTTCTTTCATATCCATATAATTTTATCAAAAAATATTAAATGTGTTAGAACTATAAAATGTTACAGTACTTCTAGTTTTCGTTGTGCTTAAATGAATTGCATTGTCATTCTTATATTGTTTCTTTTTCTATTTCCATATCTATATAAAATTCCATCCAACATATGTTTCACTGTCGAATCTATTGTTCATCGACTCCCCTATTGGATCAGGATGGTCATATTCAAACTCAAGTAGTGATTATAATAACAGAGATGATAGCACTAGTAAGATCATAATATATATTCTTCATTATTAAATAAAACAGATTGGGTATTATATCTATTACTATTTTAAAATTGTTTGTTTCGTACAGATAAAATATTACTTACATTCATGCAAAAATGGTATGAAAACTATCCAGCCTTCAAGTTCAAAGATCTATATATAGCTGGATCAAGATTTGCAGGTGAACAAATTTTTTCTTTCTCACATTTTGTTGCATAGCAACATATTTTTAAAACACCAAAATTGATAGAGTGTTGCGCGCGGACCAAGATCGAGTTGTCAAGTCATGGGAAACTCCTACGAAAACTCTAAACGTTTGGATCTGAAACGAAACAGCAAAACTTAATTATAATCAATTAGATCTAAAAACTAAAAATTCCTAATTCAATAAAGAAAAACCAAGAATCAAACACTTATGAATAGATGTTCTTGGAAGCCAAGAACACGAAATTAAGCCCCAAGATTAACTTCCAATCAGCCGAATCTATCAAAGAACATAAAATAGAAAATAAATTAAAACAGATTAAGAAATCAATTGAAACTAATTCTAGGGATTGGATGACAAGAAAAGAGGGGTTTTGTGAAATAAAAAATGTTTCTTTATGTCCAAGGAAGTGCTGAATCAGATCTTGGAGTTTTGGAAAGGCTGAAACACAACAAGAACATCAAACAAATTAGCTAATAAAAATTGACACAAGCAGAAATTTAAAAGAGATTGAACAACAAGAAAATAAAGATAAAGTCCTAAGAAGCCTTAAAATTGAGAAAGATTTCACAACTCCCTCAAACGGCTCTAATCTCCCCTCCAATGAAGAACAATGGCAAGAAGAAGGCTGAAGATGGCTCCCACAATCAAAAAGATTGTTAAAACTACTTCTAAAGAAACTCAAGAGAAAATTCTTGGAGAAAGCTCTAAGAGAATTTTTACTCAGCAAAAATCTAAAATTTTAATGTATTGTAATGTGTCTAACAAGGGTGGCCGGCCATGCCTATAAATAGGCCTTATAACTATTTCCTAATCTCATTAGGAAAACTTAAAAAAAACCTAATTAACAGATTTAAGAGGGAAATTCGGCCAAGGCATTCTAATAGGTTGCTTGGGACGAATTTTTACATATAATACTCCTAAAGTCTAAAAATTAAATTAAAGAATTAAAATTTTTACAAATTGGGCCACTTTAACAATTTGGCTTGATTTTCAACTAAGTATGGTTTGACTTCTTGGTTGGGCTTGGGATTCTCTTATTGGGCCTTGCCTTCAAGAACTTGGGCTTGTAGTCGATCTCCTACCGAAATTGGTTCGTTGATGCTCGTAACAGAGATCCAATGCACTTTGGCTGCAAGATTCAGTTTCTTGGACCAAGATTTCCAAGATTTGAAATCTTGATTTTCTTTATTCTTGAAATCGCTCCAAATAGCAAAATTGGGCCAAGATTCGATTTCTTGATTTTCTTGAAAAAAAGAAAGTGAATCTTGATTTTCTCATTCTTTCGTGTACGCATCTAAGGCCTTGCTAACAAATTCCTGAATGGTCCCATTTAGTTTGGAATGCATTTGTCTGGCCTTTGACCTCGTTATTGGGCCTTGTGGTAATTTAAGCCCATCACATTCTTGAGCTTGGGTTGCGCCTTTGTGACTCTTATCATTCCCCCTTCCTCAAAAAGATTCATCCTCGAATCTAAGAAATCAAATGGGGACAAGTCAGCCACATTAAAAGTAGAACTTACATTGTACTCACTAGGTAGATCAATTTTATAGGCATTGTCATTGATCCGCTCGAGTACTTGGAAAGGCCCATCGCCTCTTGGGTCCAACTTGGTCTTCCATTTTGTAGGAAATCGTTCTTTCCTCATATAGACCCAAACCTAATCTCCGGGTTCAAAGACAACCCGTTTGCTCCTCTTGTTTGCTTTGTTGGTGTTGATGTTATTTGTTATGGCTATTTGCTGCCTAGCCTTCTCGTGTAAGGATTTCACCAACTTAGCAATAGTGGAGAAATCTTTCACAAATCGTCTATAAAAACTAGGTAAACCATGGAAAGATCTCACCTCAGCTACCGATTTAGGAGTCAGCCACTCCTTGATTGCCGTAACTTTGTCCACATCGACATGAATACCTTGAGCACCAATTATGAAACCTAAAAATATTAGCTTATCACAACAAAATGTGCATTTATCAAGGTTGGCAAACAATTTTTCAGCTCTTAGAATGTCTAAAACCGTTCTAACATGGAAAACATGATCATTTAATGTTGTTGAGTAAATTAAAATGTCATCAATCCAAGAATGGCAATTATCGACAATAACATACAGTACCTTTTCAAAATTCAAGTCATGAGCAAAGTCATCAATACGAGTTGAATGAAGTTGTTTAGAGAATAGAGAAACTTCACCTTGCTTACCATTAGAGGTGGGAAAACGAGGATTAGTTTTACCTTTTTCAATCAATTGAAAACTTCTCTCGGTAGAATGGTAATGAAGCTGGAACCTGTCCATGGGTGGAATCTTGCAAACCTGAAACAAAGAGAAATCACAAGGCGATTTCGAATGGGGGTTAGCAAAAATATTCCTCCCTTGTGTTTGAGCACTCTCTTCTTTTTCCCTCATTCCTTGTTTAAGCTCTCTCTCTTTTTCACTCACTTCATTCACATTTTCTTTTGTTTCTCTCTCGCTTTCCTTTTTTTCATTTTCATTTTCTTCTATTTCACTTTTATTTTTCTCTTCTCCTTTTTCTTTTTCCTCACTTGTTTTAACAACAGAATTTTTCAGTTTGATTTGGTCTTCATAGACCTGTTCCAGAGTGAGCGGCACTAAGGTGACTTTCCTTTCTTGATGCTTGAAAGAATACCTATTGGTACGACCATCATGGGTGACCTTTCGATCCCTTTGCCATGGTTCTCCTAGCAACAAATGGCAGGCTTGAATAGGCACTACGTCGCACGCAACTTCGTCTTGATACTTGCCGATAGAAAAGGCGATGCGCACTTATTGAGTGACCTTAAATTGGCCTTCGTTGCTAAGCCCTTGTAGTTGATAAGGTCGTGGATGCTTGGTAGTGGTTAAGCAAAGCTTTTCCACCATCGTCATGCTGGCTACGTTCGAGCAACTTTCAGCATCAATAATAACTCTACAAACCTTACCTTGTACATGGCAGTGAGTATGAAAGAGGTGTTCTCGTTGCTGCTCACTTTTTGGTATTGTCAAAGAGGGTTTTTCGCGATCATGAACGTCATAGTCAGTTCTAGGGACACGTCTAGGAGCGTGCCTATGTGCACGAGGCTGGTTATCCACATCCTCTTTAATTGGACCCCGATACTAAGGCTTTTGATCCAATCGCATCTCATTGATAGTAGCACTCAATGTTCGAAGTAAGGCAGCCCATTCATCTAACTATTGTTGGATCTTTTTCAATTTATCATGGACATCATTATGGTCATCATCAACTTGACCAACTCTCAACATTTTTTTTCAAAAACCTACAAAACAAACACTCAACACTCAAAAAAGGAAAATTGGCAAACCTCACCGTTAATCACTCAAAAAGAAAAAAATCAAATTCTCAAAGAGGTAGAATTCAGTCTTGTGAGTTCTTTAGTAGAGTCTCTATCAACCAATTAGAAAGTGTATGAACCGAAACTACCAAAGAATCCTAATTTGCAGTAGGATGCCAAAAACTGACAAGACACCAATTGATTTGTGTCGCACTGAGGAAGAATGGTGCACACTTTAAAATCCTACTAACACAAGAAACAATAAGGTGTTAGATAGTATAAAGGAAGAATAAAGGCAAACAAATGAAAACATACAGCTAAGAATCAATAAAAATTGTTGAAATCGAAAAACCCGAAAAACTACGGAGTAACTTGACAACTTCGTTCGAGGTATTCCCGATCTCCAAAAATCACAAAATTAAATTTGGAATGTCCTTAAATATTGAATTTTTTATCTGGAAAGTTTGGGCACCAAACTCAACCCGCTGCATATTTTTTTTAATTTTTATTGGATTTCGTATTTTTCAATTTTTTGACTTTTTCGACTAATTTTTTTGTGGGAAATATTTTTCTACAGTCAATCACAGTGCCACAAATATGTATGTAAAATTTTATATCAATCGGACAACATTTACCCACTCAAATGAATTTTTTTCAAAAAAATTTTCTGGGTAAAACTGTTGTTTATAGTTTAAAAAATAGAGATCAGTTTCGAAATCAACCAAGAACACCCAAAACGCCCAAAATCTGATACCAAATGATAGAGGGTTGTGCGCGGACCAAGATCGAGTTTTCAAGTCACGGGAAACTCCTACAAAAACTCTAAACGTTTGGATCTGAAACGAAACAGCAAAACTTAATTAAAATCAATTAGATCTGAAAACTAAAAATTACTAATTCAATAAAGAACAACCAAGAATCAAACACTTATGAATAGATGTTCTTGGAAGCCAAGAACACGAAATTAAGCCCCAAGATTAACTTCCAATCAGCCGAATCTACCAAAGAACACAAAACAGAAAATAAATTAAAACATATTACGAAATCAATTGAAACTAATTCTAGGGATTGGACGGCAAGAAAAGAGGGGTTTTTGTGAAATCAAAAACGTTTCTTTATGTCCAAGGAAGTGCCGAATCAGATCTTGGAGTTTTGGAAAGGCTGAAACGCAACAAGAACAACAAACAAATTAGCTAATAAAAATCGACACAAGCAGAAATTTAAAAGAGATTGAACAACAAGAAAATAAAGATAAAGTCCTAAGAAGCCTTGAAATCGAGAAAGATTTCACAACTCCCTTCAAACGGCTCTAACCTTCCCTCCAATGAAGAACAATGGCAAGAAGAAGGCTGAAGATGGCTCCCACAATCAAAAATATTGTTAAAACTACTTCTAAAGAAACTCAAGAGAGAATTCTTGGAGAAAACTCTAAGAGAATTTTTACTTAACAAAAATCGACACAAGTAGAAATTTAAAATAGATTGAACAACAAGAAAATAAAGATAAAGTCCTAAGAAGCCTTGAAATCGAGAAAGATTTCACAACTTCCTTCAAACAACTCTAATCTCCCCTCCAATGAAGAGCAATGGCAAGAAGAAGGCTGAAGATGGCTCCCACAATCAAAAAGATTGTTAAAACTACTTCTAAAGAAACTCAAGAGAGAATTCTTGGAGAAAACTCTAAGAGAATTTTTACTCAGCAAAAATCTAAAATTTTAATGTATTGTAATGTGTCTAACTAGGGAGGCCGGCCATGCCTATAAATGGGCCTTATAACTATTTCCTAATCTCATTCGGAAAACTTAAAAAAACCTAATTAACAAATTTAAGAGGGAAATTCGGCCAAGGCATTCTAATGGGTTTCTCGGGGCCGAATTGTTACATATAATACTCCTAAAGTCTAAAAATTAAATTAAACAATTAAAATTTTTACAAATTGGGCCAGTTTAACAATTTGGTCTGATTTTCAACTAAGTATGGTTTGACTTCTTGGTTGGGCTTGGGATTCTCTTATTGGGCCTTGCCTTCAAGAACTTGGGCTTGTAGTCCATCTCCTATCGAAATTGGTTCGTTGATGCTCGTAATGGAGATCCATTGTGCTTTGGCTGCAAGATTAGTTTTCTTGGACCAAGATTTCCAAGATTTGGAATCTTGATTTTCTTGATTCTTGAAATCGCTCCAAACAGCAAAATTGGGCCAAGATTCGGTTTCTTGATTTTCTTGAAAACAAGAAAGTGAATCTTGATTTTCTCATTCTTTCATGTACGCATCTAAGGCCTTGCTAACAAATTCCTGAATGGTCCCATTTAGTTTGGAACGCATTTGTCTGGCCTTTGACCTCGTTATTGGGCCTTGTGGTAATTTGAGCCCATCACATTCTTGAGCTTGGGTTGGGCCTTTGTGACTCGTATGAATAATATACTTAATGACTAACTAAACAAAATATAATGTGATCTCTAACATATAGTTATTTTCTCTAATATATATTGTATTTTATTATTTACATGTCAAGCTTGCAACATTATTTTTTTAGATTCAAACTCAAATAGGTAATCAAATTTCTTATTAAATTAACAATTTTTTAAATAATAATTCAAAAAATATAAATTATTTCATAAATTATTTTTTGTATCATACTTCTTGGATTCAATATGTTTAATTAATTATTGAATAGAAATATAACAATGAAATGATCTTGAATTAATACAAACGATATAACATGTTAATTACTTCAATTAAATTTGTGGATTTTTATTTTTAGGACACTTCGTACCAAATCTTGCTAATGCTTTGCTTGACGACAAGAAGCAATCTAAGCAATCCAAATTTAACCTCAAAGGATTGGTTGTAAGTAAAAGTGTATCTAATCAATCAAATTTAATTTCCACTTTAATATTTATTTGCATAATAGGATTAGTTAGAAATGTTCATGGTTGAGTAACTTGCCTAATTCGAGAAGCCTAAGATTTATTAGATTGGATTAGGATACCGACTTCTACGTTTTGGAGCAAACCATCATGACTTTGATTATTGGTCATTACTGACATCATAGCCAATATATTTTGATTTCAATTAAGTATCGATACTAACATAAAAAAGATAAAATTATCCCAAAATATTTTTAGTAATTTTATCGAGCCTAGATAGAACAAAAACAACATGTGTTGCGGATAAACTCTCCAGTAAACATGCTTAGGTTCAATTCAATGTTAATTTAAAGATTTTGTTGTGAACTTTAATTTATTCTTTTAATTGCCACTATTTTGAATAGTTGGGAAACTGAATGCTTCGTAAAAAGCTATACGATATTGCAAAAACTGATTTCTCTTTCTCTCGGGAGATGATAAACAACTCGTTGTATAACGAAATCAAGAAGGAATGCAATGAAAATTATTAAAATAATTACTTTTCTACCAAGAAAACCACATAAAGAGAAAAATGCAAAAACCTTGAGTTCAAGGCCGATTTGGCTGCTTTCAAAACCGATGCTCATAATTATTACCCACAATAGTTATTTGATGTCTTTCGCCCTCCTTGTGATGAAAATGAGATATATTTGAACTTATAAAAAAAGTTTTTCATTTATTTCTTTACGTTCCTCTTACTTTACTTCAATTCGAAACTACAAATAACATAAGTTCGTATAGAATCGAATTAACTAATCAACTACAAACTACAAATAACAATGTTATAGTGGAGATCAAGATGGTATAATACCGACAGTGAGAACCTTACAACATTTGGAAAAGTTGGCTGAGGAGTTAAACATCAAGGGAACAAAAGAGGAAATAGGGAGTTTTAGAACCAAGGTTTTATGTTTACTCATTTACTTATACATACCAACTTCTTTTTTTATATTATGATTAGATATATTTAAGTATCAAACTAACCCTCCGATATGATTACCCAATTTGGGTCTAAACTTGGATAAGAAATTTTAAGTGTTGACTTGATTGGCTTTATTAGCACTTTCAAGGCAAGCTCACACTACCTACCTAGTTCAATAGGCTTGGCCAATACTTGCTAGGCCGTGGACAATATTTTTCACAAATTTTAGACAACTCATCCTAAATTTTAATTTAAATATGAAAATTTTAATGTAAACATATTTTATATTTTCTAAATAGTTAGTTAAGCCAATAGGCCGGCTTGGGCTAAGATTTTGTAATTGAAAAGTATTTGAAACATAATCATAAAAATGTAAAAATATTACAACAAAATAATTGTGTAGCATTTCATATATATTGAACATTGAAATGAGTTTTTGTTTTGGATTGAATATACTGACTCATAAATAACACTATTTATATTTAGAAATTTTCTTATTTAATTTAATAAAATTAATGATATATATTTAGCAGGAAGGAAAGTAGAAGTATGAGTTTGGAGACTTACTAAAATTCTTGATAGGAAATGAGGTAATCATCATGTTACATCTTCTCGACCATCTCAAGCTTTTTCCATTTTCTCAATTTTCGCAATTAATTGGATGCATTGAAGATTGGTGATGAAACTTATGGAGCACATGGTCATGATTCATGTTGAATCCATCATTGTGATATGTATTATTTTATAATGCATGAACATCATAAATTTTTATATTATGCAATAATATAATTAGTTAAATAATCTGATATCTAAAAAATTAATATTTTAATAAAATCATTCATCAACTTTTTTTTTTCAAATTTAATACATGAAATTAAAAAAAAATAAAGAGAGCTCTTGATGGCAAAACCCAATATGCGTATTTTAATTAATCCATTTGAAACACGCTTTTGTTTTCTAATGTTAAGGTTTGCTAGAGCAAATAAATTGATTAAGGCTTGAACCTTTCCAAACACCTTTTATAGTTTTGTTATATGCATTTTTTATAATTAGTATATTTGAATATATTAGATACATACTATAAAACAATGGTAATACTAACTATTTTTATATTTTCTTGATTATAAGCATATATGTAAATATTTAAAAAAGATGGAATGGTACATTTACGTAGTGCTTATGAATATTGTACAAACCCAAATTTTCCCGGCCCGATATAAATATTAAAACCAAAATATAAAAATTATATATATAATAAAAGTCCAATAATAACAGTCCATATAACAAACCAAAATAAATTAAGCCCAAACCGGATTACAACAGAAAGGGAAACCCTAAAGCGCTATCTGCCCTAGCCGTCGTGTGCCCAACAACTTCCAACACCGCCCTCCACCTCACCATACGGCCTCCGTTCACCTGTAGAAAACCAACAACACACAAAGAAGCAGAAAGAAAAACAACAAAAATAGCGAAAAGGACAGATTTGATTTTTTTCTTTTTATTATTATTCTGTATTTTTCTTTCGGTATATAAACGAATTGCAAATAGTTTCAAAAAAAAGGGAGAAGAATGGATGTAAAAAACGAGAGATTGAATGTAAAAAAAATTCACGAAATCAATACAAAAAAAAGAGATTAAAGGTAGATTTCGATTTCTTTTTTTCGTCAGTTTTCATTTTCCTCTTTTACTTTTTTTAATATACAACGCGAATAAGTTAAAAGGGTGAGAGTATATACCTCTGTGATCCCGCCGTCGTTCTCATCAGTTTGTTGGATACTGGAGAGGCTAGGTTTGGTTTTGGCCTAAGAACGGCGCTGGAGGGGCAGCCTTGGGGACTGATTTCAGTCGGTTTGTAAACTAACATAGGATTCTAATTTTAGGGTTATGAGGGGCTTTATATAGTGTGTAAAACGGCACCGTTTAGGGCCTATTTTAGTGGCCCTAAAACGATGCTGTATTGGTCGATTAACCCCAGCAACCCGCACGGTGACCGACCCGGGGAAGGATCCGCACGTTTTGACCTCTGTTGGGCGATTTGTGGAAATGGTCCTTTCTATTTTTGTGGCGTGTTTAAATTGATCCTTTTCATTCTTTCTAATTTTGCTCTGCATTTTCGTTGATTGTTTCATCTCAACCCAGCTTGCAACGCTGCGTTTTGGGGAAGCGGGATATTTCCCAATCAAGCCCCCATGTAATTCGAGTATTGCAGCATGGTCCTCCACCTTATTTTTAATCTTGTTGTTTCCCGTTAATTATTTTTTAATTATGATTTAATACTTTTATTAGTCAGCTTATTAATTAATTTACTGTTATTACTACTATTATTATTAGCATCATTGTGGTTTTCTTCTTATTTATTATATATATTGTTTTATTTTTATATATATATCACTTTATATATGTTGTTTTAAAATTTTGTTTATTTTAAAATTGTTTTAATTCCAATTTTCTCTTTTATAGATTATATTAAACCTTTTATTTATTATTTTAACATAACTTATAAGACTAATTATTTTAAGTTACTTTATATATTATTTATTTTAAGTTATTTTACATATTACTTATTTTAAAATTAACCTATACTATTCGCTTTAAATTGATTTATGTTCACTATTTAAAATATGTTTACATATGCTGTTTGTTTAGTTTTATCATCTATTTTAATTCTTTTGCATGCCTCTTTTTAAATTTTATTTTATTATACATTTAATTTATTTCAACTCTTATATATATTATTTATATTAAGTTTTTAATCCCATATGTATTACTTATTTAAATTAATATATGTATATTATTGATTTTTAATTCATCAGCTTTTAAATGTTAATATTTACATGTAACCATTGCTCTTATATATACAGTATTATTTGTTTGTATTATTTGATTGTTTGTATTCATTAGTATATATTTTGGCTTACGAATTATCATTTTACGTCATCCATTATCAATCCATCACACTTTATTCGTTTAAAAGGTTACGTCAAATATCGTTTAAATATCACAATCGTTTATTCAAAAACTTTCAAGATAACACAAAGTTCGGTATTTGGGATCTTCGAAAGAATTGAGCCCTAACGTATTGGGTTCCAATTTTCCTCGTCGAATCTAAATAATCGAGTTTATTCTTTAATCAAAACACACAAATAAAAAGCTCATTCTCGGGAATTCAATACGTTGTATCCTAACTCATTGAATATGACATATTGTTTTCTCGAGACGAGGATTCTTCTAACAAATGAAAATAAAGGCAATCTTTGATATTTAGGAATTTTGTGAAATCGAACCCTAACTTACTGGGTTTTGATTTTCTCATTTGACCCAAATAATCAGATATCCTTCTCAAAACGCATAGGTTTTAAAAGCCAAAAGATAAACTTAACTTTGAGGATTTAAAATGTTGCACTCTAACTTACTAAAGGTGACAATTTATTTCTTTGAAATGAGTGAGCCTCATCATTCAATTCATTTTATTCAAATTTTCTTTTCAAAGGATCGTATTTTAAAATATTTTCAAATTCTCAACACCAAGACATTAAACAATTAATTCGGTACCAATTTTGGGCGTTACGAGGGTGCTAACCCTTCCTCGTGCGTAACCGACTCCCGAACCTATTTTCTCAAAATTCGTAGACCTAAAATCATTTTCAAGGTGATCCGATCACACCTAATTAAAAGATCTGTGGTGACTCCAATTTTTTCATTTTAATAAGTCGACAACTAATTTTTTTTATTTTTCAAAAAAAGTGGTTTCGACAGCTTGGCGACTCCGCTGGGGAACTTAGAGAGTCAGGCCGTAAAATTGATTGTTTTCTATCTTATTAACGAAAATTGAAAATCTGATTTGAAAAATTACGATCCTCTTATTGCATTTTTTTGTGATTGATTACTATGGATTGAGCTCTATATTTTGACATCATATTGCATAAAGACTGTTTAGTCTCACCTTTTAAGTGGGAGTGAGAAACTAGTCCTTCGTGAGGTTTTAACCTCCGTGCAGGATAGTGGATCGCTTTCGGAATACATCCGTACCTATGTCTTCGTGAGATTTTCATCTCCATGCAGCCATAGGGAAATGTATTCCCCTGAACTGAACTCAGTCCGTATGAGCCTATAATGGGTGAGGATCGAGGAATCTGTTGGTTCGGGTACCTCAACTTTAGAACCAAACTGCACGTAGAAGACCTTAGGAACCCATCCTAGGTAGAGCCCCTCCATACCCCTAGTGGTTACCCGACTAGGTACTTTTGTTTTCCTTGTTTGCTTCTATTTTGTACTAACCCATTTTGTTTTGTTTGATTATGATTGCATTGCATTTGCATCTTAGAAAAGAGATGTTGATTCGAGTCTGATTACTAAATTAGAAAGCTTGTCATGGAATGCAGATTTCTTCATAAAGTGGAAAATAATAAGACTGGCTAAATATATTCCGAGAAACACAAAAAAAGGATGATAGAAGAATTCATGACTTTACTTCGTGGCCCAAAGATTCAAGATGATTATCTAAGAGCCTTCGACATCCCAACTTCCTTAAAGAAGCTGATGAGCATTACGAGGATAGGCAGACAACGGATTGCGACCAAGATCAAACAAAAAGAGATAGAGGAGGCACCCCTTTTGAAGAATTCGCAAGTTTTATCTTAGCATACGAATGAAGAAAAGGATTCATGTTGTCTCTTGGAATATGAGGGCGAGGCCATATATATATCCGTTTTATGTAAAGAAAATTTTCTTCTAGTAAAGTTTTCTAAATGTAATTGAATCAGAATCAACATCTCTTTAGGCATTCATTTCATGCATTGGCATTGCATGTCATCATATGCATTAAAATCCATTGAAAGAGTCTAATTGAGTGAAATTATTTCAGTTAATTTGGAAAACCAACACCCTTGTGGTATCCAAGCATAGACTAGAGAAATGGAACAAAGGTTGGAGAAATTAGAGCGAATGCAAACGCAGATGCAGGAGCAACTAACCAAATTTCAACAGGAAATGAGAGATCAGATGTTAGAATTATAGAGAACTATGAGGAGTCAGTTCAATCAATAGCTAGCTGGAGAGTTAGAAGAAGTGAAAGACTCGATAGTCCACTTTGGGGTTGATAATGAGGATCTGGCCTATTCCCTAGATTGTACTCCGATAAGTGTCCAAGTCCAGCCAGATGGGCATCCACAAGGGGCACTCTTTACTATCATATCCCAACAATATCAAACTGGTACATCGACACCAGTGAATTGCCTGACAGGCCCAAGATCCAATCTGAGGAACAATTTAGCTAATCCTGTTGCTAATCTGGCAGAAATAAAGCAGGCGAGGGTAGAGTACCCAGATGCTATAAGGGCCCTAGGGAAAAAAGGGAATAAAGGGGATAATGCAGACAGATATAACAAGGGTCATTCAAAACCAATCACTGTGGGCAAGCCAAAGACAAAAACCACAAGCCATCAGAGCCCTTTAAAGCAAGAATCTTACATGAAGACAAATATAGAAAGGCTTCAGTTCACGCCTATACCGGTGTCATATAGCGAGCTATATCAAAGCCTATTTAATGCACATTTGGTGTCCCCCTTCTACTTGAAACCCATGCAACCCCCATTTCCTAAAGGATACGACGCAAATGCCCAGTGCGAATATCATGCAGGAATCACGGGACATTCGATAGAAAACTGCAACGCCTTCAAAAAGCTAGTTGAAAGGTTCATCAACAGGGGTATCGTCAAGTTCGATAACTCATCTAATCTACTACCCAATCATGTTGATAATGGGGTAAACGTGAGGGTAGGAGGGGGATTAGTTATTTTTGATTTAGGAGGAAACCATGGAAAGACAAGGAACCATTATGAGTTCCATCACAAGAAGGGGCACGAGACCCAAGAGAGCGTGGAATTCAAGGCCTTGGTTCAGGGCAAGATGGACGACAAAGAGATGGAGTTCTGTGAGGAAATTAAAGAAGAGAGAAATATACACACAATGTTGGGAAGTGTTCACATCAATGCCATACATGAAGACACAATTGAAAAGGGACCTTATTAGATTTTCACCCTTATAAACTTAGGAGTGTCCTAAATAATTGGACTGCGAAAGAAATCCCTGTAGTTTTTAGAGCTTACACAGATTAATGTTCAGAACACAATTGTTACTTTTAGCCTAGAAGTGATAGGAATCCCTTTTGTGAAATAGACTCATGTCTAAACGTTATTATTTTAATGAAATACATCTTTGCATTGTGAGCAAATATTCTTTCATTCTTTTCATATGCATAATTATTCTTTCATTCTTTTGGAGATTTTCTTCCAAATCATTCTTTCATTTCATTCATAATTCTATTATACAAATATTTATTCATAAATTCATACATCCTTTGTATATCCTTTTGTACCTATAATATGTCCCTAGATATCAACGTCATAAGTGACACTGCTACAGACTTAGAGTCTCCTTTTGAACAAGACATGTGTTTAGAGGGATCTCATGACTTTGAAAATGACATAGATTGTAGCTTATCTCCTGACTTGTAGAAGATGGTAGAGCAGAAAGGAAATTTTACCTTATGAGGAGACAATGGATATTATGACCTTAAGCGAACGTGTATAACCGAAGAAATGAAGCAAAACCTTGTTGAGTTACCTCAAGAGTTCAAAGATGTCTTCGCATGGTTATACCAGGATATGCCCGGGTTAAGCACTGACATTGTAGTCTGAACAGCAGCACGATATCAAAAATTTACAATATGTTCAAGGTTAACGTCATGAACAATGCTTTGTCGGGGCAATGCCTTTCTCTTTGACTTATCATAGCTTTGCCCATTGAAGTTGAGTTGCCATCAGTCCGTATTTTTTTTGTTGGATCTCATCCTAATTGAAGAGGAAAATCCAAAGTTTTTTTGTCAGTTTGCCCCAAAAGGCTCTATGAAAGAAATTTGATAACAAAGAAGATCTTACGCATACAAAATGAAAGTGGAAGATCTTATGTGGAAGACTTTGCCTAGAAAAACATTGATTCTGATTGAAAGGGATAACAAGGACTTGCCTAATCCTATGAATTCAGATTCAAAAAAAAAATAAAAAAAGATCAAAAATAATAAAAAAAGGTCAAAATCAAAATAAAAAATGAAAATGATGAAAAAAAGAAAATGAAAGGTCAAAGCGAAAACCCACAAAGGGCGCTTTGTGACCAAAGGTGGATTTGAGTTGAAAACCCGAAACGGGTGACTCAAATTTAGAGCAAAATGGGGCCAGGACGTCATCATTATCGAAGGCTTCTAATGGGCATTGCTTCATTTTCGAGGTTATTAATTACTTCATCAAATGGGTAGAGGTTGTTTTATACGTCAATGTCATCATATGACGATATAGAATGTCAGAGAGGATTATATTGGAAAATGCATTGAGCTTGAACAATAGTGCGATAGCTGAGGTCTGTAATTAGTTCAAAATCAGACACCACGATTCGTCACTATATTACCTAGAAATGAATATCAAGATGAAGGAAAAATGATTGAGACTTACAAGGACTGGCATGAGAAATTACCATTTGCCCTCCTTGCTTGTCGAACATCTATCAAAACTTCCACTGGGGCAACACCTTTCTCTTTGGTTTATGGGATGGAGGTAGTTTTACCCATTGAAGTAGAAATATCTTTTCTTCAGGTATTGGTTGAGCTAAAGTTAGATGAAGCAGAATGGATCCAATCTGATCAGAAGGAAAAAGGCTAAAAGCTATTCAGCATAGTCAAATTTACTAAAGGCGAATGATGCAGGCTTACAACCAAAAGGTTCATTCTAGAGAATTCCATAAAGAGGACCTTATGCTGAAGAAGACCCTTCCTTTACAAAAAGATTTTAGAGGAAAACGGATGTTAAATCAGGAAGGTCCTTATGTCGTAAAGAAGGTCTTTTCCGGAGGAACTTTGATCTTGAGTGAGATTGATGGTAAAAACTTACCAAATCCTGTAAACTCGGATTCAGTCAAGAAATACTTCACCTGAAGAAGGAGAAGAGACCAAGGTGAAAACCCGCAAAGGGTGTTTTGAGTAAAAAAATGATGAAAATGAAAATAAAAAAAAAGAAAAAGAAAAAGGAGAAGACAAGGTGAAAACCTGCAAAGGGCGCCTTGAGACCAAAGGGGGTTTGAGTTGAAAACCCAAAAAGAGCAGCTCAAATGTTGATCAAAATGGGGCATGAGATGATCAGAGTCACTCAAATGTTTGTTGAAATGGGGTGTGCGATGATCTTCCTATACCTGAATCAACAAGAAAGGGTACGCGACATCTTGAGGCATCGACAAAGCACTGTAGATCTCCTAAACACATGTTAAACTCAAAATGGTCTTCAGAAAGTTTGTACAGAGAAGTTCAAGCTACAATATCTGGGGCAGCCAATTTTTATACTATTTATATTAAATTTTTTGTTATTGGAATACTTCATTATTTTCCAAGATACACATTCCCAATCAATTTTTTGTTATCCTTTTTTACTATTTTTTATAATTTATTCCTTTCGAGCTATGCTCAGAACCAAAATTTTTTTTATCCATTGTTATGACCTTTTCTGCAAGCATGTTGCATTGGAATAATGATTAATAGACTAATAAAACTTTCACAAGGGAAGTTTTGCATATTACTCTAGAAGTTTCTAAATAATATAGGAACCTGAAACAGGACTATTGTTTAGAAAGCACCAAGTTTAAAGGTTGGAAATCTGAAAAGGAAGAGTCTAAATTAAGACTTTCTCTTTGGATTTTTTTGTCAAAAACAGTGATTGAACAAAATGAAAAGATGTCGTGTTGATGAAAAAGCTTAAATAAACAAGCAAACAATGATCACCAGGCAATAGGAAGAGGTTTCCTCGGAGAAGAAAGCCTTCATTTGTGCATGAGCCTTTGGTATGACACCCTGGGAATGGTGTAAGGGACCAGAGAGATTTAGATCATGTATCCTTGAATTGTGATAGGAGAGGATTGAGGAAAAGCCATATATTTCTACCCTTGGGTTACAGTGGGAGAATGATGGTACAAATTTTGCGTCCAAGTGGATTGAACTTTGAGGTTTACAGTAGGGGGCAATCTGACAAAGTGTTTCTTTGAAAACGCCAGCCGAGCAAGAAAGCGTTGTAACACGTTAGTGATAAAGCCTTAATAAAATTTGAGCAATGATAACGTAAGTGATAAAGAAGGATAAGTATATATAACATTCTACATTCATGCAAACACCATTCATACATGTCTAGTGAGGAGCATTTGATACATTTTGATCATGCCATCCTAACCTTAGGCATAATTAGGTTCATTATACAGGTCATGTTCCTCGGAGAACAGATTGGTGAAATCACAAAGCTTTACCTTCCTAGGTTACAGTGGAGCAGGTTAAAAATAACAGATCTTGACTTCCTGTACTGACGGCGAAGCAGATTGAAGATTGTGAATCCTATCTCCTTGGACAGTAGTGGAATAGGTTGAAGATTGTGAATCCTATCTCCCTGGACAATAGTGGAATAGGTTGAAGATTGTAAGTCCTATCTCCTTGAGCAGCAGTGGAGTAGGTTGAAGATTGTGAGTCCTATCTCCCTAGACAGCAGTGGAATAGGTTAAAGATTATAGATCTTATCTCTCTAAGCAGTAGTGGAGCAAATCGAAGACAGCGAATCTTATCTTCCCAAGGTAGTAGGGAAGCAGATTTAAGCCACTAGCCTTATCTTCTTGAGCAGCGGTGGAGTAGGTTGAAGATTTTAGACCTTATCTCCCTGAAAATAGTGGAGTAGGTTGAAGATTTCAGATCTTATCTCCCTAAGCAGTAGTGGAGCAGATCAAAGATGGCGAATCTTATCTTCCCAATATAGTTAGGGAAGTAGATTTAAGCCACTAGCCTTATCTCCTTGAGCAGCAGTGGAGTAGGTCGAATATTGTAGATCCTATCTCCCTGGACAGCAGTGGAATAGGTGGAAGATTACAGATCTTATCTCCCTAAGCAGTAGTGGAGCAGATCGAAGACGATGAATCTTATCTTCCCAAGGTAGTAGGGAAGCAAATTTAAGCCACTAGCCTTATCTCACTGAGCAGTAGTGGAGTAGACTGAAGATAGCAGATCTTGTCTTCCTATACTGGTATTAAAGCAGATCGAATACACCAGCCTTGTCTCCCTGAGCAGCAGTGGAGTAGGTTGAAAATAGCAGATCTTGTCTTCCTGTACTGGTAGCGAAGCAGATCGAAGATAGCAAGTCTTATCTCCTTGAGCAGCAGTGGAGTAGATTGAAGATAGCAGATCTCGCTTCCCTGTACTGACAGTAAAGAAGATCGAAAACACCAACCTTGTTTTCTTGAGTTGTCGCGGAGAAAATTAAAGCTGAGGGCAGCGAATCTTATCTCCCTGCCGTCAAGACTTGGAATAGCTGAAGAAGAGCAGAGTGAAGCTGTGGGCAGCGAATCTTATCTTTTTAGCATTATAGTGGAGCAGATTGAAGCTACAGCAGCGAATCTTGTTTCCCCGACATTGCAATTAAAAAGATTGAAGCTACAATGACGAATCTTACCTCTCTAGCGTTAAAATTGAAGAAAGCAAGTCTTATCCCTTGAAGTTGCAGTGGGGCAGACTAAAGATGGTGGGTCTTATCTCCCTGAAGTTGCAGTGGAGCAGACAGAAGAAACCAATCCTATCTCATTGAAGTTGCAGTGGAGTGGATCATAATGATGGATTTCATCTCTATGAAATTGCGGTAGAGCATATCGCATCAGACTTATCTTTAAAGTTGTAGCAGAACAAGTTGAAGCTACAAGTCTTATCTCCCTGAACTTGCAGTGGATAAGACTAAAGATAGCAAATTTTGTTCTTTTGAGAAGCTACAAAGCACAAATCCTATCTCTCCGAAATCGCAGTAGAGTGGATCGAAGCACCAATTCTTATACCTCTGAAGATGCAATAGGATGAAATGAGGATGCTTGAAGAGGGGCAGCACAAAGATCCCGCATGACCAGGCAAATTTGGCCTTGTTAAAGTCTTTGCTTCATTCCTGTTACGCGACAATTAGCAAAGAGGGGCAGCTGTATAAACCCAAATTTGCCCGGCCCGATAAAAATATTAAAACCAAAATATAAAAATTATATATATATAATAAAAGTCCAATAATAACAGTCCATATAACAAACCAAAATAAATTAAGCCCAAACCCGATTACAAAATCCAAATACCCAATGAACCCAATGAACTAAACCCAATTAAGCCAACCCCAGCCCAAATTAGCCTAACCCAAACCCGATTACAACAGAAAGGGAAACCCTAAAGCGCTATCTGCCCTAGCCATCGTGTGTCCAACAGCTTCCAGCACAGCCCTCCACGTCACTGTACGGCCTCCGTACACCTGCAGAAAACCAATAACACACAAAGAAGCAGAAAGAAAAACAACAAAAATAGCGAAAAGAAGGAGATTTGATTTTTTTTCTGTTTATTATTATTCTGTATTTTTCGTTCGATATAAAAACAAATTGCAAATAGTTTCAAAAAAAAGAGAGAAGAGCGGATGTAAAAAACGAGAGATTGAATGTAAAAAAAATTCACGAAATCAATACAAAAAAAGAGATTAAAGGTAGATTTTGATTTCTTTTTTTCGTCGGTTTTCATTTTCCTCTTTTACTTTTTTTAAATTACAACCCGAATAAGTTAAAAGGGTGAGACTATATACCTCTATGATCCCGCCGTCGTTCTCGTTGATTTCGTGGATACCGGAAAGGTTAGGTTTGGTTTTGGCCTGAGAACGACGCTGGAAGGGTAGCCTTGGGGACTGATTTCAGACGGTTTGTAAACTGACACAGGGTTCTGATTTTAGGGTTATGCAGGGGTTTTATATAATGTGTAAAACGACACCATTTAGGGCCTATTTCAGTGGCCCTAAAATGGTGCCGTATTGGTCGATTAACCCCAGAAACCCTCGCGGTGACCGACCCAGGGAAGGATCCGTGCGTTTTGACCTCTGTTGGGCGATTTGCGAAAATGGTTCTTTCTATTTTGTGACGTGTTCAAATCGATCCTTTTCATTCTTTCTAATTTTGCTTTTCATTTTCGTTGATTGTTTCATGTCAACCCAGCTTGCAATGCTGCGTTTTGAGGAAGCGAGATATTTCCCAATCAGGCCCCCATGTAATTCGAGTATTGCAGCATGGTCCTCCACCTTGTTTTTAATCTCATTGTTTCCCGTTAATTATATTTTAATTATGATTTAATCCTGTTATTAGTCAGCTTATTAATTAATTTACTGTTATTAGTACTATTATTATTAGCATCATTGTGGTTTTCTTCTTATTTATTATATATATTGTTTTATTTTTATTTTTGTGTTACGTTATTTATTCATTCATTCATTTTTCTCTGTATATTGCCCTTATTTTAAATATATATGCTATATGTAATTTAAATTTTTATATGGCATGTTTTAAATTATTTTATAATTCCGTTTTTATTTGCCATTATTTATCTATTTTAAACCTTTATATATAATATATGTTTATATATATATATCACTTTATATATGTTATTTTAATTTTTTTATTTTAAAATTGTTTTAATTCCAATTTTCTCTTTTATAGATTATATTAAACCTTTTATTTATTATTTTAACCTAACTTATAAGACTAATTATTTTAAGTTACTTTATATATTATTTATTTTAAGTTATTTTGCATATTACTTATTTTAAAATTAACCTATACTATTCGCTTTAAATTGATTTATGTTCACTATTTAAAATATGTTTACATATGCTATTTGTTTAGTTTTATCATCTATTTTAATTCTTTTGCATGCCTCTATTTAAATTTTATTTTATTATACATTTAATTTATTTCAACTCTTATATATATATATTATTTATATTAAGTTTTTCATCTCATATGTATTACTTATTTAAATTAATATATGTATATTATTGATTTTTAATTCATCAGCTTTTAAATGTTAATATTGACATGTAATCATTGCTCTTATATATACAGTATTGTTTGTTTGTATTATTTGATTGTTTGTATTTATTAGTATATATTTTGGCTTATGAATTATCATTTTACGTCATCCATTATCAATTCATCACACTTTATTCGTTTAAAAGGTTACGTCAAATATCGTTTAAATATCACAATCGTTTATTCAAAAACTTTCAAGATAACGCAAAGTTTGGTATTTGGGATCTTCGAAAGAATTGAGCCCTAACGTATTGAGTTCCATTTTTCCTCATCGAATCTAAATAATCGAGTTTATTCTTTAATCAAAACACACAAATAAAAAGCTCATTCTCGGGAATTCAATACGTTGTATCCTAACTCATTTAATATGACATATTGTTTTCTCGAGACGAGGATTCTTCTAACAAATGAAAATAAAGGCAATCTTTGATATTTAGGAATTTTGTGAAATCGAACCCTAACTTACTGGGTTTTGATTTTCTCATTTGACCCAAATAATCAGATATCCTTTCCAAAATGCATAGGTTTTAAAAGTCGAAAGATAAACTTAACTTTGAGGATTTAAAATGTTGCTCTCTAACTTACTGAAGGTGACAATTTATTTCTTTGAAATGAGTGAGCCTTATCATTCAATTCATTTTATTCAAATTTTCTTTTCAAAGGATCGTATTTTAAAGTCTTTTCAAATTCTTGACACCAAGACATTAGACAATTAATTCGGTACCAATTTTGGGCGTTACGAGAGTGCTAACCCTTCCTCGTGCGTAACCGACTCCTGAACCTATTTTCTCAAAATTCGTAGACCTAAAATCGATTTTCAAGTTGATCCGATCATACCTCATTAAAAGATCTGTGGTGACTCCAATTTTTTCATTTTAATAAGTCGACAACTAATTTTTTTTCAAAAAAAGTGGTTTCGACAGATATAATGTTGGATTGAAATCCTTAATTATGGACACATATGTATAATGTATAATACTATTATAAAGTGTGATACAAAATTAAGTGACCAATTATGTTAGAAGTGTCATAGGTATTGAAGTATCACGAAAATAATGTCTAGATACCATAAGTTGTAACACCCTAAACCCTACCTTGTAACATCCCAAATATCAGGGGTTAGTAGAATCCGGTTTGTGAATCAAGAGAGAGTGGTCATGCCTTAATTTTTTTAAATTATCTATGCATTTTTAGGAAATAAATGAGGTATTGGTTTGTTGGTTAAGTGTTACCGTAACATTTCTTGAAACCCAAGTTCAAATCCTTCTCTTGCAATATTTTTATTATTTTGCAAACTTTGCCTTAAACCCTAGTATGTGATATGCCTTGTTTTTTAAAATAAATATTTCAAATTATATCAAGAATGAGTTATTGGTTTGATGGTTAAACATTAGTGGATTTATCCTTGAGGTTTTAACTTCAATTCCCTTCCTATGTAAATAATTTAATTTTTTTGAGAAAAACCCCTTGTTTTAATGTGTGGGCCATCCAAGCCTAGTTAACCTAGGCATAAATAGTAATTTTTTACTAATAATCAGCCTTTAATCCTCCTCCTCATTGCCCTATCTGTTCCTCTCCTCCTCTCCTTCTCTTTGATTTTAATTATTTTCCCTTCCTCTATTGTTGTCGTCGCCTACACCTAGTTTTACCATCTCTTTTTTTTATTTTCTTTTTTGCCACAAGATTTTTTAAAATATTCTCCACCATATTTCTGTCATTTTTCCTCATTAAAATCATCCCCAAATTTTAAATCTTGAACTCCAAGATTGATCTCGAACATTTCCAAGAAAGTGCCATTGATGTTTCTTTCGACTAGCTTGGGTAAGGTCTTTTCTCTCTTCAATTCTTAATTAATATTGTCCTTTAAAAATATAAATTTCTAGATCATGAATTTGGGGGATTTTAAACAATTTCAAAGGTATTTTTCTAGAATTTAATGAGATCTCAAAGTGTTTTAAAATTCAATCCTTATTTTGGCCACCATAGGTGGTTGTGCGTGCACCTATGTGCAAGAAAGGGAGTTGTTTTGTTTCTTGGTTCTTGCCTATATTTTTCCAGAATTAATTTGAGTTATTTAACCCTCCTAACCAGCTTTTAAACCCATTTCAATTAGGGAAAAATGTTCTTGATCGATTAGTCATTCGGATCCCACAAATAGTGAAGCATAAGTGCAATAAAGGGTAACTAGTTTGTTATTTCGACATAGTTGTTGGGTAAAGGTTATGAATTGATTAAATGAAGGAATTTAATAATTAATTATATATTGATTTTATAGTATATTATTGAATTAGGTGCTGACTCAAATGCCCCAAATCATCCGTAAAGGCGAAGAACAATTGTATGTACTGTTTGCATCGATACAGTGTATGGAATCTAACTAGTTTAGATTTATAAAATAGTTATAATTTCAACGATTGGTTTGGACTCATAAGTGGGTGTTTGGGGGCTGGTTTAATGGTAAATTGATTGAATTTATACTGAATTTTGGTTTAGGTTCGTTTAAGGAATTATTAAGGAAAATTGGAAGATTTGCCAGTGTGCTGCAAGGAAGCAAAAAATAAGGTGTGGGTCCTAAATTCATAAAGTTGTTTGAAAATATTAAATATCATGTTATATATGATGCATTAGCTTTCTGATTGGATTATCTTAATAGCCAAATTATTTATTTTGTGAGTGGCTGAACTAGTTATGTTTCGAGCCTTAATTAACATGTTGGCAAAATTGCTAATTTGATAGTATAGATGTTTGATTGAGTTACTAATTGCATATTTGAGTTATGAGATATGAGAATGTTTGACTAAATGATATAATGTGTTGAGATATTAAGCTTATGTATGATTTAAACGCATGAGATATTTGTTATATTGTGTACTAAAAAGGGTGTTATTTATGCACAATGAAAATCTATAAAGTATCTGAAATTGAACGATATATTGATTGATACCAACACAATGGTAATTTGAAAGATCGGAACACTGTTTCCATTTACTGGAAGTATGTGATTATTGAGGACATGCTAAACATTTCAAATGAATGTCAAAAGGATTGAGATATGATTATGTATGAGATTGTGTGACATATTGCATATGCATTGGGTTGGGATTTTGTGGTTGATGGAGAAGTTCCGTGGAGTACCGGTGGCATATTAAGTCTGATTATTTGTAGTCAGTGCACTGCACCTAGAGTACCGAAGGGATTGGCGATTTTATCTCATATTATATGTTATTGGCGATTGTATCGCACTATTTAATAGCCGGTAGATTTTCTACATTATTGATTATTCAGTGGTTTTACCACATCGAGCTATGCTCATAATGTTTTGGAGTTTGGCAGATGGGTTCTGGGGAACTCATGGTGTAGTAGATGGTATGTGTAGGAATCTTTTTGCATTGTATCATGTGCACGACATATTTGAATGTTATTGATTTATGCTACACATTGTATTTTGTTATATTGAATGGTATCGAAATTAATGATTGTTACTTAAATGAATGATGACCTATGCTTATACACCGTTTGACATCAATTTGATAATGGCTGTGTAATGACATGAAATTCCTATGATGGTTCTATTTTCTTCTGTTAATGCTAATATGTTTCATTGTATTTGATGTTTTTGCCCGTTTAAATAATTATTCGACTCACACTAAGCTTTTCATAAGCTCACCCCCCAATAGTGTTTAACTTTTCAAGTAAACCTCAAAATTAAGACCGAACTCGTCGTTCGGAGAATCAACTTGGACCTCGAATTATTATGTTTTAATTAAGTATTATTAAGTCTTTATTGGTTTTGGCTTGTAATTTTTAATTATTTCTTGTCTATGGCTTGGTAACTTTTCTTTTGGGGATTTTTGCATGCATGAATTACTCAAGCATAATAACCGGATAATGCATGATATCGGGCTTAAGTAAAATTTGATGGTGTTCCCTAGTTTCCACTACATTACAAAGGAACTATTTTTGAAAAACAAATCGATAATGCAACTAATTTTCCAAAATGACTTGAAAATTAGTTTTTCTGCTACATTAGTTTAACTTCTAGTTTTTTTTAATGAAGAGTGACAAGCAAACGGTATTTCTAAAACAACAGTGTTACAATAAAATGAATCCGAAGCATACACGACTTAATAAATGAATGCTTTTAAGCTAACTCAAAGTACAACTATGATTTTCTCTAAAATGAGTTTATTTAAGGTCTTCAAATGTAACCTAAGCTAGCTTAGCCATTTCAGAGGCTAATGTAGCCTTCTCAATCTAGCCATAACGTCTAGGCCGGGTTTGGGAGGTTACATACCTAAAAATTATGGTTAGATCTGGAGAGATTACCATAATTCATTTGAAAATCCAAAAGCCATTTGATACTTGTAAAAATAGCGCTAGCTTTTGATAAATAAAATTCTAGTTTCTTAGGGAAAATACTTTAACTAATTTATTAAATTTTTTTGTTATATATTTATAAAACACTTAAGTTTGCAGCGAAATTTCTTAGTTGAATTCATTTTTGGAAAATAAGGTTTGTTATTGGAAATCCAACATTTTGCAAATAGAATTAACATCATCTAAAAACGTTAAAATAATATAAATCAGAAAATAAAATCTAAACTAAAAAAAAGTCCCTAAAAGTTTAAAAAAAATTCACGAGCAAAACAAATTTAATACAAACAAGTTAAAAGAAATGAAATAATAATAAATAACCAAGATCCCATTGCACCGACTCGCCCTAAGCATGTGGATTACTTAAGAGAAAACAAACAAAAGTGAGCTTACGAGCTCAGCATGTAACTTATTTCAATTAGTAAATCAGACGCACATGATTCATCAAATAGAATAACAGATATGCGTTCAGATACCAACCAGACATAATTCATAACTAGATATAAAAATAGATGCATAACATATATAGATTCATATCCTACCCCCATCTGTTACACACCATCTCCAACCCTCCCTACATACTAATTAGGGTATTAAATACCCTTCCAACCCCATACACTACTAAAAGATCGTGTTACATCCCGAAATTGGGTTTAGAAGTTTTGAGGGTAAAATGAGAATTTCAGCTCAGAATAGGTTCAGAAATTTTGAATTGTGGTAACCCAAAAATAATTTCAACTATAGATTTTTTTAATAAAATTAATGTTTTGGAAATAAGGTTGAAAATATATGTAATTTTAAAATACGGGCTGTTTTGTAAAATGGTCAAAATTAGGAGTGGTTAAAAGCAAATAACCCAAAACTTTAAATCAACCTAATATTTCCCCTACTACTGGAAACCCACTAGAGTTCTTCCCCTTAATTTTTATTTTGTCTTCCTTTACATTCCCAAGCTCCATTCGTTCAACTTTGATTGTTAAACTTCAATCTTTTTATTTCTACCATCATCCCAACATTAAACCGCCATAAAATTCCATAAAAACCATAAGAAACACCATTGATTTTGTTATTGCACAACTTTTTGGATTTTTAGATTTTCAAGTAAAAAAACGTTTCTCCTTCAAATAAGGTAATGTTTCAATTCCTTATTAGTTTTTAATGTTATCTAGCCTTTAAAACTATGTTTTTATCCATTGAATCAAGGGTTCTAAATAAATGCCAAAAATTGGGTCGTTAATAGTGAAATTCAGAATATTGTTTAAAATCAATGTTTCAAAGTGATTTTCAACTTACTTTTATATGATTAGAAGGTTTCTGAACTTTCCCTAAAGTTTCGTTTAGAGATTCTAAGGTTTTAATGAGCTTTCATGAAAAATGGTTATTTTATGTCAAAATTTTGGAACCACGAATCTATGTAATTTTTTTAGTTTGAAGGTTGAGAATCATTCGTAGATGAGTAATTAGATGATTGGAATCAGATTTAGGCAAAGGGAATCAGTAGAGATTGAGATATTTAAATTTTAAGTTTGTAAGTTGGAAGTTTCAATTCCAAGAGGGAGGAACCTTAAACCTGATTTTTTGATAGTTTGAGTGAGTTACTAGTTGTATATTAATCATGTTTATTTTCTGCTTAACTATGTTAAAGATACAGAACCGTAGGAGCCTTCGACGAGTAAGGCGAAAGGAAAAGAAAAGCTAGTTTAAGCTTTCGGGGGCTAGGCGAAAGCACGAATATTGAGTGTTTGCATTTGTTGCTTGTAGACACGATTCATAGCATTAATTAAGAGCTTTGGAATATCCTAAACCCCTATCCTAAGTTCTGATTGTAAGCTCTCTCGTTCCCTTTAGTAACTTATGTGATATGTGATAATGTGATATGGTTTGTGGACTATTATGTGGTAATATGATATGAGACATATGCTTAAGATAGTGTTTGTGGAATATGATAATTGTAAGCATAGAGTACATGCCGAATGACAGTGATAACATTGTGTTAATAATACAAATATGTAGTGAAAGTGTGCAGCATATCGGTAATTAAATATGTGAGTTATTGTGGATATTTTGGTGTTGTAACTTTATGAGACCGCTGAATATAGTTGGCAAGATATAGGATTTGTGAGTACTCAACTATATGTTGTGTTCTTGAGGTACTGAGGTAGAGACAATTTTGGAGAGATAAGGGAATCTGAGCTAAGCTCCATTCATCGGGATATATAGGTGTGTTGGAGAGTGTTAGCTAAATGCTACACTTTTGGGATATGTTCAACTCTACGTGTCTTTGGTGTGTTGGAGATTCGTGTATTAGATGTGTGGGACACATTGCCATTATTCTAAATTTTTTTTGTAGGAACGTGACTTGGATTATTTCCCCGTCACTCACACCCATGTTTGTTTGTTTGTTTGTGTATGTTAGATTATTAGATTCAATATGCCTTATAGACGTGTGAATGTGAATGCTTAAAAGGATGATACATCCTATGCATCTCATGTGCCACCGCGTAGAGCGAATATACTTGATGAGGGTGTTGGCCCTCTAATGGAAGATATGATTGGAGCATTCCAAAGGATTGCTAGTGTTAACCTTACTCCTACACCTACGAATCACACACTTGTTCATTGAAGGTTGTCACCTAAACGTCTACGAGCATTGAGTGGTAAAGAGTTTTCTAGAGTGAAAGAGATTGATACGATTGTAGTTAAGTACTGATTAGAGGATGTTGAATTGATCCTTGAGTAGATGTCCTACTTTGACGAGGAAAAATTGGGTTGTACTGTGTCCTTACTCGATGATGAGGCTCATCGTTGGTGGAATACTGTGAACAGAGGTATTACTGCTGGCCGTTTGACTTGGAATTATGTTTTTGAGGTTTTTAAGAGGAAGATTATGGGTGAGCAGTACATGGAAGCCCATAAACGAGAATTTCTAGATCTGGTTCAAGGTAATTTGTCTGTGGCTGATTATGAGTCAGAGTTTGTGCGACTTAGTCTGTATGCTCCTGAGGTGGTTCTTTTTGAGAGGGACTATTGTAAAAAGTTCTGTTTTGGGTTTAATCATGAGATTCGGGCTCACTTGGTAGCTTAAAATGTGGAGTTGTTTGATAAGTTTGTTAAGAATGCCAAGGCTATTGAGGATAATTTTACTAAGCCACTTCATTTTATAGTAACTAAATCAGATAAGAGCATTTTTTATTCTGCATGAAGACGATCACCTAAGATGGGGCTTGATAATTAGAGTTCTAGTAGAAGCACGAGGCGTGGGTTTTGACCGATTTAGTCTAAGAAACAAAGTAGTGTTGTGGTTAGTATTGGTGGTTCTACATGGCCGCTTTGTGCACATTATGAGCTTAGGCATCCTAATGAGTGCTGCAACTTGACAGGTGGATGTTCTAAGTGTAGCGTGAAAGAACATATGTTGAGGAATGTCCAAATAGAGTAGAGGTTTCACAAACTTAGAGTTCTTCAACTTCTAAAGGTTGTGGCCGCGGTAGAGGTAATGGGAGACCCGTTGGACAGTGAGTTGTTGGTCATATAGTTGCTACTCTGGTTGAGTCTGGAGGTCCAGCTCGAGTTTATGCTATTAGGGTGCTGGAGGATCAGGATCTGACTATTGTTATCGCAAGTACTTTCACTTTGTAGTTTATTCCATTATTCTCTTTGGTTGATTATGGTTCCATACAATCATATATCTTGAGTGAATTGGCATGTAAGTTTTGGATTCTTGTAAAGATTATTGGTTTGGGTATGACTGTTATTAGCTCTTTTGGTGATAGTGTTATGGTGAATCGATTATACCGTAGGTGTCCCCTTATGATTTAAGGGCATGTTTTCTTTGTAGATCTTATGGAATTGCCTTTCTATTGTTTTGATGTGATTCTTGGTATGGTCTGGTTAACCAAACATAAGGCTAAGGTAGATTTTGAAATGAAACAATTTTTTTTAGGATTAGTGATGGTTCAGAGATTGTTGTTGTTGGTAAAAGACCGAGATTTATGTCTAATGTGGTTTTACCTTTAAAGGTTGAAAAGATGATGGGGAAAGATCTTGAAGCTTATTTAGCTTATGTGTTGAACTTGGTTAGCAAAGAATTGAGAGTTCAGGATATACATATTGTTAAGGACTTTAATGACATATTTCCTGAAGAGTTGTCTGGTTTGCCACCAGAACATGAAGTAGATTTTGGTATTGAACTCTATCCTGGTACTGCACCGGTGTGTATTGCGCCCTATCGCATGACACTAAAAAAGCTCAAAGAGTTAAAGATCTACTTACAAGAGTTTCTAGATAAAGGGTTCATTTAACCGAGTGTATCTTCGTAGGATGCACCGATTTTGTTTGTAAAGAAAAAATATGGTACATTGTGGTTATGTATCGACTATAGGAATTTAAATAAGTTGAGCATGAACAATAAGTATCCTTTACCTTGAATTGATGACTTATTTTATCAGTTCAGAAGAGCGACAGTGTTTTCAAATATTGATTTCAGATCAAGGTATTATCAGTAGAAGGTGAAGGAGTCTGACATCTTTAAAACTGCTTTTAGGACTCGGTATGGGCATTATGAGTTTTTGGTCATGTCATTTGGTTGCGTTCATGGATTTGATGAACTGTGTGTTTCACTCGTACTTATATCAATTTGTGGTTGTCTTCATAAACGATATTTGGTGTATTCTCATTTTGAGGAGAATCATGATGCATATTTGAGTATTGTGGTACAGATTTTGGAAGATAAATAGTTGTATATGAAGCTGAGTAAATGTGAATTTTGCTTAAAAAGATAATGTTCTTAGGCCATGTTGTGTTGACAGATAGAATCTGTGTGGATCCAAAAAAAATTGAAGTGATCTTAGAGCGGAAGTTGTCTAGAAGTGTTACTGAATTTCGAAGTTTCTTGGGTTTAGCTAGCTATTATCGTAGATTCGTTAAAGGGATTTCCATTATTTTCGCACCCTTAACGAATCTACTTCAGAAAAATGTGGTGTTCGAATGGATTGATGAAAGGCAGAAAAGTTTTGAGCAGCTTAAGGCAGTTTTGACTTAGGCACCTATGTTGATTCAACCAGAGTCTGGAAAATATTTTATGGTTTACAATGATGCTTTATATTCGGGACACGATTGTGTGTTAATGCAAGAGAGTAAGGTTGAGGCATATGCCTCAATACAATTGAAGATGGATGAGCGTAATTATCCAACTCATGACTTGGAGTTAGTTGTTGTGGTATTCAAGCTTAAGATTTGGTGCCATCACTTGTACGGTGAGAAGTGTGTTATTTATACATATCATAAGAGCCTTAAGTATCTCCTCACCCAAAAGGAGTTGAATTTAGGGCAAAGGCTTTGGGTTGAACTTTTGAGGGATTTTGATTGTGTAATAAAGTATCATCCTGGCAATGTGAATGTTGTTGCAGATGCTTTGAGTAGGAAGTCGATGACAGAATTGAGAGATATGTTTGCGCGTTTGAGTTTAGCTAGTAATTGTGGTTTGTTAGTTAAATTTCAAGGGAAGCCAACTTTTTCTCAACAGATTAAGGAGAAACAACCATATTAGATAGGGAGTTGTTAACGAGATTCGACAGGTTGAGCAAGTTGTTAAGGGTGATTTTGATGTTGATGGTGACGGTATATTGAATTTTCAAGGTAGATTGTGCGTGTCGCATGATATGGATTTGAGGAAAGCAATTCTTATTGAGGTGCATAGTAGCCCTTTACTATGCATCCTAGTAGTGGTAAAATGTGTCATGATCTTCCAGAGATTTATTGGTGGCCTGGCTTAAAGCGTGATGTTACGGATTTTGTGACTCGATGTTTGGTTTGTTAGAAGGTGAAAACAAAACATAAGTATCCTTCAAGTTTGTTGCAACTAATTGCGATTCCTAAATAGAAGTGGGAAAGGATCACCATGGACTTTATTTCAGGATTGCCTTTGATCCCAACGAAGAAGGATTTAATATGGGTAATAGTTGATCAGTTTTTAAAGAGTGCACAATTCTTGGTAGTGCGTACCAATTATTCTTTACATAAGTTGGTAGAGTTGTATATTGCTAAAATTGTATGTCTTCATGGGGTTCCAGTTTCTATTATTTTAGATAGGGATCCGCGTTTTACTTCTAGGTTTTGGAAGAGTTTGCAATAAGGTTTAGGATCGAAGCTTAGTTTCAATACAACTTATCATCCTCATGTAGATGGTCAGTCAGAGAAGAATTGGGTCGTTAATGGTGAAATTCAAAATATTGTTTAAAATTAATGTTTCAAAGTGATTTTCAACTTTTTCTTGATACTTTCCCTAAAGCTTCGTTAGGAGATTCTATGGTTTTAATGAGCTTTCATGAAATATGGTTATTTTATGTTGAAATTTCAGAACCATGAATCTATGTAATTTTTTGTAGCTTGAAGGTAGAGAATCATGCGTAAATGAGTAATTAGATTATTGGAATCAGTTTTAAGCAAAGGGAACGAGTAGAGATTGAGATATTTGAATTTCAAGTTTGCATGTTGGAAGTTTCAGTTTCAAGAGGGAGGAACCTCAGACCTAAATTTTTCATAGTTTGAGTGAGTTTCTAGCTATATATTAATCATGTTTATAGTCTGGTTAAATGTGTTAAAGATAAGGAACCGTTGGAGCCTTCGAAGGGTAAGCCAAAAGCCAAAGAAAAGCTTGTTTAAGCTTTCGACGGCTAGGCGAAAGCATGAACGATGAGTGTTTGCAGTTGTTTCTTGTAGCCAAAATTCATAGAGTTGATTAGGAGCTTAAGAATATCCTAAACCCCTATCCTAAGTTCAGAGTGTAAGCTCTCTCGTACCCTTCATTAACTTATGTGATATGTGGTAATGTGATGTGGTTTGTGAACTGTTATGTGGTAGTATGATATGAGACACATACTTAATATAATGTTTGTGGAATATGATAATTGTAAGCATGGAATACATGGCAAATGAAAATGATAACATTGTGCTAATAAGACAAATATGCAGTGAAAGTGTACAATAAATTGGTAAGTAAATATGTGATTTATTGTGGATATTTTGGCCTTGTGACTTTATGAGACCGTTGGATATAGCTGGCAAGCCATATGATTTGTGAGTACTCAACTATATGTTGTGTTCTTGAGGGATTGAGGTCTAGATAATTTTGGAGAGATTAGGGAATCTGAGCAAAGCTCCATTCATCGGGATATGTTGGTGTGTAGGAGAGTGTTAGCTAAATGCTACACTTTTGGGACGACTCTACGTGTCTTTGATGTGTTGGATGTTCATGTATTCATTGCGTGGGACACATTATCGTTATTCTAAAATTTTCTTGCAAGAACGTGACTGGGATCATTTCCCTGCCAGTCACACCCTTGTTTGGTTGTTTATTTGTGTATGTTAGATTATTCGATTCAATATGCCTCGTAGACATGCGAATGTGAATGCTCAAAAGAATGATACATCCTCTACATCTCCTGTGTCATCGGGTAGAGTGGATATACTTGATGAGGGTGTTGGCCCTCTGATGGAAACTATGATTAGAGCGTTCCAATGGATTACTAGTGCTAACCCTGTTCCTGCACCTATGAATCGTGCACCTATTCACCGAGGGCTATTGCTTGAATGTTTACGGGCGTTGGGTGGTAAAGAGTTTTCTGGAATGAAAGGGATTAGTACGACCGTAGCTGAGTACTAGTTGGAGGGTGTTGAAATGATCCTCGAGTAGATGTCCTATTCTAATGAGGAGAAATTGGGTTGTCCTATGTCCATTCTCGACGATGTGGCTCATCGTTGGTGGAGTACTATGACAAGAGGTATTACTACTTTCCGTTTGACTTGGGATTATTTTCTTGGGGTTTTTAAGAGAAATTTTATGGGTGAGAAATACATGGAAGCCCGTAAATGACAATTTTTGGATCTGGTTCAAGGTAATTTGTTTGTGGTTGATTTTGAGTCAAATTTTGTATGACTTAGTTAGTATGCTCTTGAGATGGTTCTTTCTAAGAGGGACAATTGAAAAAGGTTCCGTTTTGGGCTTAATCATGAGATTCAGGTCTACTTGGTCACTCAAAATGCGGAGTTGTTTGATAAGTTTGTTAAGAAGGCCAAGGCTTTTGAGGAGAGTTTTGCTGAGCCGCTTCATTTTAAGGTAACTGAATCGGGGTAGAGTACTTCCGATAGTGCATCTAGATGACCGCCTAAGAGGGGGCGTGATGATCAAAGTTCTAGTAAAGGCGCGAGGCGTAGGTTTCAACCAAGTCAGTCTATGCAGTAGAGTAATGTTGTGGTTAGTACTGGTGGTTCGACGATGGTTTTGCATGGCCACTTTGTGCACATTGTAAGCATAGGCTTTCTAGTGGGTGTCACAAGTTGACAAGTGGATGTTTTAAGTGTAGCTCGAAGGAACATACATTGAGGAAATGTCCAAATAAAGTAAAGGTTTCACAGGCTCAAAGTTCTTCACCTGCACCTGTGACTACTAGAGGTTGTGGTCGCGGTAGAGGTAATGAGAGACCGATGGGAAAATAAGTTTTTTGTCATTTAGTTGCTATTAGGTTGAGTCTTAAAGTCCATCCCGAGTTTTTCTGTTAGGGAGCTGAAAGATCAGGATCGGACTGATGTTATCAGAGGTACTTTCACTTTGAAGTCTATTTCATTATTCTTTTTGGTTGATTCTGGTTCCACATAATCATATATCTTGAGTGAATTGGCATGTAAGTTAGGGATTCCTATAGAGGCTATTGGTTTGGGTATGACTGTTATTAGCTTTTTTGGTGATAGTGTTATGGTGAATCGATTATATCATAGGTCTCCCCTTATGATTTAAAGGCATGTTTTCTTTGTGGATCTTTTAATAGCTCGTTTCTCAATAGTGTTGGAAACAGTGGTTTCGAGACCATCAATCCGATAAGTAAGTTCGTAAATATTATTATTTAATATTTACAAGTCATATATGGTTTTTGAAAGGTTTTTGAATTGATAATTTATGCTATTCGAATGATTAATTAAGTTTAAGTGGTAAGACCCTAAAGTCAAGTGGTTTTACAAAATGATGTATCGGGACCTCATTTCTATAAACCGAGCCGTAAATATTTTATAAATATTTACGGAGTGTCATTAAGGTGTTATTAAAGTTTCGTTGGAAAATTTTAACATTTTGATAGTTAATTAATTAAAAAGGACTAAAAAGTAAAAGATGTAAAATTTGATCACTATTGGATTTAAGTGATTAAATGGCTTAAGGAATAAAGATAAAAGGACTTAAATTGTAATTAAACCATGGTCAAAGTTTCCAAGCAGTGGTGTCATGATTGAATCCACTAGCTTTTGGATTAATTGTTCTTTTAGTCCTAATTAGTTTAAGATTAAATTGTATATAAGTTTATTTAGATAGAAATTTAATTGAAGGACAAATTGTGAAATTAAACCTTCTTTTGATGGTAATTATGCCATATATTTATGTGATGGACAATTATGGTAATGAAATTGGTGTTTTATTTGTTTATTAACCGATGTTAAAATGGTAATTTGATAAATTAAACTAAAATAAAATAAAAACAAAAGGTTAATTTGATATCATCTTTTTGGTTTCTTCTTCAACAACCAACAACACCATGGATGTTGAGATGAAGCTTTCGGCCATGTTTCATTTGATGCATGTAAGTCCATTTTAGCCTCGTTTCTAATAATTTTTATGTTTTTGAGATCGTTGCAACTAGTTTTAGCTATCCTGTACCTTCGATTTTGAAACTGTTAAAGATTTTAAATGTTGCCATTGATGAACCTTGTTATTTTAGATGTTAAATGATGGATTTGAAGTGTTGGTTGATATTTAAAAGTATTTTGTTAAGTGGTTTTTGATGAATTTTCTGGTTAGGGACTAAATTGTTAAAATAGTAAAAATGCAAGGATTTAATGTGAAATTGTTGCTTGAATGGATGAAAAGATTAATCAAAGTAGCAAACATTGCTAAGACATAAGGTGGGTAAAAATGAAGCCAAGTGTCCCAAATATCGTAGTATAAGCTTCCCCGAGCAAACTTGCTGAGGATCAATCTGAGCCTGATACATGTTAGGGAGACCTAGAGTACTCTGTCAATGCCCTAAGATGTAAAGTTTCTCCTCTTTGTTGCCTTTAAGGGGAAGCGATTATTACACACCCATTCTTCGATCAAAATTTGAGTCTCCCTTTTCGAATTTTCAACTCAAAACTCCTTTGGTCTTAAGACGCCCTTTTGCAGGTTTTCGCCTTGGCCTCTCCTTATTTTTTAGGTGATGTACCTTTTGACTGAATCTGAATTCATGGGATTGGGTAGGATTTTTCCATCCATCTCGGTTAAAATCAATGCTCCTGTAGAAAATGTCTTTTCTACCACATAAGGTCCTTCCCAATTCAGTATCCATTTTCCTTTGAAGCCCTTTTGCATGAGAAGAATATTTTTCAACACCAGGTCCCCCTCATTGAATTCTCTGGGGTGAACCTTTTTGCCATAAGCTCGTATTATTCATTTTTGGTACATTTGACCATGACCGATAGCTTTTAGCCTCTTCTCTTCAATCAATTTCAACTGATCAAATTAAGATTGGATCCATTCTATTTCATCTAACTTTAACTCTAATAAAACTCAGAGAGAAGGAATCTCGAATTCAATGGGCAAGACTGCCTCCATTCCATAAACCAATGAAAACGTTGTTACTCCAGTGGAGGTTCTGAAAGACGTTCGATAAGCATAGAGAGAAAATGGTAACTTCTCACGCCAATCTTTATAAGTCTCTATCATTTTCCCCACGATCTTCTTAGTATTTTTATTAGTTGCTTCCATTGAACCATTCATTTTTGGGCGATATGGTGACGAATTATGATGTTTGATCTTGAATTGACTACAGATCTCCACTATCGTGCTGTTGTTCAGATTTAATGCATTGTCAGATATGGTCCTTTCTGGCATTCCATATCGACATATGATTTCTTTCTTCAAGAATTTGTAGCTACCGACTTTGTGACATTGACATAAGAAGTGGCTTCTACCCATTTGGTGAAGTAATCGATGACCACAAAGATGAATCGATGCCTATTGCAAGCTTTTGGCAAGATCGACCCAATGACATCCATGCCCCCATAGAGAAAGGCCATAGAGAAGTCATAACTTGAAGAGGTAAAGGAGGCACATGAATTTTGTCTCTATAAATTTGGCTTTTATGATATCTCTTGGCATAATTGATACAATCTCCTTCAATGGTGGACCAATAATATCAGAATCTGATGATTTACCTGGCCATCATAAAACCATTAGCATGTGTTCCGCAAACACCCTTATAGACTTCTTCTAGGATTTTCTTGGCCTCAGCAGTATCTACACACCTTAGCAACACTTGGTCTTTTCTTCTTTTGTATAGGATCTCCCCATCCAGAACGTACTCCTTAGCCAACCTTCTTAAAGTCCTTTTATCATTCTCTGTTCTCTGCTCAGGGTATTCATGGTCCTTTATATATCGAAATATGTCATGGTACCTAGGGCGATCATCTCTTTCTTCTTCCTCAATGTTGTAACGATGGGTTGAGGCCTCATAAATGCTTATCTGGATAGGTTTTACATTCTCTTGTTTGTTCACTTTGATCATAGAAGCTAAGGTAGCCAATGCATTGGCCATCTGATTTTCATCTCGCGGGAGGTAGTAGAAGGTGATGTCATCAAATTCCTTAATTAACTTGAGAACCAGTTTTCGATAATCAATCAACTTGGGATCTCTCGTCTCCCATTCACCTTTGAGTTGATAGATTACTAGTGCAAAGTCCCCATATACCTCCAGTACCTTGATCTTGCGTTCTATAGCTATACGAATACCCATGATGCATGTCTCATATTCTGTCATGTTATTTGTGCAATCAAAATCAAGTTTACTGGTGAAAGGATAATGATCTCTGTATGGAGATACTAGGACTGCCCCAATTCCATTACCCATGGCGTTTGAGGCGCCATCAAAATTTAGTTTCCAGTGGTTGCAACATACATCAGATCCTCATTTGGGAAACCAAAATTTAAAGGCTCATAATCCTCTAAAGTTCTGCTAGCTAGGAAATCTGTTATTGCACTCCCCTTTACTGCCTTCTAGTTTACATATATTATATCAAATTTGGATAGCAAAATTTTCCATTGAGCCATTCTTCCATTCATCGGGGTCGACTGCACCATGTACTTTAGAGGATCCATTTTCGAGATGAGCCAAGTCATATGGTACAACATATATTGTCTCAGCCTGTGGGTAGTCCAGATTAAGGCGCAGCACAACTTCTCGATTGGATAATATCTTGTTCTCGCATTCAATAAACTACTTGATGAGGTAATAGGTTGCTCTTTCTTTCCTCCCCGACTCATCATGTTGGCCTAGTACACATCCCATAGAATTTCCAAATACTGCAAAGTATAGTATTAGTGGTTTATCTGGGCTAGGTGGCATCAGCACTTGGGCATTGGACAACTAATGTTTGACATTATTGAAGATCTTCTGGTATTCCTCATCCCATACACCTGGATCATGTTTCTTAAGGGGTGGAATATGGGGTCACATTTCTCAATTAGTTGTGAAATAAATCGAGCAATGTAATTTAATCTCCCTAAGAAACCCCGAACCTCCTTTTGGGTACGCGATGGTGCTAGCTTCTGTATAGTCTTGACTTTATCCGGGTCAATCTCAATCCCTTTTTTCGCTGACTACAAATCCCATCAATTTACTTGGCGTGGCCTTAAAATTTCATTTTTCTGGATTCAGCTTTAGCTGGAAATTTCTCAACCTCAAAAATAATTTCCTCAAGACTTTTACATGCTCCATTTTTGTTCGGGATTTTTCTATCATATTATCAACATAAACCTCGATTTCTTTGTGAACCATATCATGAAACAAAATTACCATGGCTCTTTGATATGTTGCTCCCGTATTTTTCAGTCCGAGTGGCATCACTTTATAACAAAATGTTCCCCACATTATTATGAATGCGGTATTCTCCATATCTTCAGGATGCATATTTATCTAGTTGTATCTGGAGAAACCATCCATGAAGGAGAACCGTGAATGACCTGCTGTGTTGTCTACTAGGGTATCGATGTGAGGCAATGGGAAATTGTCCTTCGAGCTGGCTTTGTTTAAATCCCTGTAGTCTACACACATTCATACTTTCCCATCTTTCTTAGGGACGGGGACTATATTGGCTACCCACTCCAAGTATTTGACCACTTGTAGGAAACCAACGTCAAATTATTTCTTGACCTCTTCTATTATTTTCAACAGGACGTTGAGCCTCATTCTTCGAGGTTTCTGTTTAACTAGCTTGCATTCTTCCTTTATAGGAAGTCGGTGTACCACGATATCAGTACTTAGACCAATCATGTCTTGATATGACCATGTGAAGACATTTGAATTCTTGGAGTAACTTAACAAGGTCTTGCCTTGTCTCAGCGGTGATGCAAGTTTCGATTTTCACCTCTTTCTTTTCTTTTTCATATCTGAAGTTCACAATTTCCACTAACTCTTTGTGAGGTAGGATCTGTTTCTAATCTTGTTCTACCATCCTTAACAAATCAGGAGATAGGTTACAATCTTGGTCATCTTCAAAGTCCTAAGGTTCCTCTGGACACATATCGTGCTCAAAAAGTGACTTTGAGTTAGCAGCAGTGTCGCTCGTATCATTGATATCCAAAGACCTGTCATAGGAATAGAAGAAGACCCAAAGAACAAATAAATTTAAGAATAATTATCTATGTGGTGTGAGTATGAATGAAATGAAAAAAATAGAAGAATATTTGCCAAGTGGGACACAAAGATGCACTGTATTTATTTAAATAAAAATACTAGACATGTGCCTTTTTCACAAAAGGATTCCCATTGCTCCCAGGCGTAGAACAATAGGTGTGTTTTGAACAGTACTCTGGAATAGTCCTAAAAATTATAGGGATCTCTTCCGCAGTCTAATTGTTTAGAATACTTATTCGAATATGGCATTGATGCTCACATTTCCCAGCATTCCTCTCCCGGTCTTGGTTAGCAGGTTCTCTTTTTCTATAAATTTTCGTTCAAGATAGATGATTTCTCCTGACACGAATGTTTCAGATATATGGGGAAAATTATCGATTCCCATTTGATCTCTCCCCACTTATTCGTGCTCTCCTTCTTTCTTACTTCTTTTCCAGTTCCTTCTTCTTTTGTCTCGCATCTGGCTTGTACCCTATGCCAAAATAATCTTACTTATCCATCAGCATTGGTGCTTTAATCCTTCATTGGAGGTATTTCCCGAGTCCTCTTCCAGGTAAGCCTCCTTTCCCAATCGTTAATTGCAAGCCCATCCTCATGGTTTTGGATACTTTTGGTGTTGGGATCTTGCTTCATTTAGTAATGAAATTTGCATTGATGAATTCCAGTGATCGAAAGGAACATTCTATTACCTTTTCATTTTCTCCTACAAATGGCGTGTCATTAGTCATAGATGCAATGATGTCCTCCTCGGTGTTTATAGTGACCATTCGGGCCTATGTTACAACTTCAACTTTTGGTGCAATGATGACGGCACCGCCCTAGCTGAATGAATCCAAGGCCTCCCCAATAAGCAGTTACAGGTGGGTTTGATATACATCACTAGAAATTCCACCTCATATGTGTTCGAAATGATTAAGAGTGGTATCTCAATCCTCCCCATCACCTTCTTTTCTGTACCATCAAATGCTCTCACTATGTTATGGCACGCTTTCATGTGAGAGCAATCAACTGGCAACCTATTCAGTGTGGAGAGAGGTAAGACATTCAGCGCAGACCCATTGTGAATTAACACTCCCGGTAGTGTATATCCTTTATAGCGAGTAGTGATGTGTAAAGCCTTCGTGGATCTCATGCCCCTGGAGGTATTTCATCATCATTGTAAAAGATGAAATTGTTGGCACATATATTATTAACCAAACGATCTAGCTTTTTTACAAAGATGTTATCAGTGACATAAGTCTTCTTGCCCCACCCTCGATCATCATGTTTACTTCTTAGTCAAGATGACTGGGTAACAGATTTACTGCCACATTAGGCCCTGAGGGATCATCAAACCTTACAATCCTCATCTTGATAGACCTCTCAATCAACTTCTTGAATGCAGTGCAGTTCTCAATCGAGTGTCCCGTTATTCTTGTGTGGTATTTGTATTGAGCATACGCATCATAACATTTTGGGAATGGAGGTTGCATGGGCTTAAGTAAAACGGGGATACTATATGCGTATTGAATAGATTCTGATATAATTCTCCATATGTCATCAGGATACGCACGAATTGGAGTTTTTCTGTGTTTGGCCTTAAACTGGTTTCTTACCTCAAACGGCCTTAAAGGCTGATTGTCATGGTCCTTGGTTGCACCACTGTGACTGGTTTTGAATAGCTCTTATTGTACACGCCCGCGGTATTTACTTCATTTTCTTTCTTTCTCGGGATAGACCTTTTAGCAATTCCTCCCCATCTATTTTTCCACTATTTATTGCATTTTCAATTATTTCCCTGGACATAACTATATCTGAGAAGGTCTTGGTAGCACTGCCCAACATATGGTTAATGAATGGAGCTTACAAAGTGTTCATAAAAAGCATTGATGTCTCATTTTCCATAAGAGGTGGCTGAACTTGTGTTGCCACCTCTCTCCATCTTTGAGCATATTGCCTAAAGCTTTCATTTTGCTTCTTCTTCATGTTTTACAACATAATTCTATCGAGTGTCATATCGGTCACATGGTTGTATTGTTCCATGAAAGCCTGTGCCAAGTTTTTCCATGAATTGGTCTTAGCACGGCTCAGCTGATTGTACCATTTGGTAGCCGACCCGATCAAACTATCCTGGAAGAAATGGATTAACAATTGGCCGTTATTGACGTATCCCATTATTCTTCGGCAAAATATTGTGATATAGGCTTCAGGGCAACTAGTCCCATTGTATTTTTTAAATTCTGGAGTTTTGAATTTTGCTGGGAGTACTAGATCTGGGACTAAACTCAATTCCTTGGCATTGACCCCACAAAGGTAGTCAACACTCTCCATAGCTCTGAATTTCTCCTCCAACCACTTGCACTGATCTTCAAGGTATTTTGGCAATTCTACTATTGCCCTCTCCATTTCTGCCATGTCATCTAAATTTGGAACAACGGGTTGGTTGGATTATCCCCGGGATTGGAACCTGAACCTATTGGGTAGGTGCTAGCCAAGTATTGTTGTGGCCTTATGGTAATGGGTACTCTTCATGGATATATATCCGGTTGGGTTTGGGCGTTCACTGGGGTAAAGCCTGGGGGATATGTAGGATCATCGTTATCATCTCCAGGGTTTACAATACTCTTCCCATTTTCAAGTCCGCCGGCCAATAACTAGGTCAACTGGCTTATTATGCTTCTTTGGGACTCTTCTATTTGGTCATTCATGTCTTGTTACACTTTAGCTAATTGGTCATGTAGCTACGCTTGCAACTAATCTTGCATGTCTTTCTAAATTTGTTCTAGTCACTCTAATCTTTGGTCCATGGCTTTGCTTTTACCGCGGGTATCGTAACGATATTCAGTTGGCAGATTCTTGATGTTTTCTAAGGTAACTATCATAATTTTGATTAATTAGGGTCTTTTTTATGAAATTTAATGCATGTAATGAAATGTAATGCTAATGAATGAAAACAAAAAAGGCATTGATTCTGGTTCAACTTTATTAGAACAACTTTAGTAGAAAACAAGTTTCTTTACATAAAACATATACATTTCACATATACGGCCTTGCCCTAACTCAAAGCCTTAACTTTCCTAAGAAGCCAAGCTAATTCTTGGCCCCGATTTGATTTTGATTCATATCTCAAGCTCAGCATGTCAGCTTGAACTGCATGGGTTTGGAAATGGTCAGCTAGTTCCCGTACTTGAGTTAAAGCTTCACTTATGATGTGGTATTTATCTCTGATCTGACCCTAAGAGCGTTGGAGTTGATCTTTCCAATGTTCATTGTTTGTTTCAAGAAGCTCAACTCAAAGTTCACAATTTTGCAATACAACCTCGACCTCTTCTATCTTTCTCTTCAAATCTTCAATCTTAGTCAAGCCTGCTTTCAACTCAATCACAGAGTTCCGACTAAAATGTTGATGCAGAGACCTTTCCAATTCCGCTACCCGGGCTCTCAATCCAACTTTTTCATCTTGGCTTTCTAGCACTTCTCTTTCTAGAGCATCTTCTCAGACTCGAGCATCTTGGAATTTCTTTTCCCACTGATCGGCTCTAATCTTTTCTTCTTGGATTTCCTGTGGCCATTATCCTGACGTTTTGCCCAACATTGTGGTCATTATCAACAAGTGGATTTTCTTATAATTCATTTTTAAGTTGTGCAAGTCTTCCTCAGCCTTGTTCTTTACCTTTCTCATTTTCTCAACTTCTAACTTTTAGACGTTGACGTCTAATCCTAACTGAATCTTTTCCTCTTCTAAGTTCTCTATCCTTTTCCCCAGCTCTGAACTCTTCTTTTCAAAGTCTTGCTTTAGGATCTCTAATTCAGACGGGGTCAGTTACAAGTGTTATTCTATCGACCGAATATTTTCTTAACTTGACGAAGGGACATTGTCATTGATTCTTTTACCCCACCACCAATTGTATTCTGGGGTTGTCAAGGGATTTACGGAAAATCTTTTCATTTTATGAGTTTGGTTCCATGCATTCGAAATTTCACGAACCTTTTTTTTGTAGTTGTCACCTTTGTATGCAAACTCACATAAAACCAACCCTTGCATTGCCGGAATAAACTGCCTCGATCGATACTGTCTCAATGCAAGTAGAGGAATATCCAACAGCTCCCATATCCAAGGGGTCATCCAAGGGGTGCTTTATTCAACATCTTCGTCTTGGAGACTCTAGAGAATTGCCATCCAATTTTCTTCAAAAATGTTGTCTTGTCTTTAGATAGCCATAAATTATTTCAACAGAGAATAGTCTTTGGAGAACACTCAACAAGAGACTTTTTCTACCTTCCAGAAATGGCTATGGAACCAGACTAGCAAGAGTTGTGCACATCCGATAAATCTTCTTTCACTCGCTCTCTGACATGCACTTAAAGACTTGAAAGTTTCAGCAAAAATTGTCGGGACAGGAGTGACCCCTTTGTCAAATCGGTTAAATAGATCTGAAACTGCATCATCTACATGCCCTAGTGCTTTGGGGAAGATGACCAACCCATAAATACTCAAGGCAAAGACATCGACCCTTTTCCTCGAATCCGGATGTACCAAGATCAAATCCCGCAGACTTTTCCTAGAGATACATTTACTATCTTCCTTTTGTTTAATTTGGGCCATGACCCATTGCTCGGTCATCCTAGTTATGTTCATTAGCCTCTTCAAGGAAGTCGAGACATTGGTGGCTCTAGAGTAGGCTTTGTTGACCTAGATCCTCGAGCAACGGAGCAAAGTGGTGTACTCTTCTACGATGGGCACCAAGTCTACTTTCCCAAAAGTGAAGCAATTGTAGGTGGGATTCCAATACTGAGTAAGAGCTCAGAATAGGTACTTATCCACTTTGACATCGAGTAGGTAATACAAATCACCATATTCACAGTAGAATAACTGATTGATTTCATCATCCCATTGATTCCATATTTCTTTCAGCTCTTGCAGATTATTTTGGGTCACACTAAACCGAGTGAAATCCCATAATTCTGACATGTACCCCTTGGACAAACTATCACCTTTCTCTTGTTGTCTTTCTCGGACCATATCTGCACGACCTCATTGTCCTCCACTTTACCAAGAAACCCCTTTTCTATGACCAGCTCTCTATTCAGCAACCGAGCACGAATCAACACCTTTTTTCTTTAGATGAGAATGCAATGCAACCATAACAAAAACAAAACGAAACAAGTCAGTACATATTGTATAAAGATTGAATACAAAAGAAAAATATAATAAATAGAGCATCTCTTCTTTGTAATCTATTCAAGTGACCTCTAAAGGTTCGATATGGTACTACCTAGGGTAGGCTCTTAAGGCCCATTACATGCAATTTGGTTCTAAAGTAAGGGTACCTGAACCAGTAGATTCCTCAATCCTCACCCATTATAGGCTCATACGGACCAAGTTCAGTTTAGGGGAATACATTTCCCTATGTCTGTACGGAGGTGAAGACCTTATGAAAAGATAGGTACGGATGTATCCCGAAAGCGATCCACTATCCTATACGGAGGTGAAGACCTCTTGAAGGAATAGCTTCCCCATCCCACTTAAAAAAGGGTAAAATGGAATGATTATGCAATGCAATGTACATGAAAACATACAAAGAGAAACTCTTGAACCAATAAAATAGATATATTGGATCGCTATGTAACCTAAGATAACAAAGACAACATGATGGATGAAATGTAAGGAAGGGATCGCCAATTTAAACCAAATTATCAATTTTTGACAAAAGACCAAAAAGTAATCAACTCGTGGCTTGACTCTCTGATTTTATCCCTAGTGGAGTCGCCTAGCTGTCGAAACCTTTTTGGAAATCGAATTTTTATTTTAAAAAACGAAAATAAAGTTGCCACCAATCTTTTTTAATTAGGTGTGATCGGATCACCTCAAAACTTGGCATTTTAATAAATGTTAGATTTGCTAAAATGATGATTTTTAGTCTATAAAATCCAAGAAACAAATGGGTTCGAGATTCGGTTACGCATGAGGAAGGATTAGCACCCTCATAACGCCCAACATTGGTACCTTATCGATTACTTGATGTCTTAGCGTCTAAAATTGAGAATTCGAAGAGAATTTAAAATACAATCCCCTTTTTGCATGATGTTATTTAATTAAAATATCGCTAACTAAATTAAAATTTATGAAAGAGGCCTTCTTATTTCGAGTTAATGAAGGAGAAAAAAATCATGCCTCGTAAGTTAAGGCACGATGTCTCAAATCCTCGAAAACAAGAATAATCGTCATTCGATTATTAACTAAATCCTATGTGTCATGGAATTTTTAAAAAAAGGATGTTCGATTATTTAGGTTCAAAGAGAAAGTCAAAACTCGTAAGTTAGGGCACAACTTCTTGAGTCTCTAAATTATTTTTTTTATGCGTCAGGTAAAAATGAATATAACATTCAGTACAATATGCGATTAATTTATTCCAGTGTTGGTCTAAAAATGAACAGATATTCAAACGTATTGTATAGCATGGTAGTAACAAAAATGGAATAAAATAGTTTACGTAGGTTAAAAAAAACAATGATAATAAAATAAATAAATAAATAAAATAGTAGTGGAAATAATTTTTAGTCGATTAATAATACTATTTAATAATGGTAATAGTAGTAAAACAATAAGTTGAATATTAGTAATGACAAAATGTTAAACATAAAATATTAATTAGCAATAATAATCATTTAACAATAACATCAACATTTAAAAAGATAAAAATGAACTAAAATGAAATGATCAAGAAACTTAAGGATAAAAATGCAAGTTACGCAAATTAAAGGGTAAAAATATAAATAAGGAAATTAAGAATGTTGGAAATTAAATAACAGAAAGTAAAGAGGTGTGATTAAATTAAAATTTAAACAAAATTTAAAGCACGAATTGCAAAAAATAAGGAAAAAGGGAATAAAGGGCTAAATTGAAAATATAACAAAATTAAAAACCTAAATTATAAAGAAACAAAGCATAAAGGATTAAATTAAAATGGGATAAAATGTATAGGGAATCAGAAGGCAATTATCCTACCCACATTTACACGTGTCATTCCTTCAATGGGTCCACAGTGGGTCAGGGGACAAAATTGCACAAGCACAAAATAAAATGGGTAAAAATAAAATAAAATAAAAAGAAAATAGCATGAAATTAAAAAATGGGTAAAAAACGAAAGGACCAAAATGGAAAATAGACCATCTGTGTGAAAACACGCGCACCTTGGGGATATTTGGGTCGAATTTTTAGGTCGAGCCAAAACGACGTCGTTTTGGGCGTCTAAAGTCAAGCCCAAAATGACGTCGTATTAAACTCTTATATAAGTAAAAGAAATATTTGAGTTTTTTTTTAATTCTTTCCTCCTCTTTTCTCTGAAAAAACTTTAGGGCGAGTCCACCGTGGCCACCGATCATTGGCGATGGCGACTGCCACCTTCGGTGGCCAAAAATTCCCCGAAAAGGGTCTTTTTGATCTTTTCAACGCGTAAAATTAGAATCTAAGGTTAAAATCCCCAAAACCTCGACCAAAATCCAGCCAAAAGTAGAGAAACCTTTTTGTTTCTCCCTTTTCTCATAGGGCCTTCAACTTATCCCAAGGGATTCGAAACCCTCTCAAGTCAAAAAAGGGCCCTCACAATGAAGGCGCGGTGAAACAGGTAATAAAAATTTGAATCTGCGTTTTCTTCTTTTTTTAATATTTTTCTTTGAAAATAAAAAAATAAAGGAGCTACCTTTTTTAAAACTCTATTCTTTTTTGTATTATCTTGATTCTTTGTTGTTGTTTTTTCTTGTGTTACATGGTGGCTTCAGCTTTATAGCTGAATATTACAACATATTTTTTTCTTTTTTTTGTTTGTTTCTGTCCTTTTCTTTTTCTATCATTCTCCTGTGTCTCTGGGTCTCTATTCTTGTTTTTTTTTCTCTTTTTTTCAAGTACTCGTAGTGATGGTGGCAAAGGGGTGTGCCTGCTGACGCGGTAAGAACGATGGTGGCACTAAAGACCTAGGGTTTTCTTTTTTCCGTTTAGGTTTTAAGATAGTGGGGTATTGGACTTTAGGTTATTAGGTATAAGGGTTTTTTGTATTTGGGCCATCATCTTTGTAAATGGATTTTAATCATGGACTTTTTTATTATTTTTATTTGTTTTTTGTTTTTTGTTTATTTTTGTTCAGGCCGGATGAATTTAGGCTACTACAATATACATGTAGAAATTTCTTGTAGGTTATGCTTGAAAGGGTGAAAGAAATGGCTTGAAAATGGCCATTTTCTTGTCCATACGGCCTAAGACACGGGCGTGTGTCTCAGCCGTGTGTGACACACGATCGTGTTTCCCCTATAGTTTCTAAAGGTTTCAGGTTAGCTAGTTACACAGCCTGCACACAACCTGACATACGGGTTTGTAAGGCCATTTTGAGTGTTACACGGCTTGGCACACAGGTATATGCCTTGGCCGTGTGGCATAAGTCAGTGAGTTACATAGGCATGTACACAGGTTGGGACACGACCATGTGTCATTATTTCGAATGTTACACGGCCTGAGACAAGGGCATATGTCTCAGAAGTGTAAGCCTCACGGCTAGGCCATATAGTTTTTTTCTCTAATATATATTGTACTTTATTATTTACATGTCACGCTTGCAACATTACTCTTTTAGATTCAAACTCAAATAATTAATCAAATTTCTTATTAAATTAAAAAAATTAAATAATAATTCAAAAAATATAAATTATTTCATAAATTATTTTTTGTAACATACTTCTTGAATTCAATATGTTTAATTAATTATTGAATAGAAATATAACAATTAAAATATGTTATGGATAAGCCTCTATGCAACAATTCAAACGATATAACATGTTAATTACTTCAATTAAATTTTTGAATTTTTATTTTTAGGACACTTCGTACCAAATCTTGCTAATGCTTTGCTCGATGATAACAAGCAATCCAAGCAATCCAAATTTAACCTCAAAGGATTGGTTGTAAGTAAAATTGTATCTAATTAATCAAATTTAATTTCCACTTTAATATATATTTACATAATAGGATTAGTTAGAAATGTTCATGGTTGAGTAACTTGCCTAATTCAAGAAGCCTTAGATTTATTAGATTGGATTAGGATACCAACTTCTACGTTTTGGATCAAATCATCATGACTTTGATTATTGGTCATTACTGACATCATAGCCAATAAATTTTGATTTAAATTAAGTATTGATACTAACATAAAAAAGTTAAAATTATCTTGAAATATTTTTAGTAATTTTGCCGAGCCTAGATAGAAAAAAACAACATGTGTTGCAGCTCAAGTCTCCAGTAAACATGCTTAGGTTCAATTCAATGTTAATTTAAATATTTTTTTGTGAACTTTAATTTATTTTTTTTAATTGTCACTATTTTGAATAGTTGGGAAACCCAATGCTTCATAAAAAGCTAGATGATATTGCAAAAATTGATTTCCTTTTCTCTTAGGAGATGAGAAATAGCTTATTGTATAATGAAATAAAGAAAGAATACAGTGCCATTGATGAAAATAATTACTTTTCTAACATGAAAACCACATGGAGTGCAAAATGCAAAAACCTTGTGTTCAAGGTCGATTTGGCTGCTTTCAAAATCGATGCTCATAATTATTCCCCACAAAATTTATTTGATGTCTTTCGCCCTCCTTGTGAAGAAAATGAGATATATTTGAACTTAGGAAAACAGGTTTTCATTTATTTCTTTACATTCCTCTTACTTTACTTCAATTCAAAACTACAAATTACATAAATTCATATAGAATCGAATTAACTAATCAACTACAAACTACAAATAACAATGTTATAGTGGAGATCAAGATGGTATAATACCGACAGTGGAACCTTACAACATTTGAAAAACTTGGCTGAGGAGTTAAACATCAAGTTAAAAAAAGAGGAAACATGGAGTTTTAGAACCAGGTTTTATGTTTACTCATTTATCAAGATGGTATAATACCGACAGTGGAACCTTACAACATTTGAAAAAGTTGGCTGAGGAGTTAAACATCAAGTTAAAAAAGAGGAAACATGGAGTTTTAAAACTAGGTTTTATGTTTCCTCATTTACTTATATATATTAGCTTCTTTTTTTATATTACGATTAGATATATTTAAGTATCAAACTATCCCTCCGATATGATTACCCAATTTGGGTCTAAACTTGAATAAGAAATTTTAAGTGTTGACTCGATTGGCTTTACTAGCACTTTCAAGGATAGCTCACACTACCTACCTAGTTCAATAGGCTTGACCAATACGTGCTAGGCCGAGGACAATATTTTTCACAAATTTTAGACAACTCGTGTTGAATTTTTATTTAAATATGAAAATTTTAATGTAAACATATTTTAGATTTTCTAAATAGTTAGTTGAGCCAATAGGCTAACTCAGGCTAAGATTTGGTAATTGAAAAGTATTTTAAACTTAATCATAAAAAAGTAAAAATATTAGAAGAAAATAATTCTGCAGCATTTCATATATATTGAACATTGAAATGAGTTTTTGTATTGGATTGAATAATCTGACTCATAAATAACACTATTTATATTTATAAAATTTCTTATTTAATTTAATAAAATTAATGATATATATTTAACAGGAAAGAAAGTTGAAGTATGAGTTTGGAGACTTACTAAAATTATTGATAGTGAAAGGAGGTAATCATCATGTTACATCTTCTAGACCATCTCAAGCTTTTTCCATTTCTCAATTTTCACAATTAATTGGATGCATGGAAGATTGGTGATGAAACTTATGGAGCACATGGTCATGATTCATGTTGAATCCATCATTCACCATTATAAGACTTGTCGATGTAACAGTTGATTGTGATATGTATTATTTTATGATGCATGAACATCATAAATTTTTATATTCTGCAATAATATAATTAGTTAAATAATCTAATATCTAAAAAATTAATAATTTAATAAAATCATTCATCAATTTTTTTTCAAATTTCATACATGAAATTAACAAATAAAGAGAGCTCTTAATAGCAAAACCTAATATGCGTATTTTTATTAATCCATTTGAAACAAGCTTTTGTTTTCTAATGTTAAGGTTTGCTGGAACAAATAAATTGATTAATGCTTGAACTTTCCAAACACCTTTTATATTTTTGTTATATGCATTTTATATAATTAGTATATTTAAATAAATTAGATCCATACTATAAAACAATGTCAATAGTAACTTTTATTATATTTTCTTAATCATAAGCATATATATAAATATTTAAAAATGATGGAATGATACATTTATGTAGTGCTTATGAATATAATGTTGGATAATTGTGGGCACATATATATAAATTATGGGCACATATGTATAATGCATAATACTATAATAAAGTGTGATACCAAATTAAGTGACCAATTATGTTATAAGTGTCATAGGTATTGAAGTATCACGAAAATCATGTGTAGATATCATAAGTTGTAACACCCTAAACCTGACCTAGACATTATGGCCAGATTTGGAGAGATTACCACGATTCATTTGAAAATCCAGATGTCATTTGATACTTGTAAAAATAGTGCTAGCTTTTGATAAATAAAATTCTAGTTTGTTTGGAAAAATACTTCCTTGAACTAATTCATTAAATTTTTCGGTTATATATTTATAAAACACTTAAGTTTGCAGTAGAATTTCTTAGCTAAATTCATTTTTGGAAAACACGGTTTGTTATTGGAAATCCAATATTTTGCAGATAGAATTAACATGATCTAAAGATGTTAAAACAATTTAAATCAAAAAATAAAATCTAAACTAAAAAAAAGTCCAAAAATAGTCTACAAGCAAAACAAATTTAATATGAACAAGTTAAAAGAAACGCAATAATAATAAATAATCGAGCTCCCATTGCACTGGCTTGCCCTAAGTCTGTGGATTACCTGAGAGCAAACAAACAAAAAGTGAGCTTACGAGCTCAGTGTGTAACTTATTTCAATTAATAAATCAGACGCACATGACTCATCATATAGAATAACATATATGTGTTCAAATGTCAATCAGACATAATGCATAACCAGATATAGAAACAGATGCATAACAGATACAGATTCAGATCCTACCCCCATCTGCTACACACCATCTCCAACCATCCCTACACACCAATTATGGTATTAAATACCCTTTCAGCGACACACACTACTAAAAGATCGTGTTACATCCCAAAATTGGGTCTAGAAATTTTGAGGGTAAAATGGGAATTTTAGCTTAAAATATATTTGAAAATTCAATTTGTGGTAACTCGAAATTAGTTTTGACTATAGATTTTTGAAATTAAATCAATGTTTTGAAAATAAGGTTGAAAATATCTTTAATTTTAAAATACGGACTATTTAATGAAAGGGTCAAAAATAGGAGTGCTTCAAAAGAAAATAATCCAAAACTTTAAAATCAACCTAATATTTCCCCTACCTACAGGAAACCAACTATCATGGGCTTTTATTCCATAAAAACTCAGTTTTTATTTCCCCTACGTAGGAAACCCATGATAGTTTTTCCCCTTAATTTTTATTTTGTCGTCCCTTACATTCCCAAGCTCCATTCGTTCAACTTTGATTCTCAAAATTTAATCCTTTGATTTCTACCATCATCCTAGCATTAAACCTCCGTAGAATTCCATAAAAACCATAAGAAACACCATTGATTTTGTTATTGCACAACTTTTGTGATTTTTAGATTTTCAATTAAATGATCGTTTCTCCTTCAAATAAGGTAATATTTCAATTCCTTATTAGTTTTTAAAGTTAACTAGCCTTTAAAACTGGGTTTTTATCCATTGAATCAAGGGTTCTAAATAAATTGGGTTGTTAATGGTAAAAATTAGAATATTGTTTAAAATCGATGTTTCAAAGTGATTTTCAACTTGTTTTGATATTATTAGAAGTTTTCTAAACTTTCCCTAAAGTTTCGCTAAGAGATTCTAAGCTTTTAATGAACTTTCATGAAATGGTTATTTTATGTCGAAATTTCATAACCGAGAATCTAAGTAATTTTTTATAGTTTGAAGGTTGAGAATCATGCGTAGATGAGTAATTAGATGATTGGAATCGGTTTTAGGCAAAGGGTTGTCGCTTGACGTCTACAGGCGTTGGGTGGTAAAGAATTTTCTAGAGTGAAAGGGATTGATACGATCGTAGCTGGGTACTTGTTGGAGGGTGTTAAAAGGATCATCGAGTAGATGTCATGTTCTGATGAGGAGAAATTGGGTTTTACTGTGTCCCTACTCAAATAACGCTCATCATTGGTGGAATACTGTGAAAGGAGGTATTACTGCTAATCATTTGACTTCGGATTATTTTCTTGAGGTTTTTAAGAGGAAGTTTATAGGTGAGAAGTACATGGAATCCCATAAACAGGAATTTCTTGATCTAGTTTAAGGTAATTTTTTTGTGGCTGATTGTGAATAGGATTTTGTGTGACTTAGTCAGTATGATCCTGAGATGATCCTGAGAGGGACCATTGTAAGAGGTTCCGTTTTAGGCTTAATCTTGAGATTTAGGTCTACTTGGTAGCTCAAAATGCGAAGTTTTTCGATAAGTTGGTTAAGAAGGCCATGGCTATTGAGGAGACTTTTTTGAGTCACTTTGTTTTGTGGTAACTGAATCAATTAGAGTACTTCTAATGGTGCGTCTAGAAGACTACCTAAAAGGGGGCTTGATAATTAGTGTTCTAGTAGAGACGCGAGATGTAGGTTTCAACCGAGTCAATCTAAGTAGCAGAGCAATGTTGTGGTTAGTACTGGTGGTTCGACTAGTGGTTCTACATGGCCACTTTGTGCACATTGAAGTCTAGGCATCCTGGTGAGTGCCGCAAGTTGACAAATGGATGTTTTAAGTGTCGCTCGAAGTAACATATGTTAAGGAATTACCCAAATAGAGTAGAGGTTTCACATACTCAGAGTTCTGTACCTGTATTTCTGCTTGCTAGAGGCTATGGTCACTATAGAGGTAATGGGAGATCGGTTGGAGAGCGAGTTGTTGTTTATACAGTTGCTTCTTAGGTTGAGTCTGGAGGTCCAGCCCAGTTTTATGTTGTTAGAAAGCCGGAGGATCAGAATCCGACTGATGTTATCGCAGGTACTTTCACTTTGCAGTCTATTCTATTATTCTCTTTGGTTGATTCTTGTTCCACATAATCATATATCTTGAGTGAATTTCCATGTAAATTAGGGAATCCTGTGGAGACTATTGGTTTGGGTATGACTGTTATAAGATTTTTTGGTGATACTGTTGTGGTGAATCGATTATATTGTAGGTGTCCCCTTATGATTTAAGGCCATGTTTTCTTTGTAGATCTTCTGGAATTACCTTTCTATGGTTTTGATGTGATTCTTGGTATAGACTAGTTTACCAAACATAAGGCTAAGGTAGATTTTTGTACGAAACGAATTTATTTAAGGAATAGTGATGGTTTGGAGATTGTTGTCGGTTGTTAATGTAACACTCCAAACCCAACCCAGACGTTATGGCCGGATCTAGTGGTGTCATATGATAGGGTGTTTGAAGACCGTGTCGTTGCGTTAAAACCATTTCCATAGAATTCCTTATCTTAACATTTTATTAGTTCCAAAATTGTGTTGCTCATTTAATCGATAGTTTCAAAACGTGATTCATTTGCGGAAGCTTTTAAAATGGATTCAACAATTGTGCATTTAGGAAAAACATTTGTTTCTTTTGAAAAATCGTGGTTTCCTACTACTAGCAGTTGTAATCCATAAGGTAAAGATAATTAAAACCCAAAACCAAAGTCCGAAAGTCCAATTACAACCCAAAACTTAGCCAGTAAAAACAGAACAGAAATAAAACCAATTATCGTAAATATAGGTTAAAAACCACGAAAGTCCAAAACCGTGGTCACCGTCGGGTCCTCCGTCGCACCGATCAGTCTAGATCTGGGGATTACTTGTGCACATTTAAACAAAAGGGATGAGTTTACAAAAACTCAGTGTGTAATCCCACAAAAAATAAACAATAGCAAATCACAGTGCACAGTTTAATCAGTTCTGGGCCAAGCCCTTTTTCAATATCAGTAACATTTTGGGCCTTAGCCCATCTCAGTAGAGTATCAAATATGCAGTAGGGCCTTAGCCCATCACAGTATCAGTAGCAGTCATGCAGTATTCAGTAACAAAGTCTTACCCAACCAGCCTCTACACACCATCTTCGTCCAACCCTACACTCCATGTGGGGATCAAATCAACCCACCCATCCCTACACTCCAGGTAGTACCAAAAGCAGCACAAAACAGTAAATTGCAGTTGAGCTGCCAGTATGTTAGGCTTAAGAGCCTTTCAGTACACTTCCTCCAAATATAATCAATCCAACCCCAAGCAATGCAACATACAATTCATGACATGCTATCTCAGGACATCAGTACATATAACCAGTTTAGTATACAAGCATACTATCATCACGCTTAACACATATATAAATCAAACAGTCAGTTCGTACAATTAGGGGTCTAAGTGATGCTTACCGACCCTACAGTAGGTTCACAGTCGACTTGGGCGACCCGTGCAACCTTAGCAATCAATTCAGTAAAAATGGGCTCACATGCCCATATGGTCTACCCGTGTGGGCCCACACGCCGGTGTGGCCCACTTGGCCCAAATTGGCCTTGGTCGCATGGTCCATTTAATGTAACCCATGCTAGCTAAATATTCATTTATGTTTTCACTATTTACTTATATGCTCCTTCAAAGTTATCTACATGAGTCACTGTTACTAAATTTTTTATATCTTGAGCTACAGAATACCAAATTAAGATCCACTTGATGTCTTTGAAACTAGCCTCAAATATCTTTCTACCATAAAATTTTTAGAATTTTTGGTCAGCCAATTAGGACAGTAAAATCTTAAAACTTACCTCTGTTCTACTGTCTGACAGCTTCGACCTTTCTTTTCTAAAAATTAATTATCTCTCAATAAAAAATTTGGATGATGTTTCCATTTATTTCGATTGAAAATAAAATCATTAATAATTTAAACATTTAAATTTTAACACCTAATTATTTTTCTCCAATTTTTAATGATTTTTCAAAGTCAAAATAAGGGAACCCGAATTCATTCTGACCTTGTATCACAAAATTTATTATACTCACGATGTACAATTCCATTACTTACACCGTTTCTTCTATGAGAAACTAGACTCAATAAGATTTAATTCCATAGTTTTTTCATCCTCTAACTCGATTTCCAAAATTTATGGTGATTTTTCAAAGTTAGCCTACTGTTGCTGTCCACACAGCAAGTAATTTCGGCCTTTCGTTGAATCCCATTTTCTGTGTTTCGGGTACACACCTGGTTTATTTTGATGCTAAAACAGTCCTCGAGCACTCCAAAGCCTATAATTGAACAAATAACACTAATTTAATCTCACATAACATTATCCCAAACCGAACTCGTAACCCATAAGTGAAACCTTACCTTCAATTGATGAACAGTAATTCCCACACAAACTAAGACTCCGGTTGGTGATTACGAGCCCTTGAATCCTCCCCTAATTGGCATAAACAAAACACTTCAAAAGAAAGTTAACAAATGGAGACAATCACTTATCTAAAACTTACCGAATGATCGCAAACAAATGTGGAGCTACACGAGACAGAGTGGGAAAAGAAAAATCAAGAAGATAAAGGGTGAAAGAGAGCAGAAATTCGGCAGCAATAAAGAGAAAATGGCAAGAGGGTGGAGGGATTTTGGGGCAAGTAAAAAAAGGAAAAAAAAGATGAACATAATATTTAATAACCACCCCAATCCCTTATTTCTCTCCATCAAACTCCCCACTAAATCCACTACTCAGATCTTTAGTCCATCTCAAATTCTCCTGGACGTACGAGCAAAAATAATGTCCAGGCCAAGATTCGAACACAGGACCTCCTTCACACCAACACTCCACTTATCCACCAAACCAACAGGCCCATTCTGTTAATTATTTGCCAACTTTTACTTAAAAGCCTACTGACCAAAGATAGGCTTATTCCTAAAAGTACCAAAATTTTCCCAAGTCCTGGCTTGAACTTGGGACCTCCCAAACACACCCAAATAACATAACCACCAACGAAGACAGATATTTTGTGTCACACATTCACAATACCCAAAATTAAAATTTTAGGGCGTTACAGTGAAAGACCAGGATTTATGTCTAATGTGGTTTCGACTTTAAAGGCAGAAAATATGACGGGGAAAGATTGTGAAGCTTATTTAGCTTATGTGTTGAACCCGGTTAGAAAGGAATTAAGGGTTCAGGATATACATACTATTACAGACTTTCATGACATATTTCTTGAAGAGTTGTAGGTTTGCCACCGAAACATGAAGTAGAGTTTGGTATTGAGCTCTATCCTGGTATCGCACCGGTGTCTATTGCGCCCTATCGCATGGCACCAAAAGAGCTTAAGGAGTTAAAGATCTAGTTGCAAGAGTTGCTAGACAAAAGGTTCATTCAACTGAGTGTATCTCCGTGGGGTGCACTGATTTTGTTTGTAAAGAAAAAGGATGGTATGTTGTTGTTATGTATCGACTATAAGAATTTGAATAAGTTGACCATCAAGAATAAGTAAAAATTTCCATGAATTGATGACTTATTTGATCATTTTAGAGGAGTGACAGTGTTTTCGAATATTGATTTAAGATGAGGGTATTATCAGTTGAAGGTGAAGGAGTCTGACATCCTGAAAAAGTTTTTAGGACTCGGTATGGGCATTATGTGTTGTTGGTCATGCCATTTGGCTTAGCTAATGCCCCTGTTGCGTTCATGGATTTGTTGAATTTTTGTTTCACTCGTACTTAGATCAAGTTGTGGTTGCCTTCATAGACGATATTTTGGTGTATTCTCATTCTGAGGATGATCACGATGCATATTTGAGGATTGTGTTGCAGATTTTGAAAGATAAGCAGTTTTATATGAAGCTGAGTAAGTACAAATTTTGGCTTAATGAGGTAACACCCTTAGGCCATGTTGTGTCAGCAGATGGAATTTGTGTGGATCCAATGAAAATTGAAGTGATCTTAGAGTGGAAGTGGCCTAGAAGTGTTACTAAAATTTGGAGTTTCTTTGGTTTAGCTGGCTATTATCATAGATTCATTAAAGGGATTTCCCTTATTGTTGCACCCTTACCGAAATGACTTCAGAAAAATGTGGTGTTCGAATGGACTGATGAAAGGCAAAAAAGTTTTAAACAGCTTAAGGCAGTTTTGACTAAGGCACCTGTTTTGATTCAATTGGAGCCTGGAAGATATTTTTTGGTTTACAATGATACATAGTATTTAGCACTTGATTGTATGTTAATGCAAGAGGGCAAGGTTGTGGCATATGCCTCAAGACAATTAAAGACGCATGAGCGTAATTATCCAAGTCATGACTTGGAGTTAGTTGTTGTGGTATTCGCGCTTAAGATTTGGTGCCATCACTTGTACAGTGAGAAGTGTGTTATTTATACAGATCATAGGAGCATTAAGTATCTCATCACCCAAAAGTAGTTGAATTTAAGGCAAAGTCGTTAGATTCAACTTTTGAAGGGTTATGATTGTGTAATAGAGTATCATCCTGGCAAGGTGAATGTTATTGTAGATGCTTTTAGTAAGAAGTCAATGACAAAATTGAGAGATATATTTGCAGACTTGAGTTTAGCCAGTAATGGTGGTTTATTACTTAAACTTCAAGTGAAGCCAAATTTGTCTCAGCGAATTAAGGAGAAACAATCATTTGATGGGGAGTTGTTAAAGAGGATTCGACAAGTTGAGCAAGTTGTTAAGGAGGATTTTGATGTTTATGGTAACGGTATACTAAATTTTTGAGGTAGATTGAGCATACCGCATGATGTGGATTTGAGGAAAGCGATTCTTACTGTGGCACATAGTAGCTGATATCCACTAAACTAACTAAAAATACGACAAAGATATCATAAGAGAGGGAGAAAACTGAAACTACCCTGAATATTGGATGAAATCGCCAGAATGCTGAAAGGTGAAATTCTAGGCAAATCTAAATGTAGTGCATGATTTCAAGCAAACTAATAAGAAAGTAAACACAAATAGTGAAGAAGATTAAAAGGTTACAACTCAATTAGAAACAATCATAAAAATAAAAATATAGTTCAAAAGATAATAAACGAAATAAGTCGAAGAAAATAACAATAAAAAAATAAATATAAGTATAAATATAAATATAAATATAAACATAAACATAAAAAATAAAACTAGAAAGAAAACAAATAAAATCAATGATCCTCTTCGTCAAAGGCATCGGTATCGTGAGTCGTCGGTGCTGAAAAGGATATATGGAGGTGCTGACAGATCTGCTGCAAGTCACGTCAATACTGTCAAACCTTTGAAAGCAGTGCTGCTCGAAGCGAGTAACAGCTTGGAGAGGTCCTTTAAGGTAGCAGTAGAAGAAGCAGTATGATGACTCCAATCTAGATGATGAGGTGGATCCTCGTGATGGAAGGGGATATCATTAATGAAGTCATCAGGCTCATCCTGGGGGTCAAAATGAGACAATCAGTACTGAGGAGGATCCACTCCACGAATTCAATCAATCATCCTCATATGGCATATGCTCAATAATCCCTGCGGGGACATCTGGCCTACTAGTGTAATTGAGGAGGACTACTCTGGCGTGTCAAGGAGACCGAGGTGATGTGTGAGTTGAGTCACATAAGGGCCTAAACTGATAGGACCCTTCCTATTGCGTTCTGCCTGATGGCAAAAGGCGAGAGCGATGAAGTAGGCTAAATAAAAAATACGCCCCATGGCCATGCTCCATAGAAAGTAAGCATTGGTGGTACTGACGAGTCTAGTGTTCTCTCTCCTACTGGTCAATGTGTGGGACAAGATGGCATGAATATATTTCAAAGTCAGAGGAAGAGAAGTCACCTTTGACCGACTCAGGTCATAAGGCGTCGTACTCATCGTGAGGTCTACTCAGCAAAGAGATGACGAGTAGTGAATATGTCTGTATAATCGAAGAAAGCTCTTGGCACTCATGAAATCAATAGTGTAGAGTCCCAATGCCACTCCAAACTCTAGGACACTTATATGTCGCACTGTACCGCCGAGTTTGAAGGTAATGGTGCCCGACTTGCCATGGGTCATCATCACTTGTTGTTGGAGAAATATCAAACAGAACTCTAAATTCAGCTCTATTTATGTGGGCTTGATGATGGAAAAGAATCGGTCCCACAGGGCTGTGGCAATGAAGGCGTGCACGCTATCAGCTAACTGGATCTGCTCTAAAGTGGCCCAATCAATACAGCGGCCTAAGCTGAGTGGCCTCAGTCGAAGAAGCTGATATAAGTCCTCTTGGGGACCCGCTAAAAATCATAAGAATGGATGGTGGGCATTGACGGAAGCGCACAAGGAGGAGGTCACGCCCAAAGTATTCTGCTTTTTCAAAGCGGGAACGGCGACCTTAGATTTACTTCGTGTGTTCATCATGGTGTGCCTGAAAATAAAAGAATTCAGTATTAGAAAAATAATAAATAAAGCATCACCAAATATACAAAAAGTGGGCCAACAAATCAAAATCAAAGCAGCCAAAATAGAAATCTACTCCTAAAAATAGTATGTATGAATACCTACTCATACAAAAACCATATAGTTAAGCTACTATGATTATAACTAACTAGCAGTAATAAAACAATAATGAAGGAAAAAGAAATAAAATAAACTAAATGAGAAACTAAAAGTCAAATAATGAAATAACCATAAGAAAATTAGTAATCAAAACAGTAAAACAAATCATAATAAAAGTAATAATAATCATAGAACTAAGAAAAACAAAGAAAACAAAATAGAAAATAATAAAAATAACAATAATAAACAGACTAATAATAACTAGAAAAGTAAATAAAAAATAAAAAATAGATAGATAAAAATAAACAAATAAAGAAATAATTAAATAATTAAATTAAAGGGGAAGGGGCAAAAAGTGGTAACCGAGAATGGGATGGTAATGGTTACGATCGGGACGAGCATTGACGGTGCGGTGGTCAGCGCGAGGGAGAGGGCCGGGTGGCGTGATGGACTAGTCACTGAGGAGGGAAACGGAAAGGGGAAAGAATATGGGAAATCGGAGGTGGGGGAAGGAAATGGGAATAGCTTTGTCGAAAGGGGGAAGGGTTGGTTCGTAAGGAAGAGGATGCGATAAGGGTGGTGTGCGTGGTTAGGGGCTGGGGGGACAAGGGTGGAAGGAAATATGGGAAAGGGGCTGGGGCATGCCTTGTAGAGGAAAAAGAAAGGGGGTAAAAGGGATGTTTCGGGGTTGGTGATGGTGATGGGGTTTAGTGCGAAAGGTGTGTGACGACGGTGGCCAGAGGAGAGGGGTGCTTTGGGCGAACAACGGCTAGGTTGGGGATAGTTGGGGAAGAAGACAAAACAAAAGAAAAGAAATGGGGCTAGGGTTTTAAGGATGACACGGTCGTGTGAGGCCGATGTTGGGCCACATGGTCGTGTCACACGCCCATGTGGATCATTCTCAGCCCATTTACAATTAAAAAAATACTAACCTAGTCTTCACACGGCCTTGGACACGCCTGTGTGTCCAGGCCGTGTGTGATCTCCTTCACTTCTCCCACTCTCATGTGAGAGGCCTTGTGGATCACACGGCACCCACACACCCATGTGGCCCAGCCTATCTCAGACACGACCATGTCTCTTGTCTATATCTCTCTAACTTGCAATAAAATTGAAAAAATTAGCTCCAAGTCTTACACAGTTTGGGACACGCCCATGTGTCTAGGCCGTGTGTGCCACATGGCTGTGTCTCCAAGCCATGTGGACTATTTTACATAGTGTAACCTTTAAATTTTTGAAAAATTAAGTCCCAGGACTCACACGTCCAGGGTCACGCCCGTGTGCTCAGGTCGTGTGTGTCACACGACCATGTCCCCAGGCCATGTCGCCAAGCCATATAACTCACTGTCGAATGCTCCCTTATGCATACGGCCTGGGATACGCCTGTGTGTCTAGGCCTTGTGGGTCACACGACCATGTCGTCAGGTCATGTTACTCATTATCGATTACCCCCATTTTGCACACGGCCTAGGACACGCCCATCTGTCCAGGCTGTGTGGGTTAAAAACACATTTTTTTATTTAATATTTTAAATTAGCATGCAATGGGATTAAAAGAATTAGTAAAAGTTAAACACTCGGGTTGCCTTCTTAGAAGCGCTTATTTAGAATGTAAGCTTAACTTACCTTGTGTTTGGTTCCAACGGTTCTCGGAGCCGAAGCTCCTCTCTATAATTTTTAAAATCGCCACCACTATAAAATTTGAGTCGATGTTTGTTTACCTTGAATGTGCCGTACGTCGAATGTGTCACCTCTATCGTACCGTACAGGAAAACGATTTGTACCATGAATGGACCTGACCATCTTGATTTCAGCTTTCTGGGAAACAATTTGAGCGTTGAATTGTATAAAAGGATACGATCCCGAACTGTGAATTGTTTGTACTACTTCAAATAAGCGTAGTGGTGCCGCTTTGTCATTTATTTGTATAGTTTCGAGTTCTCGTAAGCATTAGTTCGCCACTAGTCTAACTCATTTAGCTACAACAATCTGTTCTCACCTGCAAGTTTAAGGTCGTAGTTTAGAAATTTTATTGCCGAGAATGCTTTGTGTTTGAGTTCAAGAGGTAAATGACAGCTTTTTCCATATACAATTCTGTAAAGAGAAGTTCCTATGGGTGTTTTATACGCAGTCCTATAAGCCCATAAAGCATTATCTACTTTTAACACCCAATCCTTTCTACTTGACTCTACAATTTTTTCTAGGATACGTTTGAGTTCTTGATTTGCAACTTCAACTTGACCACTAGTTTGAGGTTAATAAGGGGTACCTGTTCTATGATGCACCTCGTACTTCTTAAGGATCTTATCAAATTGAGCGTCACAAAAATGTGTACCCCTATCACTAATAATCGCTCTAGGTGTTCCAAATCGAGAAAAAAGCTTCTTTAGAAATCGAACTACCACTCTAGCATCATTTGTAGGTAAAGCTTGAGCTTCTAACCATTTTGACATATAATCAACTACTACTAGAATGTATTTACTACCAAAAGAGCCAGGAACTTATCTGTAATCCGTCGATTCCTGTACATGTATGCTCATACGAGCTATGAATCGGTATGCTCTCACAAGCTGTAAATCGATAAGCTCATACAAGCTGAGAATCGATAAGCTCTCATGATCTACAAATCGGTAAGCTCATACAAGCTGTGGTGTGTCTGCAACACATGCAGGACCTCAACAAAATTGGTAACCCTAATGACATGTCATTTGTATCCTATGAATTCCTAAGGTTCAAACGGGGCTCGGTAATTACCGTACGTCATCGGATATGCAATCGGTATTTACACATGGAAATTATACAAATCACATACATAGAAATCAATTAAAACATATAAATACTCAATTTAATTACACGAACTTACTTCGACGAATAATCGTAGATACGGAGGCGATTAATCCGAGACTTTCTCTTTGCCCTGATCTAACTCCGTACGAGGTCTAACTGGATCTATCCGAATAAATTTAATTCAATTTAACATATAATTCCATCAATTTAATCCAAAGCATTTTTCAAAAAATTACCATCTTGCCCTTGTACTTTTAAATTCTTTACAATTTAGTCCCTAGCTCATAAAATGAAAATTCATGAAATTCATGCTTAACCCATTATAACTGAATTTTATATAGGTCCCTAACAAACCCTACATTTCATTTATTTCACAAATTACACCATGAAGATTCCATATTTTACAATTTAATCCCTATTTGACAAATTCATCAAAAATCATTTAACAAAATTTGTTTATCTAACAACAACTATTCATTTTCTTCCATCAAACATCAAAACAACTTCTCTTCATTCATGGCACAACCCCGACCTTTTAAAAATTTTTACAAATTAGTCCCCAGGCTTGCTAGATTAAGCTACAACGATCCCGAAAACATAGAAATTAATAAAATCAAGGCAAAAATGCACTTACATGCACAGATACTATGGCCGAACCTTCAAAAACACAAAAATGGATTTTTTTTCCTTTTTTATTTTTGGTTGAAGATAACTTAGAAAGATGATACCTTTGTCTTTCATTTTAGTTTAATTACATTTATTTGCTAATTTACATATTTAACCTTAAGTAATAACTTTTAAAACCATGATATAAGTGTCCATATTTGTCCACTAATAATACTAGTGGTCTAATTTCCATTTAAGGCCACTCACATTCCAAATTCATAGAAATTTGGTACTTTTTACTTATAGAACTCTAAATTTGCACCTTATCCAATTTAGTCCTTTTTTATCAAATTGAACATGTAAAAGGTAAAATTTATTAACAAAATTTTTATACGGTAATACTATCATGCTGAAGACCATAAAATAATAATAAAATAAATTTTTTGACTTTAAATTTCTGGTCTCGAAACCATTATTCTGATTCCACTGAAAATGAGCTTCTGCAACTCTCCCCCTAAAGAGATTTCCATCTTCAAAAATCTTACTAGAAAAGAGGTTCGGATATTGCTTTCTCATAGCTTCCTCGGGTTCCCATGTAGCTTCTTCTATTCCATGTCATTGCTAGAGAACTTTTACTAAAGATATGTTCTTGTTTCTCAATTCTTTCACCTCTCATACCAGAATTCTGATCGGTTCTTCACTGTATGACATATCAGGCCGAATCTCAACATTCGACGAGGAAATAACATGTGAAGGGTCATCGTAACATAGACACGTGAAAATTATTATGAATCTTTTCTAGTTTTGACAGTAAAGCTAATCGATATGCAACAGGTTCAATTCTTTTAGTTATCTCATACGACCTAGTAAATCGTGGACTCAGCTTCCCTTTGCGGCCGAATCAAAGAACTTTCTTCTAGGGCGATACTTTCAGAGACACTCGATCGCTGACTTAAAATTCTATATCTCTATGTTTAAGATTCGCATAGGATTTCTGACGATTTGGAGCTGCTTTCAAGCTATCTCAGATTACTTTCACTTTTTCTTCAGTTTCACGAATCAAATCAACCCCGTGTATCTTTCCCTCACTAAGCTCGGTCCAGTATAACAGAGTTCAGCATTTATGACCATACAGAGCCTCATACGGTACCATTTTTATGCTCAATTGAAAACTATTATTATACGCAAATTCAACCAACGGTAAATATTTTTCCCAGTTGCCTTCAAACTCTAATACAGAGTAACGAAGCATATCTTCAAGAATTTGAATCACACGCTCGGACTGACCATCGGTCTAAGGGTGAAATGCAGTGCTAAAATGAAACTGTGTACCAAGAGCTTCCTGTAACTTTCTCCAGAATTGCAATGTAAATCGGGGATCTCAATCCGAAATAATGGAGACTGGCACTCAGTGTAATTGGACAATCTCAAAAACATATAACTAAGCCAATTTGTCAAGGGAGAAATCTGTACGTACCGGAATAAAATGTGCAGACTTCGTCAAACGATCAACAATAACCTAGATGGCATCTTTCTTTCTCGGAGGTAGGGGTAAACTCGATACGAAGTCTATAGTAACTCTATCCCATTTCCAATCTGGTATCATCACTGGCTATAACAATCTTGAAGGTACCTGATGTTCAGCTTTAACTTGCTGACATATCAAACATCTCGATACAAAATCAGAAATCTCTCATTTCATTCCTGACCACCAGTACATTTATCTCAAATCACTGTACATTTTATTACTTCTCGGATAAATAGTCAAGTTACCTCTATGAGCTTTGTGCAAAATTTTCTGTATAAGCTCTGGATTCTTCGGTACACACACTCTACCTCTGAATAGTAAACAATCATCGAGTCCTATCTAAAATTCTGAGTCAGAAGTCAATTCACATTGTGCGTATTTATCTAGCAACTCACTATCACATTTCTGAGCTTCGCAAATTTGTTCTACAAACATCAGTTTAGCTTTCAACTCAGATTAGATCAAGCCATCATCAGATAATGTTATTTTTGTGTTCACCGCTTGCAAAGCAAACAAAAAATTTCTACTCAAAGCATCAGCAACGACGTTTTCTTTTCATGGATGATAATTAATAATCAACTCATAATCTTTCAACAATTCGAGCTATCTGCGCTGTCTCAAATTTAGATCTTTTTGTGGCATTAGATACTTCAAACTCTTGTGATCGATAAATATGTGACATTTTTCACCGAACAAATGGTGTCGCCAACTTTTCAATGCACACACAATAGTTGCCAACTTTAATTCATGCGTCGGATAGTTATTTTCGTGTGGCTTTAATTTATCTAGAAGAATAAGCTATCACTTTGCCTTCCTGCATCAAAACACAGCCTAAACCATTTAAATATGCATCGCTGAAAATCACAAATTCTTTACCCGATTCAGGCTAAACCAGAGTTGGTACTTCAATCAACAGTGCTTTCAACTGATTGAAACTTTACTGACATTTATCAAACCATTCAAACTTCACGTCTTTCTATAATAGTTATGTCATCAGTGTAGCTATCATTGAGAACCCTTTGACGAATCTTCAATAATAACCAGCTAATCCTAGAAAAATTCTAACTTCATATATGTTTCTCGATGGTTTCAAGTCAACAACTGCGGAAATTTTACTCGAGTCAACTCTGATGCCTTCTACCAACACTATATGTTCCAGAAAATTGACTTCTCGAAGCCAGAACTCGCATTTGCTAAATTTAGCAAACAGGTGTGTATCTCACAAAGTTTGCAACCTCAAGTGTTCAGCATGGTCAGACTCATCTCGAGAATAGATCTGAATGTCATTAATAAATACCACAACATATCTATTTAGATACGGTCTTAAGATTTTGTTCATCAAATCCATAAATACTGCATGTACATTAGTTAAACCAAACGGCATTACAAGAAATTCATAGTGTCTGTACCTGGTTCTGAATGCAATCTTTGGCACATCTGAATCATTCACTCGTAGCTGATAATAGCCAGAACGAATATCAATCTTCGAGAATACTGTGGCACCTTTCAACTGATCGAACAAATCGTCAATTCGAGGTAGTGGATATTTATTCTTGATTGTAACCTTATTAAGTTGAAGGTAGTTAATACATAATCTCATCGATTCGTCCTTTTTCTTAACAAATAGAATCGGTTCACCCCAAGGTGAAAACTAGGTCAAGAAAAACCCCTATCTATTAACTCTTGCAGTTGTGCTTTCAAATCTTTCAATTCTGTAAGAGTCATTCTGTAAGGTGTTATCGATATCGGTGTTGTTCCTGGTACAAGTTCTATAGCAAACTCAACCTCTCTGACCGGCGGTAATCCAGGTAACTCCTCTGAAAACAAATCGGGATACTCGTAAACTACTAGCACTGATTCAAGCTTCGATTAAGACACTTTAGTATCCAATACATAAGCAAGATATGCATTGAAACCTTTTCTCATATGTTTCTGCGCTGACATAACTGATATAACAATAGAAAACCCACTCGGATTATCTAATTCAATACGAAGCGTCTCACCATTCTGACATTTTAATACAATAAGCTTTCGTCTACAATTTACAACGGTGTCATGTAGAGTTAGCCAATCCATGCCCAGAATTACATCAAATAGTAATAACATCAAATCAACCGAAAAACTGTATCCCCGAGTCATCAAAGGAAAATTCTTGCAAACTTTATCAACTAGCACATACCGACCTAGGGGGTTCAATACTTTAACAACAAATTCAGTGGCCTCAACAGGTAAATTTTTACTAGACACTAAATTCGTGCAAACATGCTAAAAGGTTGATCCCAGATCAATCAAAGAAGTTACATCAATATCATAAATAGAGAAAGTATCGGTAATAACATCTAGTGCAAAAGTATCTTCGCGCGCGTGAATAGCATAAGCCCTAGCCGGTGCTCGTGCCTCAGATCTCACAGTAGAGTATTTCATCACACCACGACTACCACTCACAGTTGTGTTGCTCGATCTCGCAATCTGAACTTTCTCTTTCTCAGATTTCTTTAGGAAATCTCTAAGATAGTGGTCGAAGGAACCACATCTGAAACATGCTCCGTTTTTCCCTTGATACTCACCATAATGTGGTTTGTTACAGTACTTGCACTCGGGTCTGGCATATTTGACACTACCCACACTTGCTACAGATGTAGCCTGAGGTTTTAAACTAGAGTGTCGGGTACCTTTGTCTCTACTAAAATAACCCACGAAGCTATAAAATAGTTGTGATGTTATTTTGATTTCTTCGATACTGACTGATAGGACTTTCCAGTCAATCTCTTTCTTGAGTCTCTAGCTTCAAAATGAGCACGTCTTTTTTCTTTACTCAGTTCTTTGGCCTTATGTGTCCGGTCAACCAGTACAACGAACTCTTTCAACTCAAGAATTCCAACCAAAAGTTTAATGTCCTCGTTTAACCCTTCTTCGAATCTTTTACACATAGCGGTCTCGGTCAGAATACACTCCCAGGCATATTTGCTCAATCTAAAAAATTCTCGCTCGTATTCTGATACAGTCATACGACTTTGTTTGAGCTCCAAAAATTCTTTATGTTTTTGATCTAAAAACCTCTGACTGATGTATTTCTTTTGGAACTCTATTTGGAAGAATTCCCAAATGATTCGCTCTCTCAGCACAACAGAAATCAACGTGTTCTAAAACTGGTAAGTCGAATCTTTCAATAACGATACTGCACATTTAACACATTCAGCCGGTGTATAGGATAGCTCATCAAAAACCTTGATCGTATTCTCTAATCAGAATTTTCAACTCTCTCGGGATCATCTTCAGCAGTAGCTCAGAATTCTTCAGCCCCGTACTTACAAATCTTATCAACAAGTGGCCTACTAACTCGGATTGGTTTCATACCTTGAGGAATAATAGGAACCGGTTGGGAGCAAGAAGGGGTAGAAGTTGTTAGGCAGTCGGGTCATCCGTACGAACTCCGTGAACCATTCATTTATCATTTGGAAGAAGGCTTCCTTAGCTTCTCCTCCCCGAACCTCAGATACGAACCTCGTACAACTCGAAGCTACTCCATGAACGAAGGCTTAAGTGTTTCTCTCTACTTCATCAGAAAAATTCGGTTGGATATCATTGCTATAATAAAAAAATATTTTAAAATGGTCAAAGATATCAGAATATCACAGGTTATATAATGGTATGTATAGCTAGACTCGTACACACTATGTTCAATCCAAGATTCGACTAACCATAGCTCTGATACCAATAAATGTAACACCCCTAACCCATATCCATCGCTGGAATAGGGTTACAAAGTATTACTGGAATTTATAATACAAACAAACAGAATTTTGAACATTTCATAACATATCAATATTCATATAAAAAACTAGTCAAAATCATTCATATTGTCCCATATACAAGCCCTCGAGGCCCAAAATATGCATTAGAAACAAGTCGGGACTAAATCAGAAACTCAGAGAATTTTTCGAAAAACATAACACTGCATAGATCACACGGCCGTATGGCCAGGCCATGTGACTCACACGATCAGGAGACATGCCCGTGTCTCGGGCCGTGTGGGCATTCAAAATAGGGACACACGGTCGTGTTCCAACCTGTGTCCATGGTCGTGTAACTCTTTGACATGGTCACACGGCGAAGCCACACGTCCGTGTGCTAGGCCGTGTACCCTTTGAAGTAACCTAGCACCCCCATGTGCTAGGCTGTGTGCTAGGCTATGTAACAGCTTGACTTGTAACCCTTTGAAAACTATAGCGGACACAAGGTCGTGTCACCTGGTCGTGTGTCACACACGGCTGAGACACACGCCCGTGTCTCTGCCCTTGTAGACGAAAATAGGTCATTTTTACAAGCAATATTTCTTACCTAATTTGACATCAGCCTACACTCAACATTGTGCATATAAACAAACCATATGAAGGCATCCAAAACAAGCAAAATAAAGCCTTAAACATGTAGTACATTCACATGCAACCAATATTCCCTTAGGCACCTCAAATGACAATTCATAAATATGTGCAAGTATAAACACAATTTGATCATTTAACCAACAAAGGCTTGACCAAAACTAAGTCATATTATGCCATATGATTTACCCTTTAAAAACATACCAAAATGTACTATATATGACATAAAAAAACTAGCTCCAAAGGGTCATATAATTCACATATAACTTGTGCACTAAAAACACCAAATAAGTCATTCAAACAAGTACCAATTTACAACCATTATGGGCATACACAAAATACATGTTCAAACCACCATTTTACCTTCCATCAATCTACCATATCAAGCCATACCTCAACCATATAAGGCAACTTATATACACATCAAAATATACCATTTCACCAACACAAGGCCAAAATGCAAACCAACCAAATGGTCATTTCCACAACCAAAACACATAGGCTAACATTAGCCAAAATAGCATATACATGTCATTACAACCAAAATTAAACCAACCGAAAGCACCAAAAGAGCCGATGGATAGTGTGATATAGCTCCGACAAGCTTCCAACCTGAACGAGCTTCTGATTCACTAAAAACACAGAAAAATACACTAAGTAAGCATTTAAGCTTAGTAAGTTCGTAACATAAAATTTAACTTCCCATTTAGTCACAATTTAGGTAAGTAAACAAAGCATTTCCCAACATATACTGGCCAAATGCCTAAGCACATATACATTAACCATGTTAGTCATGTAAACACATATATAAAGCAAGTCATGGATGAGCTCAACAATTAATCATATTACATATACATGTATCATCCGTTTCATATACCTATATACCATATAATATCATTTTTCCATGTAATTCATATCTATACCTGTAATAGTTCTTATCGAACTCACGTCATATTGTATCAGAACATTGCCCTTTGAACCATTTAGAATATCGTTGGATACGCGGGATAGCTCACACATAGTGTGATTATCTGTAATTTGTTAATTCCAGTACATGTATGCTTATACGAGCTATGAATCGGTATGCTCTCACGAGCTACAAATCGTTAAGCTCATACGAGCTGTGGTGTGTCTGAAACACATGCAAGACCTCAACAAAATTGGTAACCCTAATGCAATGTCATTTGTATCCTACGAATTCCTAAGGTTCAAACGGGGCTCGGTAATCGTTGTACGTCATCGGATATGAAATCGATATTTATACATGGAAATTATACAAGTCACATACATATAATTCAATTAAAACATATAAATACTTAATTTAATTACACAAACTTACCTCGACGAGTAATTGTAGATACAGAGGCGATTAATTCGAGACTTTCTTTTTGCCTCGATCTAACTCCGTATGAGGTTAACTAGATCCATACGGATAAATTTAATTCAATTTAACATATAGTTCATTTAATTTAATCCAAACCATATTTTTGGAAAAATTACCATTTTTCCCCTATACTTTTAATTTTTTTGCAATTTAGTCCCTAGCTCATAAAATCAAAATTCATAAAATTCATGCTTAACCCATTATAAATGACTTTCATATAGGTCCCTAACAAACCCTACATTTCATTTATTTCACAAATTACACCATGAATATTTCACATTTTACAATTTAATCCCTATTTGACAAATTCATCAAAAATAACTTAACAAAAGTTGTTTATCTAACAACAACTATCCATTTTCTTCCATCAAACATCAAAAACAACTTATTTCATTCATGGCACAACCCTAACCTTTTAACAGTTTTAAAAATTAGTCCCTGGGCTAGCTAAATTAAGCTATAACGATCCGAAAACATAGAAATCAATAAAAACGGGGCAAAATGCACTTACATGCAATGATACTATGGCCTAACCTTCAAAAGGATGAAAATGGAGTGTTTCCTTCTTTATTTTCGGTTGAAGATGAGTTAGAAAGATGATACATTTGTCTTTCATTTTAGTTTCATTGCATATATTTACTCCTTTACATATTTAACCTTAATTAACTTTTAAAACCATGATATAAGTGTCCATATTTGTCCACTAATAATACTAGTGGTCTAATTTCCATTTAAGGCCACTCACATTCCAAATTTATCGCAATTTGGTACTTTTTACTTGTAGAACTCTAAATTTTCACTTTATGCAATTTAGTCCTTTTTATCAAATTTAGCATGTAAACGGTAAAATTTTTTAACAAAATTTTTATATGGTTATATTGTCATGCTAAAGACCATAAAATAATAAAATAAATTCTCTAACTTCAGATTTGCGGTCCAAAAACCACTATTCTGATTTCACTAAAAATGAGTTGTTACATAGACATGTAAAAGTCATTTTCTCTTGGTTCTCGAGGGCTATCAGGATTTGAAAGTAGCTATATAGTCCATCTAGGAAGCAATAATACATGTGACCGGATAATATCTCCAACATTTGATCTATGAATCGTAGAGGAAATTGGTATTTCCTTGTGGCATCGTTCAACTCCCTACAGTTAATACAAACTCTCCATCCTGTGGTTGTTCTTGTTGGAATCAACTCGTTCTTCTCGTTGGAATCAACTCATTCTTCTCATTGGCCACAACAATCATGCCTCCTTTCTTAGGAACAACTTGCACAAGACTCACCCAAGTACTATCAGAAATAGGATAAATAACTCTAGCATCTAGAAGTTTAATTACCTCAGCCTTAATAACTTCCTTCATGTCAGGATTTAACCTTCTTTTAAGCTTGCACACATGGTTTGTACTCATCTTCCATTAAAATTTTATGGGTACAAAAAGACGGGCTGATCCCTTTAATGTTAGAAATCTTCAAGGCTATAGCTCTTTTATGTTCCTTTAGCACTTGCAATAACCCATCTTTCTCATTCAGCTTTAAATTTGAAGCAATAATCACTGGTAATGTAGAATTGTTTCCAACAAATGCATGCTCTAGGTGATTAGGTAATTGCTTCAGTTCTAATTTGGAAAGTTCTTCAATAGAGGGTTTCAATTTTAATTCCTTGTTTACCTCAATGTCCTCATAATTTTTCTGTCTTAGTGAAAAATTATTAGAATCTCAATCAATTTTTGTCTCACTTATCACAACATTATCACCATCTACCTCCTCTTCTTGAGCAAGACACAGTTCCAACGTGTCTTTATGAGCGATTTCCTATAACGAATCTTGAATAACATGATCAATAGAGTCAATAAAATAACTGGAATCATCTTGTTCTCTAGAGAATCTCATGACATTATAGATTTTAAAAGCGATCTCCTCATCACCTACCCTAAGTACAAGTTTACCATCACCCACATCAATGATAGCCCTAGCAGTGGCTAAAAAGTGGTAACCTAAAATTAATGGTAACTCAACATTCTCATCTATGTCAAGCACAATAAAATTAATAAGGAATATGAATTAATCTACTTTTACAAGTATATCTTCAATAATACCCCTAGGATGTTTAACAGATCTATCAGTCAATTGAATACTCATCCTAGTGGGTTTTGGTTCCCCAAGACCAAATTGTTTGAACATTTTATAAGGCATAAAATCAATGCTAGCACCCAAATCAGCTAATGCTTTCTCAATTTTTAAACAGCCAATAAAACAAGGAATAGTAAAACTTCCTGGATCTTTAAGCTTAGTTGGTAGTTTATTTTGAAGAATAGCTGAACATTACTCGTTGAGTTCCACAATGGATAGCTTTTCAAACTTCCTTTTATTTGTTAATAGCTCATTTAGAAATTTTTCATATGTGGGCATCTACGAAATAGCTTCAACAAAAGGTAAGTTAATATGTAATTGTTTAAAAAGTTCAAGAAATTTACCAAATTGTTCATCCATGTAATTTTTCTTCAACTTTGCCAGATATGGGATCGGTGGTTTATATTCTTTAACTACTAGTGTCTGAATTTCTCTAGGTTTTACCCCCTTATCATTTTCCTTATCAAGTTTCCTTTTACAGCTTCTTTTCGGGCTCAACCAACACTTTCCCACTCCTTAATGTAACTAGGTAAACTACCTTATTGCCTTTCTGAAGCCAATTTAGCAAGCTGCCCAACCTGATTTTCAAGCCTATTAATTAATGCTTGTTGATTTTTCAAAGTTTTCTCGGTGTTTTGAAAATGAGTATTCAGCTTCTTCTCTTGCTGATAAGGTCGTTAAAAGCCTGAAGGGAGTTGTGATCTTTGGTTTCCTTGACCACTATATGAGAAATTTGGGTGGTTCCTCCAACCTGCATTATAGCTATTACTATAAGGGTTATTTTTTGGTCTAGAACTATTACCCATATAATTGATGTGCTTATTCTCCATGCTAGGACCAAAGGGTAAACATTTTGGATTATTTATTCCACCTCCATTTGCAACGCATTACATCACCAGATTTACCTGCGTAAAAAAATATAAACCATCAATTTTTTTATTTAATATTTCCACATGGTTTGATAACATGGTGATTGAATCTAAATTAAAGACACTCGCTACTTTTATGGACTTTGTCCTTATGACTTGCCACTAATAATTATTCAGTGTCATCTCTTCAATAAATTCATAAGCCACTTTTGGTGTAGAGTCCCAATGACTACTGCGTCGATTAACTGTCTAGTTGAAGGATTCAAACCGTTGTAGAAGGTTTTAACCTGTAACCATAAGGGTAACCCATGATGAGGGCACCTTCTCAATAAGTCCTTATATCTCTCCCATGCATCATATAAAGTCTTTACATTGATCTGCACAAAGGAAGAGATATCATTCCTCAACTTGGTCATTTTAGCCGGTGGGAAGTACTTTAGAAAAAATTTCTCGATCATTTAATCCCATGTAGTGATAGAACCTCGTGGTAAAGAATTTAACCACTATTTAGCTTTGTTCCTCAACAAGAAAGGGAATAATTGTAGGTGAATGTCTTCGTTAGTGGCGCCATTAATCTTGAAAGTGTCGCAGATTTCCAGGAAATTTTTGAAATGAGTATTTGGGTCTTCATCTTGCAAACCATCGAACTAAACAAACTGTTGTACCATCTGAATAGTGTTCGGCTTCAGTTCCAAATTATTTTCAGCAATAGTGGGTTTTACAATACTCGATTCAGCCCCAGTTAGAGTGGGCTTGGCATAATCGTACATAGTATGAGGAACAGGAGCTACAGCAATAACAGCAAGTAGCTAATTATTCTAATTATTATCCATCTCCTCAGTAATAATAATACCCTATTGTTTGTCTACTAAATTCTCTCGACTCTGCCTTGCTTCTCTATGGTTTCTGCGAGCAATATTTTCAATTTTACTATCAAACAAAAATGGTCCCAACGGGTTTCTTCTAGTCATAAACCAAAAGAACCTGCTGAAGCAAACAAAAGAAAAATTACAATGTAAAAACTAAACTAATATATATATAATAAAAATAAAAATGGCTAAATTAATAAAAAATAAAGTTTTACTAATATTTTAGTCCCCGGAAACGGTGCCAAAAACTTGATGTCCACTAAACTAACTAAAAATACGACAAAGGCAAGCGCACCTATCGAATAATAGTATAGCTACAGTGAGTAGAGGTATCGTATCCACAAGGAATAAAAGTATTAGTAATTACCATTTTCTTATTACTTAGCCGACAAATTGGAGTGATGTGTTTTAATCTAAAATTACTAAACTAATTAAACTAAGAACGCAACAGAGAATGAATCAGGAAAATAATCGAAAGATAACCAATGAGATGGACAATACCTAGGAAAGAATCCACCTAGACTTCATCTATTATTATGAATCTAAATTAAACGATTTATTCACTTGTGCCTTAATCCGTAAAAATCCCTAAATTATGTTAATATATCTTTCGAGAGTAAGAACAACTGACTCTAAGTTGATTAATTGAAATCACTTTCTAATTAAAACCCATATCATTGCATTAACTCGATCTATGGATTCCCCTATTAGATTTGACTCTAATCTAGTAGATTTATGTCGTCCTATTTCTAGGATTGCATGCAACTCCACTCAATTATGCTAGATCTACTCTTAAACAGGGATTTTTCCTCTACTGAATTAAGCACATTAAACATGAATTAATATCCCAGAAAAATTAAAACAAGAAATAAGCCCACATAATTGAGAACAAGAATCAAGTATTTATCATATAAATCAAAAATCAAATAATAGAATTCGTCTTAGGTTTTATCTTCCCTAGGTATTTAGGGAATTAGTTCATAATCCTGAATGAAAACATCTTAAAGTCATAATAACCACAAGACATAAAGAAACTCATAAATACTTCGAAAGAAATTAAAAGGAGATCTTTCATCTTGATGGAGATCTGCTTCCGAGTTGATTCCAATGGTTTTCTTTGAGTGTTTTCTTCAATCTTCTTTGATGGCTCCCTTATATCTTCTTATAATTAGTATTTATAGACTTTAGAATGCTCAAAAAGCCTAAAAATTATGTTTTTTTGCGTATTTGGGAAGCAAGGTGTGAAATTAACAAAGGTTAAAACATAGGCGTGTGTCCAGCCCATGTGGAAATGCCCAGGCTGTGTGGCTCTTGAAAACAGCTCTAGTTGTCCAATTTTGGCTTATTTTTTGCTCCTCTCACTCCCAAATGCTCTCCTAAGTATAGAAACATGAATTTAAAGGATTAGGAGCATCAAATTCACTAATTTTCATAATTAATCATCCAAAAACACATTAAGAATGGGATTAAAATTTGTTACTTTTATAGCTTATCAGTAGCCCTTGCACTATGCATCCTGATAGTGGTAAAATGTATCATGATCTTCGAGAGATTTATTGATGGCTTGGCTTGAAGCGTGTTACAAATTTTTTGACTTGATGTTTGGTTTATCAGACGGTGAAAGCAAAACATAAGTATCCTTCAAATTTGTTGCAAATGATTGCGATTCTTGAATGGAAGTGGGAAAGGATCACCATGGAATTTGTTTCAAGTTTGCCTTTGACCCCAACGAAGAAGGATTTAGTATGGGTAATAGTTTATCGGTTTTTGAAGAGTGAACAATTCTTGTTAGTGCATTCTTTGTAGAAGTTGGCAGAGTTGCATAGTGCTGAAATTGTACATCCTTATGGGGTTCCAATTTCCATTATTTCAGATATGGATCTGCGTTTTACTTTCAGGTTTTGGAAGAGTTTGCAAGAAGGTTTGGGATCAAAGCTTAGTTTTAGTGCAACTTATCATCCTCAGATAGATGGTCAGTCAGAGAGGGTAACTCAACTTTTAGAGGATATATTGCGAAGTTGTGTGATCGAGTTCAGGGGTAGTTAGGAAAGGTATTTATCATTAATAGAGTTTTCCAACAAAAATAGTTTTCAGTCGAGTATTCGAATGGTACCATTTGAAACATTATACGGTAGCAAGTGTAAGACTCCTTTGTGTTGGATAGAATTGGATGAGCAGCGAGTTGTTGGACTGGATTTTTTTCGTGAGACTGAAGAGAAGGTGAAGTTGATTTGTGATCGATTGAAAGTAACCTCCAATGGGTAGAAATATTATGTGGATCTGGAATGTTGAGATATCAAGTTTCAAGTCGGCAATAAGGTGTTCTTGGAAGTTTCGCCTTCGAAAAAGGGTGTGATATTTGGTAAGAAGGGTAAATTGGGTCCAAGATATGTTGGACCTTATGAAGTTGTTCAAAGGATTGGTTCGGTAGCTTATCGACTCAAGTTGCTGCCAGAACTTGAGCTAATTCACGACGTTTTCCATGTATCTATGTTACAAAAGTATCGTTCAGATCTGTCACACATTGTACCTACGGAAGAGATTGAAGTTTGAGTTAATCTCACGTATAAGGAAGATTTAATTGAGATTCTAGCTCGTGAAGAGAAGGTTTTGCAAAATAAGAGAGTTCCATTGGTTAAGGTTTTGTGGCGCAACCACCAGACAGAAGAGCCTACTTAGGAAGCCAAAAATGTGATGAAACAATAATATCCTTATTTGTTTAGCTTAGGTAAATTATGAGGATGAAATTCTTTTTAAAGGGAGAGAGTTGTCTCATCCTGAAATTGGGTCTAGAATTTTTTAAGGTAAAATGGTAATTTTGGGCATGGAATACATGTCGAATGGCAGTGATAACTTTGTGCTAATAATGCAAATATGAAGTGAAAGTGTGCAGGAAATCGGTAAGTAAATATGAGATTTATTGTGGATATTTTGGCCTTGTGACTTTATGAGACCATTGGATAAGTTGGCATACCATAGGATTTGTCAGTACTCACCTATATGTTATGTTCTTCAGGCATTGAGGCTAGGACAATTTTGGAGAGATAAGGGAATGCGAGCTAAGCTCCATTCACCAGGATATGTTAGTGTGTTGGCGAGCTAAGCTAAATGGTACACTTTTGGGATATGTTCGACTCTACGAGTCTTTGATGTGTTGGAGATCCGTGTATCCGATGTGTGGTGGTAGTGCCCACTTTTATGTTTCATAACCTTAAGTGCCAAGTTATCATTAAATGAAATATTATGACTTATAATGTTTGCATAAATATGTGACTATTAAGTTAGATGAGTTGTTAGGTATTTTATGTATGTTATGGCATGTGAATATAGTAAACCAAGATGTGAAAGTACCTTAGTCATTTTTGTTTGACGTATGATTTCATGTTTACTTAGTAGTTATTTCGATCATTCGTTGAGCTTGTTTAAGCTTACCTACTCTTTTCTAAACTTTGTAGATAGTTAGCATTTTTGGTGTGGGCGTTGCAGAAATCAAAGAAGGTGATCCAAGTTAGGCTAGTATTTGAGTAGGTGTTATCATTATCATTATATTGAACTGAAGGAATAAAGCAATGTGGTAGCTTTGTTGGTTGATTATTGCCATGAAGTTTTAGATGTTTGCATGATTTTATTTCTTTTAGGATTTATGGACATTGTTAATAGTCTGTTGGTTTGCTTGATTAGAAATATTGATGATGCTTTTAACTAAATTTTTATGGTCGATTTGATGATTGTTTATTGAAGTTTATTGACATGTTGAAGCGATATGTGCTTAATTATGTTAACTACCCAGATTTGGTGTTATTTTTGCTGCTAAGTATAGAGGTATCAACAATTGGGCATAAGTATCGATACTTCTAAGGTCATTTGAATATGTAGGAAAATAGTAGCTCATTTTGGTATCGGTACCAGTTCTCGAGTATTAATACTCGGGGAAAAATATAGATACTTTTGAAATTGTATCGATAATTACAGAGTTTTAAATTTTTGACGAGACATAGAATGCTAAAAAGGTACTGATTTTCCAACTGGTATCGACACCAACTATGAGAAAATCGATACCAGTGACTGTGTATCGACACCTATGTGACTTTTCGGGAATTTTTGTAAAGAGGCCTTTGAGTATGTTTTAACTTATTAATGGTGCCAATTACCTATGAAGTCATTTTAAGTTCGTCTAAGAATATGTATGACTTAAAATTTTCTATAAATGCTCAACTTTAATGATGTTTGCATGCAAATGAGCCTGTGTGATGTTTATGGCGTTGATGTGGCGTCCTGTTACATGGGCTCGGCGACTGAGCCGGGTATAGAGTGTTACAAATCGTGTGCCACTTTTCAGAATATTTGCTGTCTAACTATCGAAACAATTTGCAATAATCTGCCAGAAACGGATATACATGGCTGAGCCACCAAATAAGGCAGATAACTTAAACTTCCAACACTTCCTCCATAATCATAATCCCACCCTAATGCAAATACTAAGCTAAACAGATATCAAATACGTGTATGACACACATGCTATACATATCAAATTCAGATCATATTAGCATAAAACACATCATGTTATTAGATATAACATACAAATGCTTCATAAGTCACATTTGACTCAAACAAAACATCAAAAATCATGATTTATAGACAAATTTATACCATACCTTACGGAACGACTAAATTCGACTCACACGAAAAATACAATCCTAGGGTAAATTTTCAAAAAATTGGGCCCACATGGCTTCACACATGCCCGTGTGACCCACTCAAGCTGACACATGGCCTACCACACGGTCTGTCACATAGCCTGGCACATGACCGTGTGATGTCAACAAAATGCTTTTCGACTTTACATCATTCGTTGTTTTTTGAATTTTTCGTTACGTACATAGTCAAAATCTGATGTAGGCTCAAAAATTACGTATTCCAGTACCTAGATTGGCAATTAACACTGATTAATAACCATAATTTTACCACCCAATTGACTAATTTAATAAAACCATCGTCAATCAAACCCAATAACAGAAGCCAACAACTCCTACAACAGCGAAAATGCTTACCTCTTAATGAAACAGTAACTTAAAGTGAACTTAGTTTGTCGGAGAACCAACCGTCACACAATCTTCTCATAATGCATCACAACACATAAATAAAATTCCAAAACCACTTTCTTCACAACAAAAATAATTAAACAACCTCAAATTGCATAACAACCAATAGAACTTATAACCTTACCAAGTACCACGAAAGCTCATAAGATCAGAACATCAAAGAAGGAATTGAAAATAACAGAAGTTATAAGCAGAACCATTTTAGTAAATAGCAAAAAGACGACAAAAGAAAATAGAAAAGAGAGAGGGAGAAAGGGAATGGGAAACGTGAAAAATAATGGGAGATATTTTGGGAGCTTTTCGAGGGATATCAAAAAATATAAAACAAATCTTATTACTAACTACTTATCATATTTTAGAATTTAAAATCAAACCCAATAATCCCATGTGGATGGCACGCGCAAGAAACAAAAATATTTTCACTTGCTCGCGCAAAGATTCAAACACAAGACCCAAGGGTAAGTTAACTCCTTACCACCAAACCAACAAACTCATTCTTAACACAAATTAAGCAAAAATAGAATTTAATTCAAATGTACAGAGATATGGATAGAAAAAAAAATAACAAAATTTAGCAAATCAAAAACTCATATTTTTGGGGTGTTACATAAGTTGTATTTATAATTTGATGTGGGGTCAAATAATGAATACCCGAAACTAATTTAATAATCAGTTATTTAAAAAGAGGTAGTAGTCCCCAAGAAATAGATATATATCTCGTATTTATTTTCCATCCCTATCAGATAGATATACAAAAGAGGAAAATTATTTTCTTGAAAGTTCAAAATCTTCTGGGCAATCTCCAACAATGGATTCAGGTATGTTTCCGCATCTAGTTTTGGTCTTGATTTGTTCTTGATAATTTAACATGACAGATCCTGGTTTATTATTTTTTATATCGTTTTTGATAATTTGAAGATAAATGTTTATTAAATTTCAGCTAGTTGACCACTTGATAAAGCCTATAAATAGGTTGTTTGTATTGCACATTGGCCAAATATCATAATTGGGTCACCAAAAAAGAAACAAATCCATAGTCGAGTGACCAATTTAAAAAAATAATAATTGAGTGACCAAAAAAGGAAATGACCCATAGTTGGGTGACCTATGGTGTAGTTTACCAATTGTTGCCAAATATAAATTCTAATCCGTTTACTTTTTTACATGACACTTATCCAATAACAATTTTTTTATATGAGAAGCTAATGGCCAAATATCAATTCCAATCCATTTACTTTTTCCAGATTATATAAGAATGGTTAAATTCTAGATTTAATCCCTATTTGTCGCTCAAAATTGAAATTTAATCTTTATACTTTAACTTTATTATAATTTGGTACCTCAATTTTTATAATGTCACTAGTTAGTCTAAATATTTTATTCTAATTAAAATGGTGATGTGAATTTTTTAAAATTGTTAACACCATTAAAATTTTTAATTAAATTCAAGCCCATTACAATGTCATTTTTTGTTACATGTATATCAAGTGAGGTTTTTTTTTTTACTTTCAAATATCACACCAACAAATTTAATTGAAGAGTTTTAACATTGTTAACAAAGAAACCTATTTTTTTTTAAATTTGAAAAGTAGAGGGATTAAATCCCTAAAAATAAAAGTATAGAGATTAAACTCAAAATATACAAAAAGTACAAGAACTTTGAGAATATTACAACTTTTAAATTTGTCCTCTATAATTTAGTCAAAAAACTAAATAATTTCCCCGACAAAAAACATGGGTAGTAACCATACTAGTTTAATGTATATTTTTTGGTACATCTCTTTTTTTTTTGTTTTTAGTAAGAGCGCGCACAAATTATATCTCGAACTCACAAGGTGGGTAATACCCATGCCAGTAAGCAAAATATTAGTGTTTTTAATATTAAGGCGCATTTAAAAAGTCACATAGTAATTGAATTTGAATATAGTTGTTTGTATAATTAGATTTTAATATAATTGCTTTTAATTGCACACCTTTGGTATGTGTTGAATAATCACTATAATTAGTGGTCTAGTTGAATTTGGTGCTATTGAATTATGGCTTTCCCTCCAAACATGTTATTTAAGTTTAAGATGTTATTTTATAGAATAATAATAGTATTTTAAATTTAGAATATTTTAAAATATAATTATATGTTATTTTTACTAATTTTTTTGAATAATTTAACATATTTATCTGAGTATAAAACCAAAGAGGTAAAAGCCACTGCAGAAGTGAGGTTTGCTAGACAACCGTTCATAAGTTTAGATAACACACGAACCACCTACTTTGAAAAAGTAGCTTAAATAGCTTTTAGTAGGAAAAAGCCCTATAAAAAAAGGTTGTTAAGGGTTTTCAGCAGAAGAACATGGAGCTGCTGACATTATCCTTCAACCTGGGAAGCTGAGGAACAAAAATGGCTCCTGGAGACCATGGCTCGACGATGTCTCTGAAGCATCCTCAACTTCATAAATTGCCCAACAAAATATGCCATTTAAATAACAATGACTTTTACCTTTGTGCTCATGCTAGAATGATTGTAAGTTTACATATTTTTGTTTCAGTTGATTGATGATGGATATTATAACTGTCTCAATAATTTTGTTTTCTGTTTTTGTTGATTGATGATTGTAAAAATCATTATTCTTCGGATGGCATACTTTGTTGTCAATGACAGTATCTACACAATAAAAAAATCACCAGCTTTAAGGACTACAAGAGTGGTCTTGCCTGACATGTATTAAAAAAATTGGGTAAGCCTAATCAGATATTATCAGGAGATCCTTGCTGGAAAAACTTGTTTTTTTTTTTGCAACAATAACCACAAATTTAGGATTCTAATTCTCATCAAGGAACTTGCAAGACTATTATAGTAGAAATGTATTATCCAAATGATGCAACATTTTAGAACTACCAAAACGACTTGGTGTAAATAATTTTGAAAACGATGAAATTTTCAGTTCCAATGATTGAAAGGAACTACCGCATACCTCAGTAACTTGATCCGTTCAAAACTTTGATTGAACTGAGACTCGCTAACCCCATCCCTAATTTAAACCAAGTAAGGAGCAAGAAATAAACTTCAGCATAAGCATATCAGTGAAGCTCAACAGAAACTTCAGCAAAACAACCACAAACGAGCTCACAATAAATAACATGGCAGTGCACAAAAAACAAGATAGATATGCAATAGAAAATCGTGACAAGAGAATAGAGGGACAGACAGATGCCTTATAGCGGGAAATCAATGGCCATTGCCTGGAGCTAACCACCTACAATTAAATGCAATTAAAACAACTTTAAAGGCACGTTTGGTTCATTGTATTGGAATAGAGGCTAATGGAATAGAGGCATAATGGGATAGAGGCATAATAGCAAATCAATTGTTTAGTTGAATGTAATGGAATAGAGGCGTAATAGTATTCTTATGTTTGGTTGAATGGAATAAAGGTGTAATAGCATAAGGAAAAAAGCTAAAATGACTAGAATACCCTTAGCAGAAATTTGTTTAGATAAATGATTATTGTTATTAAATTTTAATAAGATTATTAATATCAGTAATAAATAATTTAATCATATTTTAACATAATTATTATTAAATATAATTTAATAAAAATATATAATTTAATAAAATTCTTAATATTAGATATTCTTAATATTAAATTACTAAAATCATAATATATAATACTATAAAATATAATTTAAAATAATTATTATTAAATATAATTTAATAAAATATATAATTTAATAAAATTCTTAATATTAAATATATTCTTATATGAATTTACTAAAATCATAATATATAATACTATAAAATATAATTTAAAATAATAATTATTAAATATAATTTAATAAAAATATATAATTTAATCTAAAGTTTGAGTGTGTATTTACCTAGCAAAAATCAACGAACTCTCGTGTAACTATAACCTTAATAATATATGATGTATAATTAATATTTCGTGACTAATTAATAGCATAGAGATAATATAGTAATGACGAATTTATAGTATACGATTAAAATGCTAATAATTTATAGTATACAATTAAAATATTATATATAAAATAATAGTAAATGATATATAAGATAAATTAACATATAAATAATTCATATATTTAGAATGAATAAAGATAAATTTAGTGTGATAAAATACAACATTACTTTGAAATCAAGGTTGCGAATTAGTTTTCGTGCAAGCTTTTCCAAATGCTATATTAATGATATTGAACAAGTAGTAATGTAAAGCTCTTTTCTTATATCCTTCAAATACTTCAACTGATTTCTCCATTTATCAGCAAAATAAAAGCCATCCTGATCAGCAAAACAACTTCCAAATATAGCATTTGATCCAGTCATCCTCACAAACAAACAAGTCAACCCCCTATTACAAGCCTCAGTTCCCAATAGGCAATAGGAGAAAAACAAGATTCCAGTGGCAACATAATTCCAAAATATATAAACATGCATTTAAAAACTTTTAGATCAAACATCAAATTTACTGGCAATGCTGCAACAAAGCTGCTTCACCGCTTCAAAGTTGTTATCGTCAAGGGAGAAACTGCTCAGTCTATTAACCATGGCATCCTCAGTAACTTGATCAAATTGGTACCTATTCCTGAACAACAAGTAGCCCCCACATTCCCAGGCTAAGATGGCATGAGACGCTGCACAAGTTTTCTGTTGGATGGATTAAAATTAATCCATCAGTAAGTTTTCAACAATATTGAATCCTCCAATTTGACATCAGTTTTCTAAAAATACTTAATAAAAATGTACAGGTCCATACTTCTCAACTAAAGAACACTTTATTGTACGTTATTTTAAACGAAGTAACTTGTGAGCAGAAAACAAGCTTATTTTCACGATGGAATTATACAAAATGTTCATACATCAAAAGATCATGTCTACTAACCAAAAACTGATAACTCAAACAACAATTTGTTCAGTCATGACTTGCTTTAGCCATATGGATTGTCAACAATGACTTCACTGCCTGCTTCATGTATCTCGGAGCAGACCGCATCATTGCCCTAGCTTTCCTATCAGGAGTGCAACCAAACAAAATCATATCTTCATATACAGCTGGGACCTTAATCCAAACCACACAGAGTATCTTTAAATAACAAAACATGGATGTTACAATTGTAAATAGATGATGCATGCAATGCATTACGTTAAGAGCAACTGATGCAGAAGAAGAATTGATCAGACCAATACCACAAATCTGTTTGATCTTTTAACATTTTTTAATGGACAGGAAAACTAGATTATTTGACTTTGAACAATAAGGATGAGGTAAGTTCTTACACTCTGAATATAGTCCATAACTTCCTTATCTCTAATTTTGTTGCCATCATTGTCAACAACATTAAAGACTGAAACATACAAGTAACTGGTTAACCCGGGATTTAACATATAATTCAAGCAGGTTTTAAGAAAAAAAACCCTTACCATCCATAAACCATCCTCCATCAAATGATATGTATGCCTTTATTATTGTAAGATTCATATCTGTAAGCACTTGGACAACTTCCATGAGAATCCCATGTTTGTTGACACTGTCAACCTAACCAGCAAAATTCATATTTAAACCATTATAGATAGGTTGATAAACAGGGATCTAAGGAACTAATTAGCCACATAAGATAACCTAATTACAGCAAAGGCAGAGGCAAGAAGCTTACCTGGATAACAGTGGCATCCTCACAAGCATTGTTGTCAATCACAACTCTGCAACAAAAATAAGCTTACATCTCATATTAACCCTACTTTTTTTTAGTATATCCATTCATGTAATAGGAAGTTTTGTGCAAAGTACCAAGCCTAAAGATCAACAGCAACTTTTCTGAGGCTGGTCTGATACAGGTTCGCAAAACAATTCCAAATTAAATGTGTTGATTCAAAGACAACATTCAGCTTATAAGCAAGATAAAGTAAACAACATTAACCCTCGATTGGCTAGCAAGTTGCTACTTAATCAAATACTTGGATTGAAATGCACTCTATAACACAACATTTACTTTGAGAGAAGAGAATGGGGTACCCCAAAAAATAAAATGGCAAGAAACGGCCAAGAAAAGTGGCCTCTACATGAAACCAAACCAGTATGGCTCTAGTGGGCCTATAGCTGTCATGATTGGCAGACCAATTATATTGGAAAGTACACAAGAGAAAAGAAAAGGGGGTATATCCTAATCCCATACTTGTCCATACACTGATGACACATATAGGATAAAGATTCTGTTTCCAATCCATTTCAAATCTTGCAAGTATGAACCATATTGCAAAAAGAAACATGTTTCGGAACAGGAAGCACATTGGCAGCCACAACAAGGAGGAAGGAAACTAATAGAAAATAAAAGAAAACTTAATGACTTTTAAATCACAGCAATTTGTCAGGATTCAAAAATAGACAAAGAAATAAAAAGTTCAAGATTCATACCTCAAGATTCAAAAACCAAACGCGGAGATCGAGAGAAAAAATGAAGCACTGGATTTCAAAAACCACAACAAATGAAAGGGAAAAAATGAAAAAAGAGACCGAGAGAGAATCGGTAAAGAAATGGAGGAGAAATGATGAGGACAGAAAAAGGAGAGGGTGGAGGTCGACTTCGGGTAGGGAGGGAGGGTAAAACAGAGACTTGGGAAGGGAAGCCGGACGTAATAGGGTAATCATCGATTTGGGAAGGGAATAGAAAAGCAGAGAATTTGGGGATTAGGTCGGTATTATAATAGGCGCGTAATACCGATTACAGCGAACCAAATGCCGGAATAGGTCGGTAATGTAATAGGCGCATAATCGGGGCGTAATGGATTACCTATTACACTGAACCAAACACGCTGTAAGGATTTGAAGTTCAGAAAGACTTGTGAATTAAGCCTCTATGACTGCCATTATTACTTCCTCCAATAGATGGAAACTAAAGAAATACAATAACTTTTATCCTCAGATCCTCAACACCCGTTTTGCCTATTTATTTGTAATTACATGTTATTAAATAAAATATAGGTCAAATATGGGTAGATACTCTAGTAATTGAGTTCTAATTAAATTTTAATTAATGATGGTCTAATTAAGAATTAGAACTAATATGCCAAGGGTTATAAATATTAGGGTTATGGTTCTCAAATTACACACAAGATAACTTTTCTAATATCTCATCCTTAGGAAAGAGAGAACAAATATTCTCTGAATTTTTTGTGTACTAATTTGGAAGATTAAATCCTCAAAATTCGAAAAATTTTAAAAAATTCATAGATTCAAGTACGCTTCCGCATTTAGTTTTATTCTTGATTTATTCTTAATGATTTGACATGATAGATCCTAATTTATTAAGTTTTATTTTAGATTTATTTTACAAATCTAATAAGTGGTATCAGAGACTCATCATGTTGAATCATTGAGAATGAATTGATTCTCTATTAATTTTGATTGATTCGATTTTCAAATTTTATAGATATGATATTTCATGTTGAATTTTTTAAATTCTTGATAAATTTCTTTTAAGTTTTACTTAATTATAATTCAATCCTTTTAAGTTTATACGTCGAAGATTTAACTTTTTCTTTGAAATTGAAATTACTTTAGACTAAACCTACTTAATTTCTACTTTCAAATTTTGATATTGTCTTTTGTAAATTACTGTCTTTCAATTCACAATGACCTAACCCATGTGATTTTGACTTCAATTGATTTGGTCCGATAATTTGTTAGCTGTATATGAATATTATTCTTATAAGATATAATTTAATGCCCGACTATTAAAACGTAATTGATAATTAATTATTAATGGTGATTGGTTATTAATCATTAATTTTTTTATGGATTTATCATCATAACATTTTTATTATGTTTTGGCTAAACATATCAGTTTGATTATGTTGGCAATATTTATGATTTGTTTATATGACGAATTTTCATGTTATTATATCAATTCCTTTAAGAATAAAGTTTTGTTTATAAGAAAAAAAAATTAATATCAGCGGCTGCCAATTACCTTAAAGGTTATAAGTTTTTTTTGGTTGGTTAGATGAATTTATATTTGATGGTTATGGATTTTTTTTTAAATATTTGTGCATATAAAGAAATTTTATGATAATGTTATTAGTCATAAATATAAATTTGAGTTTACATTAAATATGTAAGGCAAACCAGTATTATTTTTTTATTATATAATTGTGTGTATATATATTATATGCATATCAATGATTTTGAGGATTAATGCATGATTATAGTTGGCGTGAATAGGTGTTTATAATCATTTTTCAATAAGATATCTTTTATAGTTTAATTGGTGAAATTAAGTTTTGATGGATATCATTGAAGGGTTTTTTTTTTTGTTATTGTTATATATTCAATTTTATGGGCGCTTTGGTGCAAGATAAATTAATCTTTAATGTTTAATGTTTTGCATCATAGTTGCTATTGAAATTTACAAATTGTGCCGCCTATTTTGATTCCTTTTCTTGGTGCATAATTGCTTATTTTAAAGTTATTAAATTAGTCGATGAATTTCAATTATCTATGTTGCCAAGATATAAACATATATGTATTTTTAGTTTTAAGTTTGGTCGAATAATATTCGGGTTTGACATATTATTATTTCTAATATTCAGTCAAATTATACTGATATAGTCTATGGTATGAATTATGGAGTATGTCAACTATTATGGTTTTATTTCTGAGATATATTGACTTGAAGTTTTTATTTCAAGCATTCATTTGAATCTCAGTTTAATTATAAATAGAAGTTTGGATTTACGTGATAAATGTAGGGTAAGTTTTTTCTATTTGATTTTAGATATAAGTATATACGTGAATTGCTTTGGTGTTTTGTCTATGCCAAAATTATGAACACATGTGCTTGTTAATTATTTGGCATTGAATCACTACATTATTTCTGTTCGGTTTTAACATATATGGTTAAAATATATATATCAGTTAAAGATTAAGGTTTTTGGGGTTTTTTTATTGTGCTATTTAGAAAACCATATTTTGGGTTGTTTAGGAAACTATATAGCAATAAAAAAATATTTAGTTTTGAACTTTAACTGTTATGAAAATTTTAAATTTGAATATTGGTATGCTTATATATATTTTAAAATAACTTAATTGAAGCAATAAGTCACCAAAGTGATTTTTTTTGTATATATTATTTTGTTTTAAAATATGAAAGGTTGTTTGCATGTAACTTAAGTTATTCTAATTGGCCCAAATGAAAGTTAATAATATTACATGTGCAATTATGGTAACAAACATGTGACAATTATTCGGTTTTACATGTGAGCAATAAATTGGCCCCAAGGAAGATTTATGGTTCGACATGTTCTTATTGTCAATGTTTGATTATTACATTAATATATCACTTACAAGTTAATATTTTGTCTAAAGATGAAATATTAATGGAGTGTCTGATATGATGAGGTTTACCTTTATTCAAATTATTTTAGTTTAAATTTGAAGTCTTATGGTTTATGATTTATTCAACTATTATTATATTTGCGAACATCATTGTATGTTGTTTTGGGATAATTATATACTATTATCTTTTAATTTGATTGAAAGATGAAATTAAGAGAAATATTTTGAAACAAATAAATTTAGATTTTGGCTTTAGGTTTTAATTAAGGATGTCTAATATTTTAAATAGATTAGTTGAAACAAAATGCCACCAAAGTGACCTCTTTTGCGTAGATTAGTTTATTTAAAATATAAAGATGATTATATGTTTTTTTGTGATTAATGCATTTATTAATTGACCCAAAGGTAAGTTAATATTTGGCAGAATTTCAACAACATCTGTGGTGATAAATGTGTGATTATAAGGTACATTATGTAAGCAATATGTCAGTCCAAAGATTAATTCATTATTTGACATAATTTATTGTCAATGTTTGATTGCTACAACAAGAGTACCGCTTACTGTTAATATTACTGTCAAAAGACTTGATATTAATGTTGTGTTTGGTATCTTGAGAGAGGATTAGCCATTATCCTGAATTTATTGTTTACTTATGAATATTGAGGTGAGCTTATTTTTATTTTTTGATTTATATTCAGCTAATTCATCTTCTACTGCCACAATATTTGCTAACATAATTTCTATATCCACGCTTAATGGGACTAATTTCAATGAATGGAAAAGACACTTATAGTGTTTGGTTGTATGAACATAGACATTGCACTAAGGGAAGAACAACCCACACCTCTCACTGCGGAAAACATCCCTTATGTTAAAAGGGATTTTGAGAGGTGAAATCGTTCAAATTGCATGAGTCTAATGATCATGAAGCATAACATTTTAGAAGCCTTTAGGGGCATAGAATATGAAAAGATTACTCAAGCCAAGGTTTTCTTGACGAAATTGAGAAACGTTTTGCTAAAAATGATAAGATTGAAATGACATCATTTCTAACTTCTTTGATGTCTATAAAGTATAAGGGTCAAGGAAATTCTAAGCGATCTAAGGGCTATGAGTTTTATGATCCCACAATTAGGAATATTTTTTAGATGAGAATTGCAACATTCTTTTAGGATGTTGAGTTTGGAGGGAGAAATAAGGTTAGAGACATTACTTTTAAGAAGGAATTGAATTCTAACTCAGTTTCTACTATCACTTTTGACGATGTTTAGGTTTTCATACATATCATTGATTAAGAAGTGAATCCAGAACCTCAATAAGTCAATGTTGAACAACTTCTTATACAAGAAGAGGTAATTGTTCCAGAAGAACAAACTCAACAACCTCAAGAATGAATGTCATTAAAAAGGTCCACTAGAGAAAGGGTTATAATGGCTTTAGTGAAATATTTTGACCTTAAGCTACATCATATGAATATTAAGTTAATGGTTTCTCAATGGTAACATTGATCATACATTTATATAGTGCAATAAAAAAAACTGTGTCTGATGATGCAAAGGTTATAATTTGCAAATTAAAGAACTTCATCTATGGGCTTAAGCAGACCTCTCGTCAATAATATTACAAATTTTACCAAATGATTATCTCATTCAGTTTAGAAATGAATTTTGTTGATAATCGTATATGTTAGGATAGTCCCGATTAAGCAACGAATAAGTAAAAATAGAAGAAGAAATTGAGAAGATGAAACAAAATTTAAAGTGGAAAAATCCCTCCAAAGAGGATAAAAAACCACGGGTAAAGATAATTTTACTGTAATGGAAAAAGAACGAAGAGTACAAAAGATGGAGATAAAAACTAAACCCCGAAAACTCGAAAAACAAAGAACCCTCAAAACGTAAACACAAAATTCTCTAAATGTGTTATGAGTTCTAATCTAATGGGTGTATCTTTCAAAGATTGTAAAAGATCCTATTTATAGGCTAAATTAGTAAGTCAAATAAACTATGCTAATAAATGTTAAATATATTATACTAATAAATACTAAATCTTCTAGAAAGAAAATATATTTTTGTTTAACTTGACTTGCAAGCAATCTCTTAGAATTTGGGTTACACAACTCTAACAATCTCCACATTGACACGAATTCTTTTAACGTCATCTTTGCCAAAACCCGCCACGGGCCTATCTTGAACTATACAGGGAATTAACTGAGTCGAATCTATGCTTAGAAGCTGGAAGACTTCTAGCCTTCGACTTGTGCACTGCCAAATCAAACTAACCCGGGTCTGATTTTCACGAACACAATGCCCTAACTTTTCAAAACTTGCATCCAAAAGAGAACCTTTCTTCAACGAAATGGTCATACCTTTTTCCCTCCTATGACCAAGTTGCCTCCGCTCCAAATGAGTTGACTTTGACTTCATAACGGATGAGGGACGTCTGATTTCACCAGTCACTATAGAACAGAATATAAAGACTGTTAGTTCTTTTACCTTTTAACAAAACGAGAGCTCCACGAGATACTTTAATACCTCTCGACTCAATGTTGATTCTGCATCCTTTCAAGTCTAAAATGCTCAAGGAGATAAGATTCTTTCATAAATCAGGTACATACCTGACATCTAAGAGTGTCCTAATCGTCCCATCGTGTATCCTAATTTTAACAGTACCAATATCGATTATCTTACTAAATGAATCGTTTCCCATGTGCACAACTCCACCTTCAACTGAACTGTATGTGGAGAACCATTCTCTATTGGGACACATGTGGAAAGAACATCCTGAATCTAGGATCCACTCAAAAGTAAGCTTGGAGTTATCGCTCGTTGACACTAATAAGAAATCATCACCGCCTTCATCGACCAAATTAGCACCAGCTACATCTTCCTCGTTACTCTCAGCAGCTCTTTTATTTCGCAGTTTATAACAATCTGCTTTGACGTGACCTAAATTTTTACAATAGCGACACATTTTGTCTCGTTTCTTTGATGCTACCAAAATAGAAGCTTGCCTATCTGCTTTGCTATTCAAACCAAACTCATTATCAAGTTTGTCTCTACTCAACAAATGACCCTTCACATCTTCGAACGAGAGTTTTTCTTTGCCATAAATCAGGGTCTCTTTGAAAGACTTGTACCAAGAGGGTAAAAAGCACAATAATAGCATAGCTTGATCTTCATCGTCAATATGAACCTCAACGTTCTTTAAATCATTTAAAAGAGTAATGAATTGACTGATGTGATCTCTAAGAAGCTCACATTCGTTCATGCGAAACGTAAATAGACACTGTTTCAACACTAAACGGTTAGCTAGAGACTTAGTCGCATAAAGAGTTTTCAACCTTTTTCGTAAGGTAGATGAGGTCTTCTCCATCAATATCTTCTGCAATACTGTATTCGCGAGGCACAACTGGATTACAGACAAGGCCTTTTCATCAAGCTCTTCTCATTCTGTTTGATTTAGATTCTCAGGCTTTTTCCCTATAACAACCTTTTTCAAGCTGTTTTGAACTAGAATTGCCATCATCCGAACTTACCACAGATTGAAATTTGTCTCAGCATTGAACTTCTCAATTTCAAACCTTGTTACTGCCATCTCTGAATGAGCTGATCTATGAAAATTGAACTAGCTCTGATACCACTTGTTAGGATCGTCTTGATTAAGCAACGAACAAGTAAAAATAGTAGAAGAAATTGAGAAGATGAACACACAAAATTTAATGTGGAAAAACCCCTCCAAAGAGGATAAAAAATCACGGGCAAAGATAATTTTACTATAATGGCAAAAGAACGAAGAGTACAAAAGATGGAAATAAAAACTAAACCACGAAAACTCAAAAAACAAAGAACCCTTAAAATGTAAACACAAAATTCTCTAAATGTGTTATGAGTTCTAATCTAATGGGTGTATCTTTCAAAGATTGTAAAAGATCCTATTTATAGGCTAAATTAGAAAGTCAAATAAACTATGCTAATAAATGCTAAATATATTATACTAATAAATACTAAATCTTCTAGAAAGAAAATATATTTTTGTTTAACTTGACTTATAAGAAATCTCTTAGAATTTGGGTCACACAACTCTAACAGTATATACCATAAGTTTAATGGGAGTAAGGTTCTATATTTAGTTTTATATGTTAATGACATATTGTTTGTCAATAATAAGTATAGCCTTAATCAATTCCCTAAGAATGATTTCGAGATTACAAAAATGCATAAGATTTTTTTTTACATTTTAGCAGTGGAAAGTCTAATGTACATTCACATTTGTATACATTGGAATATTGTGTACACTATTAGGATGTTAGGTATATATTTTAAGCAACCCTAGTTTGGACCATTGGATGCACCCAAGAGGGTTATAAGGTATTTTCAGAAAACAAAAGATTACATGTTCACATATCGAAGGTCTAATCAGTTATAGATCATCAAGTATATAGAACTCCGATTTTGATGGAATGTAGATACAATATTTTGTCACTAAGGTGCAAATTGTGAAAACAAATTGTCTTTTATTCCAATAGCAAAAGGAGTACATCAAAGTTAAAACACATAGACTTTAAGTTTCTGATTGTTAAAGTAAAAGTTCATAGTGGTTAGGTGCCTATAAAGTATATTAGGACAATCTCTATTATTGCAGATCCGCTTACTAAGGGACTACACTTAAGGTTTTATATAGGCACACTACTCATATGAGTATAATGCCATTTAAGGATATTTGGTTTTAATGAGAGTTTGTACTTTTAAATGCTTTTATGTTATAGACAAATTTTTAGTTATTTCAGTTTATAGATATTACGTTTATTTTCTGCAGAAATAAAGTTTATTTGGTTTATTCACACTCTGGTTTTGGTAAGGTTTATCTCACTAAGGTTTAAGGAGGACCAATTGGAAATAGACATGTTTAGATCATATTGCATGTAATTTCCATGCTACATATCCATACTTGATCTATGTCATTTGGTTATGTTAATATACGTGATTAGGGATGGATTTAGTTACGATATATGTAACAAAAGTCGCCTTGGTTCTATGTTAACATGATTAATGGATGAGATTGTTCGGAATACCTTTTGGATATGATGGTAAAATTTTGAGCTCATAAGGTTGTATAATGACATGTAATTATAAAGTAATTAGTATATATATATGGTCCAAGAGGGAGATTGTTGGAAAATATGGACATCACATATATAATAAGGATAATTACATGTTATTATTTACTACCATGATAGGTTAGCCCAAATTAAAAGTGATTTAATTTGGTTAAACTTTAATTGGACTTTAATTATTAAATAAAGTATGGGTCAAATATGTGTAGATACTTTAGTAATTGAGTTCTAATCAAATTCTAATTAATGATGGTCTAATTAGGAATTAGAACTAATATGCCGAGGTTATAAATATTAGGGTTATGGTTTCCAAATTACACACAACTAACGTCCCATCCTTAGGAAAGAGAGAGCAAATATTCTTTGAATTTCTTGTGTGCTAATTTGGAAGATAAAATCCCCAATATTCGAAAAACTTCAAGGAATTCATAGATTTAGGTACGCTTCCGCATCTAGTTTTTTTCTTGATTTATTCTTGATGATTTGACATGATAGATCCTGGTTTATTAAGTTTTGTTTTAGATTTATTTTACAAATCTAACACGCCTGGACATAGGGAATCATAAAATCTTATTGGCATCGGATTCAGCTTTGACTGGAACAACTTCAGGAGACAGAGTTTTTTGCACTACCCCATTTCCCTCTTACCCAAATGAATTCATACTCTAACCAACATGAAAATAAATATTAGCAAGTATTCAAGGACAAGTACTTTATGTAAAGTAGGTAATAGTATCGTAGGAAGATATTTTTCATCTTACAAAATGTCCAACAAGCATTATACAGTTTTTAAAAAGTGGTTGAGAAGAAATAATTTTGTAACACCCCAAACTCGGCCTAGACGTTATGGCCGGATCTAGCGATGTCACATGATAGGGTGTTTGAAAACCGTGTCATCGCATTAAAACCATTTCCATTGAATTCCTTATCATAATATCTTATTAGTTCCAAAATTACGTTGCTCATTTTAAAACAGATTAAACAATAGTAAGTTTAGGAAAAACATTTGTTTCTTTTGAAAACTGAGGTTTCCTACTACTAGTAGTTGTAATCCATAAGGTAAAGATAATTAAAACCAAAAACCAAAGTTTGAAAGTCCAATTACAACCAAAAACTTAGCCAGTAAAAATAGAATAGAAATAAAACCAATTATCGTAAATATGGGCTAAAAACCATGAAAGTCCAAAATTGTGGTCACCGCCGAGTCCTCCATCGCATCGTTCCATCTAGATCCGGGGATTACCTATGCACATTTAAACAAAAGGGGCGAGTTTACAAAAAATCAGTGTGTAATCTTACGGAAAACAAACAATAGCAAATCACAGTGCACAGTTAAAGCAGTCTTGGACCTAAGCCCTTTTTCAGTATCAGTAACAGTTTGGGCCTTAGCCCATCTTAGTACAGTATCAAATATGCAGTAGGGCCTTAGCCCATCACAGTATCAGTAGCAGTCATGCAGTATTCAGTAACAAAGTCCTACCCAACTAGCCTCTACATACCATCTCCGTCCAACCCTATACTCCATGTGGGGATCAAATCAACCCACCCATCCCTACACTCCAGGTTGTACCGAATGCGGCACAAAACAGTAATTTGTAATTGAGCTGCCAGTATGTTAGGTTTAAGAGCCTTTCAATACACTTCCTCCAAACATAATTAACCCAACCTCATGCAATGCAACATACAAGTCATGATATGCTATCTTATGACATCAATACATATAATCAGCTCAGTATACAAGCATACTATCATCATGCCCAACACATATATAAATCAAACAGTCAGTTCGTACAATTAGGGGTCTAAGTGATGCTTACCGACCCTACAGTAGGTTCACAGTCGACTCGGGCGACCCGTGCAACCTTAGCAATCAATTCAGTGAAAATGGGCTCACATGCCCATGTGGTCTGCCCGTGTGGGCCCACATGCCCGTGTGGCCCCATCGGCCCAAACTGGCCTTGGCCGCATGGTCCATTTTTAATGTAACCCGTGCTAGCTAAATATTCATATATGTTTTCACTATTTACTTATATGTTCCTTCAAAGCTGTCTACTTGCGTCACTGTTACTAAATTATTTAGATCTTGAGATACAGAATTTCAAATTAAGGTTTGCTTAATTTCTTTGAAACTAAACTCAAATACCTTTCTACCACAAAATTTTTAGAATTTTTGGTTCAGCCAATAAGTACAGTAAAATCTTCAATCTTACCTCTGTTCTGCTGTCTGACAGCTTCGACCTCTCTTTGCTAAAAATTAATTATCTCTTAGTCAAAAATTTGGATGATGTTATCATTTGTTTCTATTGAAAATAGACTTATTAATAATTTAAACATGTAAATTTTAACCCCTAATTATTTTTCTCCAATGTTTTATGATTTTTCAAAGTCAGAATAGGGGAACTCGAATTCATTCTGACCTTGTCTCACAAAACTTATTATATCTCACGATTTACAATTCCATTACTTACAACATTTCTCCTATGAGAAACTAGACTCAATAAGATTTAATTCCATATTTTTTTCATCCTCTAATCCAATTTCCACAATATATGGTGATTTTTCAAATTTAGTCTATTGTTGTTGTCCAAACAGCAAGCAATTTTGGCTTTTCGCTGAAACCCATTTTCTGTGTTTCGGGTGCACACCTGGTTTTGTTTGATGTTAAAATAGTCCCCGAGCACTCCAAAGCCTATAATTGAAAAAATAACACTAATTTAATCTCACATAACGTGATCTCAAATCGAACTCGTATCGAGATTTTAACCCATAAGTAACTAAACCTTACCTTAAACCGATGAACAGTAATTCCCACACAAACTAAGACTCCGATTGGTGATTACGAGCCCTTGAATCCTCCCCTAATTGGCATAAACAAAGCACTTCAGAAGAAAGTTAACAACAGAGACAAATCACTTATCTAAACCTTACTGAACGATCGCAAACAAACGTGGAGCGGCACGAGGCAGAATGAGAAAAGAAAAATCAAGAAGATGAAGGGTGAAAGAGAGCAGAAATTTGGCAGCAATGAAGAGAAAAATGGCAAGAGGGTGGAGGGATTTTGGGGAAAGTAAAAAAAGAAAAAAGAAAAAAAAAAGATGAACAAAATATTTTATAACCACCCCAATCCCTTATTTCTCTCCATCAAACTCCCCACTAAATCCACTACTCAGATTTTTAGTCCATCTCAAACTCTCCTGGACGCACGAGCAAAAATAATGCCCATGCCAAGATTCAAACGCAGGACCTCCTTCACACCAACACTCCACTTATCTACCAGACCAGCAGGCCCATTCTGTTAATTATTTGCCAACTTTTACTTAAAAGCCTACTGACCAAAGATAGGACTTATTCATAAAAATACCAAAATTTGCCCAAGTCTTAGCTTGAACTTTGGACCTCCCAAACACACTCAGAACACATAACCACTAAAACAGACAGATATTTTGTGTCACACTTTCATAATACCCAAAATTAAAATTTTGGGGCGCTACAAGTTTTTAAAAAAAGGTTGAGAAGAAAAAAAATTGTAACCTTTATCAAAAAAAAAGAAAAAGAAAATCTAAGAACAAAAACAATAAGAAGTGATAATGCTAAAACTAATATTCTTAATGCGTTTTTGGGTATTTATTCGATGTTAATTGTAAATTTTATGGTCCTAATTTATTAAATTCATGATTTTATGATTAATAGAGCATTTGGAAGTAAAAGGATCAAAAAACGAGTGAAAATTGAAAAATCAGAGCAAGCTGTAGGAGCCACACAGGCTGACTCATTCCACACACTCGTGTGACACACACGGGCTACCACACGGCCATGTGGTTGGTCGTGTCAATTTCACAAATTTGCACTCTAAATCAGGGAAAATGCGTATTTTAGGTTTTTCGGGCATTCTAAGACCTATATATGACAAACATAAGAAGATAAGAGTGAGCAGTCATAGAATATTAAAAAATAATAACTTGGAAACACCATTGAAGCTGATTTTGAAGCAGATTTTCATCAAAATTGAAGACTTCTATTTAATTTTCGAGGAGATTATCATGAATTTTTTTTATTTCTTTCGGTTATATTGTCTCTTGAATGTTTTTATTTGAAAGCATGAACTAATTTTCTAAATAGCTAGGGAAGATGAACCCTATGATGGATTCTGTCATTTGATTTTTATTTTATACAATAAATACTTAGTTTCTTGTTCTCAATTACGTGCGTTGAATTCTTGGTTTGATATTTCTAGATTATTAATCCATGTTTGATGTGCTTAAATCAGACGAGGAATAGACCCTGTTTAAGAGTAAATCTTACCTAATTGAGTGGGGTTGCATGCAATCCTAGAAATAGGATGACATAAATCTACCGAATTAAAGTCAAATCTAATAGGGAATCCCTAGCACGAGTTAAAACGATAATAAGAGTTTTAATTAGAAAGAAATTTCAATTTATAAACCTAGAGTGAGTTGTTTTTACTCTCGAGAGAGATATTAGCATAATTTAGGGATTTTTACGGATCAAGTTATTAATTATAGAAATAGTGTAATTTAGATTGATAGTGACAGATGAAAACTAGGTGAATTATTTCCTAGGTATTGTTTCACTTCTTGATTATTACTCGATTATTTTCCTGTTTTATTTTTTTCGTGTTCATTAGATAATTAATTTAATTAATTTTAGTTTTTAATCAATCACTCGATTTATTCAATTAAATAATATAAATAAAGTAATTACTAGTACTTTTAGTCTTATGGGAATGATATATTTGCTCACCACAACTATATTATTAATTGACAAGTGCACTTGCCTTAGTCAAATTTTTAGTTAGTTCTGTAGACATCAAGTTTTTTGCGTCATTGCTGGGGACTAGAATATTAGGAAAATTTCATTTCTATCAATTTAGCCATTTTTTATTTTTATTTTAATATTTTTGTTTTTAATTAAATTAATTTTGTTTTTAATTTAATTTTTACATTTTAATTTTTCTTTTGTTTGATTCTTACAGGTTCTTTTAGTTTATGACTAGAGGCAACCCATTCGAACCAATAGTTTTTGACAATTAAATCGAAAGAACTACTTGCAGAAATCGTAAAGAGGTTAGAGAAGCAAAGCAAGGTCAATAGTTTTTAGTAGACGATCAAGCAGAAAAGGATATTATTGTGAAGATGGATGATAATCAAAATAATCAAAATAATTACTAGCCTCTTGCACATCCTACTCCTTGTATTATGTATGATTATGCTAAGCCTACTCTGATTGGGGCTGAATTGAGTATCGTCAGACCGACTGTTGTTGCAAAAAATTTTGAGATTCAGCCGAACACAATTCAGATGGTGCAGTAGTATGCTCAATTTGATAGGTTGCAAGATGAAGATCCAAATGCTCATATAACTAATTTTTTGGAGATTTGCGATACATTTAAGATTAATTGCATTACTGATGATGTCATTGCTTACAGTTGTTCCTATTTCTCTTTGAGGAATAAGGTGAAACAGTGGTTGAATTCACTTTCACGAGATTCTGTTATGACTTGGGATCAGATGACTGAGAAGTTTTTATTGAAATATTTTCTATCGGCTAAAACAACAAAGTTGAGTAATGACGTCTATTCTTTTGTTCAATTTGATATTGAGACACTTTGCGTGCGATACATGAGAGAGATTTAAGGATTTGTTGAGAAGGTATCATAATCATGAACTACCTTTATGGCTTCAAGTTCAAACTTTTTACAATGGTTTGAACCCCTCGACTAGACAAATGATTAATGCAGCAACTGGCGGAACATTGAATAATAAAACACCTGAGGCAACCCAAGAGTTTTTAAGGAGATGATACTGAATAATTATCAGTGGCAAGTTACGAGAGTAAAACCTGCTAATGCAGCTAGAGCTCTTTATATTGATGTAGTTCTTATGTTGGCAAGTCAGGTTGAAGCTCATGGTAAGAAAATTGATGGGTTGCATTTTTCTAAGCAGATGAACCCATTAATGCAATGTCTTACGATTGGAGCGGGGATGATTAATCCAGAGTATTCACCTTTCGAGTCTAACATGATGCATGAGCAAGTCGACTTTATGGCTAATAATTCTAGACCTCAGAATAACCCTACAGTAATAATTATAATCTAAGATCGAGGAGTCATCTAAATTTCTCTTAGGGTGGTCAAGGAAATTAAAGGTCACAACCCCCTCCGGGTTTTCAGCAACCTTATAAGAAAGAAAAGAAATCAAACCTTACAGAGATGTTAGCTAAATTTATTTTGGTGTCTAAAACTCGATTTCAAAATATTAAGATAGTTTTGAAAAATCAGCAAGCATCAATTCAAGGACTTGAAAATCAGATTGGGCAATTTTTTAAACTAGTTTCGGAGAGACAATAAGGTAGCTTACCTAGTAACACTGAACCCAACCCAAAATAGCATGTGAAAGTAGTTACATTGAAGAATGGGAAACTATTGTCTGAACCTGAAAAGAAGCTGAAACAAGACACAGATGACAAAGAAGATGAGGTGGTAGAAAATGAAAAAATTCAAACACCGGTGTTTAATGAATACAAACCACCAATCGCATATCCAACAAAATTGAAGAAAAACCGCATAGACGAACAATTTGTTAAATTTCTTGAACTTGGAATTGTGCATAATCAAGATAGGATTACAAGATAATAGCCTAAAAAATCCTGAAAATTAGGGCCTTGCCACCTTTTGTCAGAAGACTTGTGTTATAGGAGTTTTGATAGATAGGATTCGAGAAAAGGACTTAGTCATAACATAAATAACATAAAAATGCATTGTGCAAAAATCTATAGTTTTTTAATTATTTATTCTAATTATTATAGTAAAATATAAAATAAATGGAAATAAAAAGAAATAGGAAGAAAGAAAAAGAATAGAAATAATATTTTGATTCTATATCATAGGAACGGAAATAGGACTTCTTCTACTTTTGATTGTTGATTCAATGCAATAACAAGATTTTTTTTGTTACAACAAGCCAGATCGCAGAATCATAGAAAAAATGAGTTATTTGAGTTGAAAATAAAAAAATGAGCCCGACCGGGTACTGACTAGGCCGGTCCATGGAATTTGGAAATCAAAGCGATATTCTTTCTTTCTTTTTCTTTTTTTGTTATTTGAGATATTTCTTTAGAGCCCTTGTTTTATTTAAAAATATAAATGATGTAAAATATAATATAAATGAAATGGAATTACTGATAAAAGTTCTATATCTCTATAGAAAGTTGGATATATCTATATAATCAATCTATATCTATATAATAATAATAAAATTTAGAATCTATATATCCATGGATTAATAATACTCTATATAACAATGACATATTAACATACATTTTGTTGAAGCTCTTTCGTAGATGCCCAAATATACAATATTTTTAAAGGAGTTGTTAACAAATAAAAGGAAGTTAGAATAGTTATCCACTTGGAACTAAAAGAGGAGTGTTTGGCCATTTTCCAAAACAAGCTGCCCACTAAGTTGAAAGATCTAGGAAGTTTTACTATCACTTGTTTTATTGGTAGTTTAAACATTGAAAAAGCATTGGCTAATTTTGGTACTAGTATAAATTTAATGACTTATAAAATGTTCAAACAACTTGGTCTCGTGGAACCAAAACCCACAAGAACGAGTATTCAATTAGCAGTGTTCGCAAGTATACGAGTCAAGTTGTAATATAATTTTTACAACAGAATAGGTGAGTATTCTAACAATCTTACCCAAGGGAAGCAAGTATTAAATTAAAATTAACCTAAGCGCAAATGGAATTAATTAGTAGTTTAAATAAATTATATTACGATGAAACATAAAGGAAAAATTTTTGGATTTTTATAATAACAAAATAAAAACAACATAAATAAAGTGAACTTCGATTGAATGAATTCTAACTTAATCAAATCTAGGTATGGGTGATTAGCTTGCTTCAGTAATCATAACTAATTCCTATTTTTGGTTTCTACTCAATCAACTAGTTGTCATCCTAGCAGGATCTCTCGATCTTCCACTAAACTAACGAGTCAGCAAGAACTACTTATCTCTCAACTAGGGGTGAGCGTTCGATTAAATCGAATGAAAAATTTTCGAGTTAATTGAGTTGACGAATCATATTTTATCATCCTGACTCGATTTAAAATTTTCTCAAATCGAGTCGAGTGAGATGGAATTCGAATCGAATCGAATATATTTGTTCGAGTTAAATTAAAAAAATATTTTAGGTCCTTGTAATCACTGTCACCCACCGTAATCAAAATTTTCCACCGTAATCAAAATTTTTATTAACTTTCATCCCCTTATAATTTATTTATTAATCTTTTATGTACGGGTTAACTTCTTTGCTTGCTTAGTTGCTTCAATTATCTTCTGATTCTTGTCACTATGTATTTTGAAATTAAAAAATATATTAAATGTAAAAAATGTGTTTTTTAATAAAATGTGAAATTGATACCAACATAAAATTTATCACGAATATTTTATGGCATCATCAATAATTCAATTTTAGCAAAAATTTATAAATATTCAATATGATAAAATAATTCAATAATATAAATAGTACAAAATGTGAAATTTAATTTAATAATATAAATAGTAGATATAAATAAAATTATTATTATTTGGGTTTAGGATTTTTTTAGATGATTTTAATTTTTTATTTGGGGGTAAAGGGTGAGAAGTAAAAGTTTAGGGAAAAAATAAAAATTTTTGAAGGTTGAGAGACTAAAATTTTGGGGGGAATGGGAAAAAATGGGGGGATAGGTGTGGGGTAGAAGGGGGTTGGGATGGGAGGGGAGCAAAAGTTATGGGGGTAAAGTGGGAGGGATTAAAAGTTTTGGGAGGAAAGTGAAGAGGTTTAGGAGTTTGGGGTAATAATGTAAATTATTATAGTTTGATATTCGGTTTATTCGAATTATTTGAGTTATTCGAATTCGAAAACCAAACTGGATTCGAACTCGAAATTCAAAAAAAAATTCGAGTTGACTCGAATAACTCGATTTGTTTAACTCAAAATTTTAAAAAATTTTAATTCTTTCGAGTCGAATCGAGTTTTGCTCAACCCTACTCTCGACCTCACAATCCAGACCGGTTTAGGGATAAGGTGTTCACGGATAGGTCATACCAATTTTTGGTTAATTCTCACTTAAATGACTTCCTAGGGTCGTCAAGCCTAGGGTTTAAGTTCTTCCTCTCCCAAACAGTTGGTCCACTAAGAAAATCCTACGTAGCAATTAATTAATCACACCTCCACTCACTAATCCCCCATAAGAGGATTAGTTCATCATGGAATCCATAAACATCATAAAATTGATAATAAAACTATGCATAAAGAGGAAATCAAGAACGGATTTTAGAGAATCTTGTTTCTATTTGATAGATGAAGTGTAGAAAATCCACTAGTGTTTGATCGCGGTTACAAATCACATTCTCTGAAGAACACAAAATAGAAAATAATTGAAAATAAAAGTAAAGCCTAAAAGAAAGGAAAAATGAAGCTAAAATTACAAAGAAAAACTTAAAGCCTGAAAAGTTGTCCTTAAACAAGTGCTAAATGAGCCTATTTATAGAATCAGGGTAGTTGTCATCCTCAACCCTAGCTCAGTTGAAGTTCTCGTGATTAATTTTCATTATGTGGACCAAAATGCCCCTGGCTCATAATTATTCTCATAGAAGGCTGGTGTTGTGACACCCTAGTGTCTGTGTCATGACATCATAGGCAGTATGCTCAGGTTTAGAGGTGGCTTTAGTGTAGATCGACTACTAAATGTTTCCCTGAATCTCTTTGGTGGTGGAGTTGAGAATAATTTAGACACATTCCGTTTACCAAAATCTCAAATTTCATTTCAACCTTTTTCTTACTATTACCTATTTATTTCATTTTGTAACACCCCAAACCCGGCCTAGACGTTATGGTCGAATTTGGCGATGTCATATGGAAAGGGATTTGAAGACAAGATTGTCGAGTTTAAAAACCGTTACAATAAGTTAGCTTTTATTTAATTTGAAAAAAAATAGTTGATTTGTTTTAAAACTAGTCTCTTAGCGGAAGCTTTTGTAACCAATTAATTTAGGGAAAATCATTTCTATTTATGAAAAACCTTAGTTTTTAGGAAAAAACTGTGCTTTGTGGAGTTGCAGTTTTTTTAAAAAATCCATAAAAAACAATATCAAGTCCCAAATTTAAAGCCAACCAGTCCATAGTCCAAAAGATACATCAAAAACCCCAAATAAGTAACAAATTCTAGGCATTAACGGACAATAATCTAAAATTTACGTGTGGCCACCGTCGAGTCCTCCACTGCACTGACCCGCCAAGTCTGGGGATTATCTGTACAGATTAAACAGAGAAAGGGTGAGTTTTCGCAAACTCATTGTGTAATCCCCACAGAAAAAATGCATACAGATAATCAACAGAATTCAGTTAAATACAGTCTGGGGCCCGTGCCAATCACAGAATCAGTTTCGGCCTTTGACCATTCAGATACAGTCTCAGAAATACATTAAGGCCTTGGACCATATTAGATACAGAATGCAGATACAATAAATCAGAATCCTACCCACCAGTCTCTACACACCGTCTTCGTCCAACCCTACACACCATGTGGGGATTAAATCAACCCACCCATCCCTACACACTGTGCTGTACCGAAATGCGGCACATAATCAGAAGGTTGCAGCTGAGCTGCTAGATAACAGGCTTAATAGCCTTTTAAACACTTCCTCCAAATATCATCAACCAACCCCGATGCAATGCAACATACAAAATATGTCATGCCATTATGAAATTAATAGTACATACATTCAGATATCATAAGCCATGCTTGGTATAGAAATCAGACAGACAGATCACACATATAGGGGTCTAAGTAAAGCTTACCGACCCTACAGTAGGTCTATAGTTGACTTGGGAGACCCGTGCAACCTTATAGAACTTTTCAGAAAAATGGGCTCACACGCCCATGTGGCCCATTCGGCCCAAATTGGCCTTGGCCACGTGATCCATTTTTAATGTAACTCGTGCTAGTTAATTATTCATATATTTTTTCACTATTTACTTATATGTTCCTTCAACACTGTCTACTTGAGTCACTGTTAGTAAATTATTTATATCATCAGCTACAGAATTCCGAATTAAGATCCGCTTAATGTCTTTGAAACTAGACTCAAATACCTTTCTACCATAAAATTTTCAGAATTTTTGGTTTAACCAATAAGTACAGTAAAATCTTCAATCTTACCCCTGTTCTGCTGTCTGACAACTTCGTCCCTTCTTTGCTAAAAATTAATTATCTCTTAGTACAAAATTTGGATGATGTTACCATTTCTTTCTATTGAAAATAGACTCATTAATAATTTAAACATGTAAATTTTAACCCCTATTATTTTTCTCCAATTTTTGATGATTTTCCAAAGTCAGAACAGGGGAACCCAAATTCATTCTGACCTTGTCTCACAAATTTTATTATACCTCACAATTTACAATTCTATTACTTATAATGTTTCTTCTATGAGAAACTAGACTCAATAAGCTTTAATTCCATATTTTATTCATTTTCTAATTCGATTTTCAAAATTTATGGAAATTTTTCAAAGTTAGCCTACTGTTGTTGTCCAAACAGTAAGCAATTTCGGGTTTTCGCCAAATCCTTTTTTTCTTTTGCGTTTTGGGTACACACCTAGTTTTGTTTGATGCTAAAACAGTCTTTGAGCACTCCAAAGCCTATAATCAAGATACTCAACATTAATTTAACAAATTTACAAGTGAATTGATAGCCAAGAACGAACTAAAACCCAACTTACCACCAACGATAACCCTCTATTTAAATATTGTTAAGACGAGAACACCGAATTCACCAGTCCGAGCCTCCCCCATGCCCAAATCACAGAGAAAAAAACATTACAACTTCTGTCGTTAAGAGATTCATGATAGAAACGAAGAGAAACACTTACTGAAACTAAACGAGCACTAACCGTGTGCGAAAACGAAGGAAAATAAATAGATTAGGGAAAAATCAAGAAGAAAAAGAAGACAAAGATGGAAAAACTCAGTGAATTTCGGCAAGAGGAGAGGGAGAAGAATAGACAGCAGAATTTTTTTGGGAAAAGAGAGTCAAAATTCGGTTATGGAAAAAAATCCCGATAACCCCCAAAATCCCTTAATCTTCTCCCCTAAGTCCCATTACACATCCATTACCCAGAAACCCTCTATTACACAACTTTATCCCGAAATCTGAGTAAAAAATAATTCTCTTGCCTACATAGGGATTTGAACACAAGACCTCCACCATAATAACACACCATTTAATCACCAAACTAACAGGCCCATTCTGATGTATTTTACCCAACAATCAAATAAAAGCCTACTAAACAAGAGTAAGACCTAATTCATTCAAAATACCAAAATTTGCCCAAGCAAAGGCTTGAACTTGGGACCTCCCAAACACTCCCAGAACACATAACCACTAAAGTTGACAAATATTTGTGTCATATTTTTACAGTAATGAAATTAGAAATTTTAGGGCGTTACACATTTTCTGAGCTCGATTAGAAAAAATCACAAATTCTCATATTTCTATTACCCCTACTAACATTTTAATTTCATCATTTAGTTCATCTTCAAAACGAACACAGATCTCTTCTTCGATCAAAACTATCACACAAGCATATTTTTTTAGTGGAATATATTCTCGCTCATATTTTGGTACAAACTTGTTTCCTTATTCAACTAAAAAAAACTCTTTCTTTTTTTTTTGTTCAGGTGTCGTTTACTAACATATTTCTTTCGAAACTCAACTCAAAAAAATTCCCACTTACCCTAGCTTTCAGTACGATAGCTATCAATGTATGCCATCACCACTACACCTTACCTTTCAACTTTCAACAAAGATATAGCACACCTCAAATAGTCGTCTGGCAAATATGCCATTTCATCAAATGCCCTTTGAGTATTTTCTAACCAGAATTTAGCTATAGCTAGATGATCATCTGTCTTGCCTCTGAACTCTTTGGCCTCATATTTCCAAATTTTATTGATAAGGGGTCTGTGCACATGTATAGGGTTCGAACTTTAAGGACCAAAGGGTGTTAAGGAAGGCACTGTAGGGGGCAGAGGTTGTGAAGCCACAGGATTGACTCACAAAAACTCATTAAACCATTGACCTATTACGCTTAAAAGGCATTTTTCACCTCATTCTCAGACGTCTATGGAACTGGCAAGCTATGACTTGCCCCTTGCTTGGTAGCCGAGACATTACTTTTGACTTTATTAGTGACAACAAGGTTAGATTCTGTCGACATCTTTATATCTATAAGAAAAAGGGTTAGATCGAATCAAAAGCATCACACTGTCACGGATTATATGTGGCATGTAATTTCTAGACCTATACACACTACGTTCAGTCCTAGAATAGACTAAATTGTAGCTTTAATACCACTAAATATAAACCTTATACTTGATCCAGTTGGCGAACCTGAGCTACGAGATACTATTACAGTAATTCAGAATCTAAAACATTAAAATAATCATGCAACATTCACTGGTAACTCAATTGTAATCATAAGATCTATTTAAAATAGAAATCAAAACTAAATCGAGTTTACGGAAGCTCTATAGATGACCCGAGCATGACTTAGGAACAACTTGTAATGTCTTAAAAAGTTGGACTTCACGATGTGACGAGCCCTTCTTCACATTGTGATGACGTTGGAAATGAGTCACGTCACGACGTCTCTGGTCGGGACATTACAAACTATCATTCAACGTTGCAACGAGGGAAAATTCACGTCGAAACAAGAACCCTATTTTTTGGTAAAATTTAGCCCTTTGATACCTAATTCGTGCCAAGCCATACCAAAGACTCAAATGGTACAATATTAGCCATTTAAACCTGCACAAAATCAACTTAAACATATATCAATGCATCCATTTAACCAACTACAAAACAACTCAAGTTGTTCTACATGAAAGGGACAATTTTCTAAACAAAACAAACCAATAAATCTTCTCTACTTTTAACCTTAATCAAAACTTAGCAATTCCAATTCAAAACATACATATTCCAACCTAAAATGTAACTAACCAATATGCCACAATTGGCACCACAATACAACCAAACTATTTCAATCCATTAACAACTACGCATACAACAACCTCAATGCTTACACACACTCTATCATTATCATTTCCAACTACTAAAACACATTCAAAATATATATACAACATACCAAATGCAATTTAAACAACATCATAAACTTTACTTTTCCTAATTACACTACACATTTCAAAATGAACAAATCCATAAGTTTTAACTTCAAACACATATATAAACATTTACACCTATTACATGTCACTTATAATCGGATCAAAATGAATTAGAAGTCTACCAAATGAAATGCTGGATAGTGTGAGCCTTGGAAGTGATCTGATAGCCATGTTCCACCAAAAATTCAAGTACAGAAGACAGGAAAAATGAAATGGGGTAAGCATTGACATGCTTTGTAAGTTTATAGAATTAAAAACAATAACTTACCTTAATTCATATTAATATACACTAAATTTAAATAATTTATTTATATCCCTATCACAACATGTCACATTTACAAGGTGAGCATTTGGTGCATATAAGCTATTAACAATCCATTTATTTCAATATCAATTCTAAGTAATTATTAAACATATACACATCGTTTATTCTGTTTAACTATATAATATTTCATTAGCCATATAAACATATTCATCTTGCATGCATTATAAACATATCCATTTCCATATATCTCATGGAAGCAATCGAAACATTTTATTTTAAACATTTAGCCCGATGAACTAAAATATGAGATTTAGATAAACGGGTAACTACACTACACCAAGGCACCATAGTGCAAAGCTTGTAGGTAGAAATATCATATCATGTAATGAATTATCCCTCCACCACACCAAATAGCTCAATAAAGCGATAACTATACCACACCAAGGTCTCCATAAAGACAAAGCTCAGTAATCCGTAACAAATGCAGGATTTTAGCGTAAACAGTGATATCCCCGTCAAATATTTTATTCCACAACATCTTTTACACGTATCCCGTACTAGTGCATGGTCAAACCTATTGGCGTGTCAATCATACCCTATCTTATGTTCATTCAGGCTCTATTAACATATTAGGATTATACTTTACAATTCTATCCATTTTTCACCTTTTGTACAAATATGCAAACACTTTAAAAGTACATTCAAACATTATAAATGAAAAATTCAACCATAAACATTACATTGATTCACATATTTTTTTACCATATGAACTTACTAGGTGAATTTGGCACTAAGTACAAAGTTAGGGACTATTCCACAAGTTTCCATTTTCCTCGTTTATCTACCAGTTGTTTCGAATCCATATCTATAAGATAATCCATTTCACATTATCATCTCATATCACTTAAATCATCTCATTTCATGTATAAAGCATCTTTTATTCATTTTTCATAATTTTTCTAAAATTTTTCATTTTATTCAATTTAGCCCCTAAAATCAGAACAAGTATAACTTTCACATTTAAGCTTCAATTTTCATTTCAATTTCAATTATATCCTTCTATAATCTCCTATAAGCATAATTTATAGAAATTTCACATTATTTTTAACATGTTCATAATTTATTCCTTATACTTAAAACTAATAAAATTTCTTTTACAAATTAATCTTTAATTACATCTAAGCTTTCAAGCGAGCCATTAAACATCAAAAACTTCCAATTTCATCAATTAAAACTTTTAAAACTTTTAACTGTTTCAAAAATGAAGGTACAAGTTAATTAGATTAAGCTACAATGATCTCAAAAACATAAAATTACTAAAAATAGGCTTAGAATGGACTTACATGCAAGGACACAAGTGCAACCAAATTTAGAGCTTCCAAAATGGTGATTTTATGCTTTTCTATTCGGAGGAAGACTAATTGAGGAAGATGATATCCATCTTTTAATGTTTAATAAACGTACATATTATTTTAATATAACTTTAACATATAAAATAAGTAAAAATCAAGCCTTAATCGTCCATACTATAATATTATGGTCTAAATACCATAAAAGGCCTCACACTTTTACTATTTAAACCATTTAACTAATAAAACTCAATAGTAAATAACTTTTACGATTTTTACTATTTAGTCCTTGTACCTTAATTAACCAATCAAACATCAAAATTCTTGGACCAAACTTTAATATAACACTCTAATAAACTTGCAAATATTAAATAAATAATGTTTACATATTCAATCATTGGAATTTTGGTCCTAAAACCACTATTTCTAATACCACTAAAAACGGGTTGTTTGGCTTGTCGTCAAATGTAGTAGTAATTTTAATCTATTTCCAAAATTCAATTTTAATATTTAATATTGCGTTTTTGGTATTTAGTATTTAGGTAGTAAAATTTAATAAAATAAGTGTTTTAAACATATTTTGTGAGTGTAGTGACCTCTTAGGCTAACACATGCCTTAGGTAGTGCTAATGTGTTGAATTGAGTGTGTAGAATGATGAATTATAAGCTCAATGGATGTAGGAGCAAGGGACAAGTGATGCACAAGCTTCCCAAGCCGTCAAAGCATGGAACGAACCAAAGAAGGCAAAAAATACTTGTCGTGTCACTACATAGGCCTTGCATGGTGCGACACAGCCCTAACATGGTGCCCAAGTACTTCAAGGCTATTTTTGTTCTCACAATCAACTTTTTGTGAAGACCTAGGACATGCCAAAGTCCTAATTCAGGTTGCCAGCACTCCTATAAATAAAACCTTAGGGGTTTGATATAACTAAGTCATTTTAAACCCATCCAAAAACTCTAGTAGTTTAGTAGTAGGATTAGACTAAGTTTCCTTTCAGTTTTCATAAACTCTTTGTTCTTTCCTCTTGGAATCGATTTTGATGTAAGAGTTCTTTTATTTAGTCGAAGTATTTCATTTTATTTGCTTTCACAAGCGACGACTCAAGTTATTCTAATCAAGAGATTATCTACTCTATTCTTCAATCAACATCGAATCAAGATTAGTTTAATCTCTTTTCTCTTTCAATTTATTTGTGTTATTTACATGTTTAATTTAATTGAGTTAGAGATTATGAATACCATGAGTGGTTAAATCCCTTAGGGGATATTAACGAGTGGATGAGGACGTAATTAATGGTGGATTTAGGGTTTCTCGATAGGATTAGTTGGTTTAAATTACGAGTTCCTAACCCTAGGCTTGACAACCCTAGGAAGTGATCATAGGTTAAACGAGATCGGAAGATAAGTTTCACTGAGTAAAACGTAATTTATCTAGGTTGAGAAAGTGAGGTAGAGAGATCAGTGAGTTTTAACCAATTAATTAATCAGTTAGAGGCAGAGAGGTAATAATTAGTTAGTTAATAGCTAATCCACCCTTAAACCCTAATCCAAAATTAATTACAACCCTTAAAAAGAGTTAATCTTCTTAATTGGTTTTATCTATTTAGTCATTTTGATTATTTTATTGTTTATTTATTTTCATTATTTAATTTCTAATCATCATCTATTTTATGATTTGTCATAATATATGATTTAATTATTACTATTTAAACTTATTATTGTAAAGAGGTTTTCAATAGGTTTATTTCATCCTCCTTTGGGTACGATCCTCGAAATACTTCACTGTGCTCCATTGTACACGAATACTTTATTACAATTTGACCAGTATACTTGCGGACACTGCCGATTTAATTTTATATATTTAGTGTGATATTTATACTATAAACGATAACACATTTATAGGCGATCATTGTTACAACAACATTGTTCTAAATACAAACACAAGTATTGAATCAAAACTCTCTAAAGAAAAATGATTCTTAAACAAACTCTCACTTTTGTCAAATAAGTGAATTGATAACAACCCTATTATCCCATATGTGTCGGCCTACTTTGACACTTGTTGGGTCACTTAAGGCTAACATATGTATTTTGGATACTTAATTAATTTTAGTTAATAAATCAAAATTAATTCCCAATTAAGTAATGTACAAAAGCCTTATTTTAATCATATTAAAGTCATGATGACTTCATCATATTAAAATGCACGTGAACTTTATTTAATTCATTGTACTCCATTACAAAAATTAGATAACATAATCTTTTAATTTAGCTCCACTTCAGAATCATGATTTAATTCAATTAAATGGATATTAGAAGTGACTAAATTAACCCTAAATCAATATAATCATTAAACCGAGAAAACACCTATTAATCCAATAAGTAAATGCAGTGGATCATTTCTCATTGTTCGATTGTTTATAACTCCATACAAGTATTCATGTTAAACGCAATCTGTTGGCGAGTTGTGTTGAACTAATAAAGAGATTGATTGGACCTAAATAATTAGGACTTAAATTAATTTGTACTTAATTTTCGACTTTTCGTTTATTAATCACAAATTAATTAGTCATTGAGTCATTCCACTAAACTACCATGACTAAACTCCCTATTATATACCATTACAAAAGCTTTATTTTTTAAACTTTAGTCTAATGACCTTGTCATATGTATGTTACCCTTATAAGATAACCATGGTCTCTTTAGGTTAAATCAATTCACCTAATTCGATATACTTTTATCTCTTGGTCACCATTGTATCTTTCGCAATGAAAATGATCATTATTCAAATTAGTAAAGATAAAATCATTTGTCCCAAATGAATGACTTCTGACAAGTGATCGTGTGTAAGGTGATCGAGTAAGCTCACCATATCATATATTATCATTAAGGCAAGACTTGTGAAGTATGTAATTTAAATTATAGAATTAGTGTGGCTTGTACATAAGTAATGGAAGTTCTAACTAGTTAGCAAATGGGCACAAAGTTGTATAATGATTAAGTGAAAATGTTTTGAAGTTGTTGAGATTACTTGCTAGTGATTGATCATGGTTGAGCATTTGACAATTATAATGAGATTTTGAAGTGTGTTAAGGTCTAAGAATGAATGAGATTGATTGAAAATGTTTAAGGAACGTGTTTATATGTTTTATGGTGATTTCAGGCTTATTTTAGGCTCTCTTACACCTAGGTACCGATATTGGAGGAACTTGTATATGTACAACATCAACATAATGTTAAAAATGAATAACATCAACGACAAAATATTGATACATTGGGAGAGGTATTGGTGCCTCTACTTTGTTTTGCTTATATTTAGTTGTTTTTGCACTGAAAGGGTCCCAAATGACCTCTGAATACAACCAGATAATAGAGTGGACTTAGAAATGATTCAAAAAATCTTAAATGGCCCTAAATAGGTCTATAAGGTGTGTGAAATCTTGAATCACAAGTTTGGTACTTATGTGAAGTGTATGGCTCAAAATGCAACATTCTTTACTCGAGTTTAGATTGGGGCTAGGGTTTAGGGCGTTACAATTGACTCTTTTTGCAAGGCTAATAGCCAAATTTAGCTAAAAAAAAACAAGGGTCAATTGAAAAAATATAAATGTTGAGGGTTAAATTTTTCATATGCATTTAAAAACAACAAAAAATGAGTTAATTAAACTAGACATCTCTAAAAGCAACCTTCATTCTAAATTGGTCCCCAAACTTCATAATGTTCAAATTACATCCCTAAACTTTCGATGTTATATCAATAAGGTTTTTCTATTATTAAAACCATTAATTTAACCGTTAAATAATACGTTTATTCTTATGTGGCATAATTTAAAATGAAAATTTTAAAGAAAAGTAGAATGATACCACACAACTTTTAAAAATTAAAACTAAAAATAAAGTAAAATCGAAAAAGAAGAGTGAGCGATAAAGTTTTTGTAAATTTTTTGATAACTTCAAAATCAATATTTTTACAATATCTATTTTTACAATACTCGTTTTTCTTTAAATTTTCCATTTTAAAATATGTTACATAAGTTTGATATCTCATTTAACAGTTAAATTAACGATTTTTATAATGAAATAACATTATTGATATAATATTGATAGTTTAGGGACATAATTAAAAATTTTAAAGTTTAAAGACTAATTTAAAAGGAAGGTTATAGTTTCGAGATGCTTAATGTAATTAACTAAAAAAAATTAAGCATAAGGAAACTGTCGGATTATTGCCGATGAACTCTCAAATTGCAATTAAATCGTCCACCACTAAACTATAAACCCTTTTTATAATTGTTTTTAAACTGCATATTTTTCTAAATTACGTAAAACCCTAATAAATTTAAATTCTTTCATATTTTAATCTTCCTCCGGCAATAAAGCATCAAACAAAGAAACCGCACAAGTGCGAGCAATGGTGACTCAGTACGGCATCAAATACGCCGTCAATCTAATCACCGCTCACTTTGGTGATCTCGTCGCCGTAAATAAATCTAACTCTCTCTTCAACATTCAATTTATACCTACAATTATTATATATATTTATTTATTCATGCGATTTTATAAAAATTTCTGATGACGACGATGATAGTGATAGTATAAGGTTTGATTTTGTTGTTTTGCTTTGTTCAGAAAGTTTGTGAGTGTCTTCTCCGAAGAGGACCGCTAACTCTACAAGCGATAGTCCGGTCCACGGAGCTCACTTCTTCTCAAGTCAAGAACAGCTTACTTGTTTTGATTCAACACAATTGCGTTCAAGCTTTTATTCTCGATCAAACTGGTTCTTACTTTCTTATTCCTTTCAATTTTATACTTCCTTCTCTTCTTAATTATTTATTCTCCGCTTGGCTGCTAAGAATGTGGGGGAAAGGAGGGTTTAGGTTTAGGGTTTAGTTCCCTTGGTCTGGATTTGGGGGCAATGGGAGTGCGAATGGTTTTGGATCTCAAATTGATTTGAATTTGGCGATCTTCTGCCTTTGCTTTTTATTTTGACTGTTTAAATTAATTCGCAATGGAACATGCAGGTGAGCATGGCGATGGAGCAAAACAGAGCACTCAGTACATAGCATTGTTCGATAACATAATTCAGCGTTGGAGATTTCCCAAGTTCTTGACTATGGTCTCCAAGAAACTTGATAAACAAGTAAACTCATCATTACTACTAACATTGTAAAATTAAGACTAAATCTCTGTTTAATTGGAACAGCTGCTGTGTTTTCTTTTAAAACTTTATTAACCAGAACCGGAATAGCAAAATTAAGATTAACAGTCTCTTTAGTTGGCTGTTTTGTAGAAAACAGCAGACAAATAGCAAAAGCATAAACTAAATGGAGCCTAAATAAATATGGATTCTTTAAAACTTTATTAAATTTTGTGCATTGGCTTTGTAGTGTGTTGAACTTCTTGAGGGTTTGCTTCAGCATGGAAGGCTTACCCTCAAACAAATGTTTGATCGAGCAAAATCGGGTCAAAATGAAGGCAAGTCTTTCAGAATTCCATGTTTACTTTCTGTTTCTTGGATATGCTCTAAAGTTTCTCTTTTGGTTAAAAGGAACTAGAGATTGATTAGATACTGCATCTGAGTTAAGTGATTGATATACCTGTAATTGAAGTATTTAATCTCCATTTAATAGATTTTTATATATTTTCCAGGAGATGATGTTGTACAAGAAGCCTTTGTTAAGTTACTTAATGCTCATTTTATTGAACGATGCCCTGCCTCTGAACCAGTTCTCACTAACCCAACTAAAGAAGAAGAAGCTGCAAGGAAGCGAGCTGCTAAGTCTGGCAAGGTATTTGTTGATTCATGTCTAATTAGTTGGATTGCTTTCATGCAAAATTACTAAGCCAAATGTTTTTTTCCGGTGATTGAAACATCATTAGAGGATTGGTATTGGAAGCAAAGTCTATTGCGGCACAGTCTTGCCCTTCAGGATTGTTATTGAAACGTACTTAGGGAACACTAATTCATATTTTAATTTTCTGTTATGTCAATGTGAGTTTCTGAAGAGCTGTTGTCAAATGAACTAGGCAGGCATAACATAGTATAGATGAACCTTTTCAATTGCAGTCATCTATTGCAGCAATTCATATTCTACTTACTGTTAATGGCCTCCTGATATCAACTTGTGTATCTTTTAAATTTTATCCTGAATAAACATGACAGTTGAGTTTCTTTGATATATCCTTGCAGATACTTGAAGTGCAAGAAACATTAGAGCAACGTGTTGTGGAAGCTGCCATGCCTACTGAAGCCTTAAGATTTTTGTTTGCAACAGAAACTGAACCTACTGCTGACGGAGGAAAGGATAAGAGCAATTCCTCTAGTGTGACACCTGGCGAGAAGGTTGGCATAAGACATATCATTTTAAGTGACTAGACTCATCCATATGCTAATTTGAAATTTCCCCATCTTTTATAGCGCAAGCATGATGCTATAGAGTCAAAGGCAGAATCTGGGGCTACAGATGAACAAGTGGTTCTTTGGCGTGCTAATATTGATGAGTTTATACGGCATCTTAGGCATAAGGTCAGTTTACCTTTTGTCATTTGAATTATTCTTTGCATATGTCAAGAATTTTTTTATTTTTTTCATTTGAGGAATACTATGCTCCATGATAATTATGTATAATCCTAATGTAACTTATGAAGTTGTGATATTCTACCAGCATTGCCATACTCCAGAGGATCATGCTGTTGGGAATTTTCAGCATTAAAGTCTTAGGGTTTTTTGACCGTTTCAAAATTTTTTGGGGGAAAATCATCTTTAGATGAGTAGACTGTGTCCCCATATAAAAATCTCTGACAATATGTTCAAAAAAATTCACTGAAAAAAAGGATGTCACATATAGATGACCTGACTTTTAGAGATCTCAGTCTATCTAAAGTTTGTAAACTAGCATGCCATTTCCTTTTGCTGGGCAAAAACTTTATTAAAAAATGCCCTTCCTTATTTTCTTTAGTCTTCTCTTTCTTTTATTTTCTTTTTTTTTTTAATTTCTTTTTTCATGTACTCCTTGGTAAAAAAAATTCAGAGTGGTGAATAACAGAAGTAACGACTTCAAGGGTCCAGTGAACTGTCCCTTCAAAGGCTTTTTCCCCTCTATTTCTTTGATTACTCTACTGGCCAAAAGTGTTTCCTTACAAATTACAGAGCTAATGGGCTTAGATGCTTGATGAAACCTTGCTTGTACTTCAGTAATCCTTGCTTCTTGTTGTTGAATGGATGTCAAGTTGTGTGTAATTTCTAGGCTTGCATTGAGAATGTGAGGGCGCGCTTCGATGATGGAGCTGTTATTGTCTTTGGTGCAATGCTGGAAGCAACTAGAAGTGCAGAGAAGAAAGTTAAAACAGAGAATTCAGGTCAGATAATCTTAGATATGGTTGCTAACTATCTTTGAACACCTACAATTATGTATGTATTTTGCTTCCAGAATCATATTCAGATATATTTTTTATTTTCTGTAATGCAAACATGGATCTAATACATTATCACTTCAAGAATTGGGGTTATTCTGCCTTTTACAGAAATTATAACTTGCAAAGTCCTAGGTTCTTTTCCTTAATGAACTTTAAAAAAGTACTGCATGTCCACAGAGTGTCTTTAAAGTAATATTAACCATGTTTCTCCAACTCTTCATTTTCTCTGATTACCTCTGTCCTATGCATATCAGGACATGGATGCAGGGACATGACTCTCCAAGGATTCTCCAAATACATAGAAATGCTTATAAAGAAATGAACATGCCCGTGTCTAAAACATACCCATATTCAAATGTATCCTACCTGACACACGCTTTAGTTCGAGTAACAGATCTTAATTAATATGTGAAAAAGAGGTCCTAGATGCTTTGCTGTAAACAATATTTTAGCTCAAGGATAAAAACAAGAGGGTGGGGGTGATGGCTTTGGCTCATGCCACTTTGTTAATTATTGCTTCTATTATTGATAAAACTGCATTTTACAGTTCCAGTGTCACTCAGTTCCATTTACGAAGAGGTGATAAAGAGTGAAGAAGGTCGTAATATAACCTTTGATCGTGTTAGAGCCTCCCTTGTTCAGTTGAGTTGCCCACCCTTTGTAAAAGCAGCAAATGAGTCGTACAGTGTTGGTTCGTATGCCATTTTTCTCAGTCTATCTTTGTTTTGGCTGATTAATTTGTTTTATATTTCTGGTGACACGTTTTTTTTTTACAGATTTCAAGAAAATAATTGAACTAGCTCAGCATGAGGAGGTATTTCTGATTTCTGTGTTGGTTAAAATATTCAAGTTGCTCATGCTCCTCTCAGCCTGATGACCTTTAAAATATCTTATATTGCAGGTGGAATCTATTGTGTTGAAAAGATATGGAAGGGATGCATATAGAATGTTCCGGCTACTATCGAACAGTGGTCACCTACTTGAAACCGATAAGGTAACAATCCTTTAACAGAGATAACACTGTATACTTTTGCCATTGCCATTTGATATAAATAGTAGTGGTTTTAAGAATGTTTCTGAAATCTTTTACTGCCCCGGAATTGTTCATTTTAGGGTTGTAAACGAGCTGGCTTTGAACAAATAGAACAGACCTATGTGTTTGTTCATGAATGTATAATAAAACATGTTTGGTTAAGTTAAATGAATTTGTTGATGAACATAGTTGTGAAGGATATGTTTAGGGATGAGTAAAACTTGATTTGATTCGAAAAACATTTCTAATTTGAGTTAATTGAATCGAGTTATTCGAGTCAACTCGAATAAGTAATTCGAGTTTTGAGTTTGAGTCGAGTTGAATTTTCCAATTCGAATAACAAATTGGTGTAAATACCCCTTTGGTCCCTATCAGTTATGAAAATGAGCAAATTGGTCTCACTCAATCAAAATTTCAAAATAATTTTTATAATTCAAAATATAGATAAAAATTCCAAAATTTATATTTTTTAAAAAAAATTATAAAAAATTCTAAAGAATATATAATGAAATTTAAATATTTAAAAAAATTAAAATAATAATTTCAAGGATCTAAATAAGTTAATTAATGATTCAAGTTTATCATACTAAAGTATCTTAATTTTTTTTCTTATTTTGCTTTGAAAAAGTTTCCAAATTTATGTGCTTTAAACATGGAATTATTTATTTAATTTTTTAATTTAACTCGAACAATTTTACTTGATTTGACTCGATTTAGTTTTCATTTAACTCAATTTGAAAAAAAATCATTTAACTCATCAACTCGATTAACTCAAAATTTTTTCACTCAATTCGACCGAATGCTCACCCCTACATATGTTTCTGAACAACAAGCATATCTAAGAAAAATTTAAAGAAACAAGTTAAGAGTTTATAAGATATATATATATATGCTAGTAGCAATAGCAAATTATCAATTAAAAATTAAAGATGAAAACTAAATTAAGAAATCCAACATCAAAACTGCATGCATCTAACTACAACACTTCGGTTGTTAATTCCAACAAAATTTGAAACGCATAACCTAAGAGCAAAACTAAGTACTTAAAAATTAAACTTTTATTTACCTTTACATGTTGAGAATAAATAGCCTTCAAAGTAATATCTTCTTTACTCTATATGAGAAATTAGTATTAGATGAATAACTTCAAAATTTTAAATTGAATAAGAATACCCTACTGTTTTCTTGCTACTGACTACAAAAGACCTGCAAACATTCATTATGACTAGATAGCAGTGATGGTCTGAAAGAGTGAAATATTGCTATTGCTGGTGGCTACTGGCTGGGCTGGGCTGAGATGGGATGAAAGTTGATTAGTAGAGTTTTGACTCGGAAGGGGAAAGAAAAAAAAAATCAGGGTCTGAGTTAGAACATTGTTGTGTTCAAAATCATTTTGTTTAGCTTGAGAAATGAATACAGAAAAAAAAATACATACCAGTCTATTCATTAATTGTTTCTATTATCCAAAAAAAAAGTCTTTGTTGAACACCATTTTCAATTACAGCCCTATTTGTTTCCTTATAGTTTCATGTTGTAGGTTGCAGATGCCACATTTGTTGAAAAGAAGGAGACGCCAATAATTCTTTATAAACTGTGGAAGGATGATTATTTGCAATTGGAGGTACAATTCTTTTGTCTTCCCATGAGTAAACATATTGAACTGTATATATTTCTGACTAGCTGTTGCTACATGTTGCTTTAAAGTGATTATATTGGATTCATTTAAAATTAAGTTTGTTTTTTGAATGGATAAATATGATAATACTTATTTTTCTGAAATTCAAAACTAATTATCAGGGTGATGTATGGTGTGTGTAATCAGATATTTAAGCACTATGTTTTCTACAAATAGATGTTTATCTTGGGCAATGCCGTATAGTGTATGAGTAATTTGTTGGTAATAAAGAAATTATGTTGCTAATTGTGGAACGGAAGTGTCCTTTTACATTATCAGTCGGCTATGCGCTTATAATGATTGTGATGTGCTTTTGCCATATGGAGTGGACAATGTTTTAAATAGTCCAAGGTTGTTTATAACGATTGTGCTTATATTCTGCCTGCAGAAATTACAGATAGGAGTTAAACAAACACCGTTCCAGTTGTGGAAGGTGAACAAGAGCACTCTGAAGGTGCATGTTCTAGATGAGATGTTCCATGCTGCCTTTAATTTGAGCCAACGAGTGGCATTCGAGTTGGAACAGGAAAAGGAGGTTTGTTATGCTTAAACAATTCGTCTCGATACAGATTCTTGAATCCCTTTGCCATTTGCAGAGTCTTTTTTTCCAGCAGAAGAATTCTATGTATCTCATACTAATAATATGGTGTGGTGAATTTTTCAGCTTTCCAATGTCCTGCAAGATAAGCGTGTTAACCGACTAAGAAAACGCTTCCTCTTGGAATCATCACAGATGAAGCTTGATGATGCCATCATGCTTTTCCATGACTTCTGACAGAGCCATACCATTTCCTGGGGTAAGGGAGGGATGTGGTGTTCCACCATAGGAATTCCAAGTGGGGTTGCAAGAATGTCCTACAATATTTACTTATTTGATTGAGTCCACTCAACTGTTGGAAGTCGTTCTGCAATGGTTTATACATAAATATATATCATAATCCATGTTTATCCAATAGAGATTACATTGGTTTTGCATTGCTGTAACACTAGTAAATGAAAATGGGGATTGATGGGGCAAAATCACAAAAAGAGAAGAAATCTACAATAGTAAGTGGCTTCTTCCTAAGTTGTAATCCAAGTTTCAAAAACTGTAGTAATCTTTCATGGCCTCCAACAGGACTCATTGCAATTTTTTTGCTTCACGTCATATTGACTTGGTTTGCCTACTACTTAGATATGACTCCTTTGTTATCCCATATTAAACTGGTTCACAATATAGCTACCACGAAGTCGTCCATCATTCATCTTCCACACTGTTGATTTTTCTACACAATCTTCATTTTGCAGATCCACCACAGCTGGGTCTGTCTCCGCTATCATCTGTTTGTATAAATCTAAAACAAGCTTCATGTCTGAAAAAACACATACTGGATGTAGTGTATGTAGTATCACTATATACATTTCAAATTGTTCACTAAGCTTGAGTGTAAGCATATCAAATATCGAGAATCATATTTATCTCCGGTTCGTAATTCATGATCAGAGCAATGACGGTAAGATGTTCAATTGCCTTGCCAGAAATTTGTCGACAAAATCAGCTCATATTCAGCCAATGGAAAGTAGGATGCAAACTAAAAACTAGTAAGAATATACACCTACTGCCACACTAGGAACTTATTACTTTTATCATACGGAACTCGCTATTTTTAATTTCTTGTAGTTTCTGAAGTCAGGTGTCCCAAGAACCTACGTTGAAAAAATGGCAAAAGGAATGAACAAATCTGTGATTGATTCTTTTTTTCAGCTTACTCATCACTTTGACAAAAAACTATATAACAAGCTATAGAGTTGACTGCATGAAGTACAACGAACAAAGAATAGTTTCAATATAATCCACCACATTTAATATCTTGAAATTAAGATACCACAAGGGTGAAAATGTGCTTGTTGCTTATCAGTTGTGTTATTGTTCTAAGCTACAAAAATTAGTTTCATAATGCTCCACCACATTTACCACTTTCATACATTATGAAACAAAAAATTATTGGTAAAAGTACCATAGAGGAACCAGTATTAAGAGATAGATTGTATTTTGTCCCTTTAACTTAAAAAATGGACAAATTATTTCTTGTAGATTAGATCAAAGAGTAAATTAATCTTTTCTGTTACAATTTTATCTATTTATATTATTAAAAATTGACATGCTTGACAAAATAACCTGTCAATGGCACGTTGCGTGCCACGTGTACCTCATGATGACGTATAGGGACCAGTTTTTAACTATAGAAATGGATGGATGAAATTTTTAACGAAAAACCAGTTTGCTCTCTAATCTAACCTATATGGACTAATTTGCTCATTTTTTAAGTAAATGAGACAAAATACAATCTAACCCATATTATAGGGGCCTCATGGTATTTTTACCAAAAAAGTCATCATATGAGGATAGAAACTAAACTAAGAATCAATAGTTGAGGTCTACAAATTGATCCTGGAACAGAAACAAGTCATCAGTATGGAAAAATAGCAATCCTTGTTGCTATCAAGGAACATTTGAACATTTTGCATATGCCCAAAAATACACACTATCGGTTACTTGTTTCATTTGGCTTAACTTGAGAACCTTCCATGCTATAATAAGGACTTCTTAGGTGTTTATATACAATGGACCCAGTTATTAGTCATGGTCCTGTTGTATCATCTTTTATATTAGCATCTAAAATATAAGCATGATTTGACTCTTCAACAGACACCATTTAGAATCCCATTGTGTGGTTTTTAACTGTTACATTTTCATACAATCAAGCAAAACTCCTAAAATCACTATGTTTATCCATGGAAACCCAGTTTGCTCGCCCAAAATAGATTGAACCGTAAAAGAAAAAAAAAACACTATGAAAATCCGCTGAAAACACTCAAAACTATAATTAAATTCCAAAAAGAAACCAACCAAACGTACCCAAAACCCGAAATAGAAGAAGCAAATGAAAGAAGAAAATGGGATAAACGGTAAAAGGATAATAAAGTGAAGGTATTAAACCTGAATAAAATGGGATCGAAGCTGTCGTAGAGGAAGACAGAGATTGAAGTAGGAATCATCATTGCAAGAGACAGCAAGCTTTCTCTTATTGTTTTTGGTATCTTTTACGTGAGTGTCGCTTCGTGGGTCATTTTTCGCTACTTCCATTGTTTACTAGAAATACTGTTTTTCTTTCTACCAAGTACTGATACATAGCCTTTATTTAAGGGGGATTTTTTTTTGAAAGGCTATATAAGTTTTGACGTTTTGTGTTACGGGCGGGTTGTATTTTTTTTTAATGTAACGACACATGTCCTCCTTCGATAAAATAAAATTCAACCCCAATATACAACAATTATTAAATTTAAAAATTAACTTAATAAAAAAATTCAAATCCTAATTTTTTCATGTATATTAGGCATAATTTGTAATTTTATCTTTGAAGTATATTTATTTTTTCACTTTGATACTATTTTTTTTGTCCAAATCCCGTACCTAAAGTATAATTTTATCATGGTTTTTAGCTAAAAAATTAGCTGCAATTTAAAAAAGAAAAAAAAAACAACCAATTATAACATACCATGTGTCTTTAACTTTTCATTACATTAAATAAGTTCATTAAATTTTTTTATTAAAAATGACTTAAATAAAAATAAAAACTAAAATTTTAAATTCTATCTTTCTCCCACGTTTCTTTCTTTTCTTCCTCCGTCTTCTTATCCAACGCCATATTTCATTCTCTTTTATTTTCTCTGTCAGACTTAAACTAAAGAAAAATGTTATGGGGTAAAACCGAAAATAAGAAGAAATTAAACGAAGGATGTAATAGTGCATGGCACATTAATGAAAACGAGGCGTTTTAGGGGAGCAACCGTTAGTAACCAATTTTTAATTTGTTTTCCATTTCTTTCTCTCCTTTTTATTTTGTTGTAAAGTGGAAGTTATGGAGTTGGTTATACACGAAAATTTTCCTCTCTTTATCTCATTCTCTCTCTCTTGATTTTCTCTTCCTTTCTTAGCTTTCAACACTTCTAAATCAATGTGCATCAGAGGTATCAGAGCTTCAACGATCTTCTATGCCAGGGGATGGGGTCACTACGCAGTTGCAAAAGGATATGATTTTTTGCACCAAGAGATGATTAAGATTCAAGGAGAAGTAAAGGGATTTTAGTAGGGGCTCCCCCAGGTTTCCTCCTAAGGAGCCGTTGGAGGTTCCTCAACCTTCTTTTATGGCTAGCAATGCAAGTTTGCCTCGATCCAACCTTGGAATGTCTTAGGAGCGATCATACAAACTTGATTGCCAAAGATTTGATGGATTTGACTTTAGATGATGGTAGTTAAAACTCGAAAAGTATTTTGAGGCAGAGTGGATCTGTGCATCTGTGAACATTCTTTAGCACAATCGCAGAAGAAAAATATAACAAGAACATATCAAAACGACCTTTTTGCATGGAAAAAAGGTTTCCTTTTCCAAGATGCCCCCTTTATGGGCTATTCTAAAGCCATCTCATCTGTAGTGGAGAAACACGAGTGACAAATCTTCAGCCTCCACCCTAATGACGTCCTCACTAAGGTAGTTAAAGAATTTTATGCACATTTAACCTCTCTTGAAAATGCTTTCATCTATGTGCGCGATGTCTCGATGTTATTCGATGAAGACTGAATCAATGCGCAATATGGGTTACCTGAAGAACTTGATGAACACTCTAAATTTGTCAAGACAATGACAACTGAAGGACTCAACCAAGTTTTGATAGATTTATGTGTAGAATGAATGACATGGACAGTTTCTTGAAATGATTACTACACTATCGACTTTGTAACTTTGAAGCCTCAATGTAGGGTATGGTATCATTTCCTTAAATCTTTTCTTAGCCTTTCTACGCACAACTCTACTATTTCCAAGGAACGTATATTGTTGTTGCATTTGATTATGACTGGAAGAAAGATAAATGTTGAAAAAAATCATTTGTAGAGAAGTCTATCGCTGTGCACAAAAGAATGCCGTACCTTAAATTTTCTGTCGCTCATTACGGCACTATGTCAAAGAGTAAAGGTTCCTACTCATGCAAATGAAGACAAAATCCCCAATAAAGGAGCCATAACCAAGTAAATTGCCCTGAGATTTTCAGGGGAGGAAATGCCAAAGCATCCTGGCTCTACATCCACAGCTTCTCCACCTATGACTACTGATGCTGCCCCATCAACATCTCACAGTGACTTTGAGTAGAAAGTGATTGATGTTCTTCAGATGTTGCAATAACAATTTTGGATGATGGAAAAACAACAACCGGGGATAGTCATTGATCTTGGCCGAGCTCAAGAAGAAATGACTCTATTTTAGGGATATGTCTAATGACGGGACAAAGCCATTAAGAAATCTCTTCAAAAGAAATTTTCCCGACCTATGCCTACATTCCCTATTTTCCCTAAAGAATTGTTGTTGGAGCTAGAAGAAGAAGAAGAAGAAGATGATGATGATGATGATGATGATGAAGCCACTGTAGAGATGAAGAACACAAAAAAAGAGCGAGAGGAGGAGAAAATTAAATTCGTGCGTATTGTATCTGATAAGGATGAAGCTGATATGACTCAAACTTCTACACTTGCTACAATTGCCACTACACCGAAATCCACTACACCTATGACTGAGTAAGAGCATGCGGTTCATCAAATGATTGATAATCTCACAAAATCATATATATACTGATGATGATGAGGTGCCAATTAAACAGCTAAAAAGGAAGCGCTATAAGCAATCTGTTGGGAAATTAGTTTAAGATGATGCTGGTGAAGTGGAAAGGAAGCAGCCTACAAATGCGCTGCCAGAAAATCAACCCAACCCAGTTAGAGTAACCCAAATTCCTTCCAAGCTTTTGTTTTTATTTTCGTTTGCATCTTTTTCATTTTATAACATATGTTTCATGCATTCATACTTGGTTGTCATTGCATTTTTATATTTGTAAGTTGTTTTTGCATTTTGAAATGTTTTATTGTTCATGCATTGAGGACAATGCATCCCTTAGGTTTGGGGGTGTGTTGTGTTGTAAATATAGTATGCAATAGATATATGTTTTAATATTCATGCATTTTGTCATTCATTTTTCCATTACATACAAATGCCAAGTAATTGCTAGACTATGACGAGTATATTATTATCTCTGATATTCGATGAGGATAATAATTCTTCGATAAAGTTAAAAAATTGTGATGGGTGAATAGGTATGTTTAGTTTAGGATAGTTGTGTGAACATTAATTCCTAAAGGTAGAATGCTATATTTATAATTGCAATTAGTCTGTAGTAAGTTTCTTTTAATACATTTAGGAATTCTTAAACTTAAATTTAGTAAACCGACAGTGTGTAATAATGAATATCATGGCAAAATGATAAGAATCACTCTAATGTTTAAAAATGTTGAGTAGATCAGTAATACTTTGTTTGCTCCATCGTATTATTGATCAGAAAAACAAGTTCAAATAAGAGTGAGTAAAAAAAATAGTTGAGGGACACTCCATTATAGTAATAGGCTGATTAGCTAATGAGGTAGTTGTTTGCTCTATCCATCTTTTTAGTTAAAAGTTTTAGCCTCATGAGTGAGTTACATTCAAATTGTGGCATGATGTAATACCAGACAATCTAGTGTATGCTTCATTGAGATTGTCAAGTAAAGAAACCATGTGACAAAATGAATTCCCTAGAAAAAAATTGTAATTAAAGTTTTGAAATGACAGAATAAATGAGAATAGAGAAATTAAGTTTAGAAGAAAGATGACCTAAGTGCATTAGAAGGTATTTACTATAGTCAGAATTGCATGAATATTTAGGAATTTTTATTTTTAGGTAACATTTTCTACACTTTGTTTGCTAAACAAACCTACAAAAATTGAATCATTTTTTTTATTTTAATAGAAGATTGCTAAGAATGGAGGTATAGAATATACGGAAAATGGTTTACCAGTATATATGGCAACTGTGTGTTATGGCAAATTTATACATTCATGCTTACTCATACATATTTTACTTGAGAACAAGTAATAATTTAGGTTTTGGTTTGTGATAACTCTTGAAAAGAGTTATATTTTAGGTCTCTAGATTAAATTAATTATTTGTATTTAAGTAAATATGTTTTCATTTTTAAGATATTTTTAGAACATTGCATAACAAAGCTTGGATTGTGCTACAAATGTCATTATTTGTTACTGGGGAAAAAAGGTGCTGGTTATTATTGACAGTAGGTGCATGATGAAAAAGAAAAGAGAGAAAGGAGAAAGAAAATGAAAGAAGTGAAATATTTCCATGGCAAAAATATTGGTTAGATTACCAACAAGAATGCCATGGCAATTCCAAGAATATGACGCAACACTCAGTCTATGTCACTCTCAGCCAGCTGTACTTGTACCAGATAAACTACCCTGAAAAAGAGGAAGCAAAAGGTGTGTGCTGAGAGGGAGGGATAAAGGAGGAAAAAGAAAAGAAAAGAAAAGAAAAAGATTTTGGGGAGAGAGGAATTGGAGAACAGTTTTTCTCTGCATCGAATTCTTGTGGAAAATTTCAGAAAAGAAGATAGGAGAGGGTAGCAGCTTACAAGGAAGGGGAAGAGAAATCTCCTTGGGTTTTGCATCAAATTTCGGTATTAAAGGGAAAGTTGGAGTAGCGAGAGCTTCCTGCAGTTCTACCTTTATTTTCTGATTTGAACTTTGTGATTCGTAAACTTGAATGATGATGCTGAATGGTTTTATTTTGGATTTGAATGTCCAATCCATGAGCTAAATCTCATTGGATTGGAATTATTTGGGTAAATTTTTAGTATCCTTAATGCCTATGGTCTAATTTTGAGTAAATTACTATTTCATTCAATTTGTGATTATTTTAAATGCATGCATGCAAGCTCTAGACATAGATGATTGTATGGTATGTTTTTAGATCTAATTTAATTCTGAAAAGATTAAATAAATTTGATAATTATCGGTTGATAAAGGCGAGTATTTGAAAGAATATTCGTAGAACTCTAGACGTAGAAGTTGCGATCTGTACAGGGAAAGGAAGAACAGTCTAGATATCATTTTTGAGTTCTGTAGACATACAAAAAATTAGAATGATAGCTTAAAGTTTGGCTCTCGAAAGAAGCAGACTACAGTAGTGAATCCCTGAGCAGTATAATGGTCAAGATTTTGCCATGGCATTATTAGGATATAAAAATAAAACCTAAGTAATTCTAACCTTTACCATTCAACAGTACAAGTCGTCCCCATTTATTCTTTGAGAATTGCCATAACATTTCAATTTCCCTAGCATTTTTCATTCATAATTGATTTTATTAATCCATTCATTAATTCTCCTCATCAATTTGTCATGTGTTTCTTTTGCACAGTTTAATTAGTCAAATCTATAGTAATAGCATAACCAAATTTCTTAATCAATTTCGATCCCTGTGGAGGCAATACTCACTCATCATTTTATTACTTGATTTGACGTGTATACTTGCACATTCGCATTACACATTCACACGTGACAACTGGCAAGGACGAGGTCTATACCATCATGTTGCACTTGGAAGGGCGAGCACTAGACTGGCACCACTTCTATGCTCAGAAGCATGGGGGCTTGCACATGCTAGATTGGGCTCATTATGCTACAGTTTGAGGGAAAGGTTTGGATCGAGTATTTTTAGGGATGTCATGGCTAAGTTGGTTACACTAAAGCAACAAAGGACTATGGAGCATTAACATGACATGTTTGGAAGTTTTTTAAATCAACTGCAACTGCCTAAATCTTATGCTTTAATCATATTTGTTAGCAATTTGAAACAAGATATTAGTCAATACTTACAACTGTTCCGACCCAAATTTCTAGTAGAAGGCTTTCATATTGCCAAGTAGGTGGAGGACATTTTGTGTAACTCTCTTAAGAAGAGCTTTTTCACTAGCTAGAATCAATTACCTCGTTTTAGATCAGCAGGATCACAGGCCACAGTATCAAATAAGCTAGTATCTCTTACTCACACTGGTGTACCTGTTCAATCTGCTAATACGGCTTCTAGTGGCTCGAATGGTCTTAAGTCTCTTCAAAGGGGCTAAGTCCAGCTGTCATGGCTAGAAGAAAATAGAAGGGCATGTATATTTTGTGTGGTGCCATATACCACATTGACCATAAGTATGTCAAGGCTTAACTATATAGATGTTGCTTGATTCTCATTCTGATAGTGAGGGAGATGAGTTCCAGGAATGTTCAGATCATTTAGAAGATTCTCCTATAGAAGGGGATCAACCTTAGGTTCCTGTCTTATCTCTACATGCTATACAAGGGTCCTAAAGACCTCATACCATGCATTTTGAAGCTGGTGTAAGAGCTGCCAGGACTATCATACTGGTGGATTTAGGGAGTACCCATAATTTTTTGGACACTTGATTAGCTGGCAGGTTGTCCTTGCCAATTTTGCAGCAGGATCAACTTAAGGTTACAGTGAAAAATGAGAGGTGTTTGTTCACTAGTGACACTTGTAGAGAGGTTAGATGGAAGGCTTAAGGGTCTAAATTTGTCACAGACTTCATGATTTTGCCCTTAAAAGGGTGTGATGTGGTTATAGGCATACAATGGCTTCTCTTCCTAGAATTTTGGTTCCATGACCATGCACTTCAATTTCCAAAGAAGTCCCTATACCTTACAAGGCATCCTACCCGGCACCATTCAGTTGATGTCTATTGGTCAGCCTTCAAAATGCATTTCAATTGTGGGGTAGGAGCTAGGGCCATGTGCCATGGTCATTGTAACACCCTCTATTTTGGCAGTCATACCATCAAATGATAATATTACTAGAGAACCTGAACGAACACATTCTTTAAGACAAAGAAGGTTTTGAATAAAAGTTAATTTAAAATAGTAAGCATGCTTAGCTCACCGTTTGGTAGGCAATGGTTTGAAGCAAGTCAAAAATAAAATAAGAGTACGCATTATAATAAATAGAGTTTTAAGGTTTGGCTAATGCCTCCATAAATTATTTTATAGGAAATAAGGTACTTGAATACAACCAGATTTAAGGTTTACAATACATCATATTAAAACACCGAATAAGTTTTCCATAAACTACCTCAATATATATATACATGTTACAAAACAAACACAGGGTTTACAATTGTTGTGGCTTTCTGGCTGAGTCTTCAAGGATCCATGAGAACCTAAAATTCTTGAAATTTGGAGAAAAGAAACAAGGTAAGTTTGATTTGAACTTAGTGAGTTCCAATAAAATGACAACCTCCCTAACAAGGTTCCCAAAGAAAAGAAAATATCACAAAAAGATGAGTAACTTGGTTTTACTCGCAAATGTGACATTTCAATTTCGCACCATTCATTGGCAGATATATAGTGCAAAATAGTTACTATACAATGGCGGACACTATCCACTTCTAGGTATAATTGCTTAACAGAATAAGACACATTACATACATTTTGCATGTGGATAACTATCATAACTTCTCATGCAAGATTTTATAGAAAACATACTTAAACATAAATAGTTCATAGACCCTTTATTGTGCTAGCTTCTGATCAAATCAATGCTCTAAAGAGCTATTTTCACAATATTGCTCTGTAGCAAAAGTATACATTTGAAACACCCTATACCCGACTCGATCGCCAGGTCTGGGTACCAAATGATACAATAACCTAAAAAACTTAACGGTATCTCTGGTTAAGCTTTAATTACATGCTTAAACAAATTAAATTTCAAAATCGAATCATTATTAAAACTCATACAAAACCAGTGATAAGTTCTTACAAATTTGATACCAAAATCTAATTACAAATTTTTAAGTTAAGACTCGAATACGAATATAGTCAACTTAAAGCCTGAGGCAAGGCCTCTAGGGATACTTGTGGTGCCCTAAACCCGACCAAGATGGTCCAACCCGAATTTAAAATATCACATTAGCCACTGGAGTGACTCTCCAGTAAACCACCACAAAACACACCATCCGACCAATCACACCATACAATTTCAATATAATTTTGGCAGACAATGCTTGGTAACTAACCAAATAATTGCTACACCTGCGGTCTTTACCAAGTATCAATGTTCTCATTGCCCTAGAGTACTAGGACTCTTTGGTCAACACCATAGCCATTTTTCTGTCGATTTGTTTTACAAGAAGACTTCTTAAGACATGCAGTTCCTAAATTTGGAAGCTTAACAAGATCTTAGCCATTCTCTATGGCTATGTCTGATCTCCAGTTTCCACTATCCTTTAGTGGACTTTGCTAGCCATTCGGCCTTGGGCATGCATTACCTCTCTTGAAAACCCTGACCAGCCTATTAGATTCTTCGACTAACTTTTTATCAACTTACAATATATGACTACATCCTACCGCGGACCAATCCATGCCTGTTTAAACCGTGTAGAATCTACAACTTCCTTGGCGGACTAGTATTTGTGTGTACCATGTTTACCTCATTATCTAATAAGTTGCATCTATGTATCACTCATTATTTTGGTGGTCTATGTTTCTTAGACGCACCAACTCACTTCTTCTTGTGACTTATCATTCCATTCGCACTGCGAACTCTACTTCACCCTTAACATCCTTCATGAACCGTGAATTTTTTTATTATGATCCCCAAGTCTGACATTTTAGTGGATTTCTCGTGTTTATCATTCTGGTGAACCTCCCTATTTATACCATCCTGGTAGACTACATCGTGTTTATTGTCCCGGCAAACTAACCCATGTTTGTTGTCTCGGCAGACTACCCCGTGTTTACGGTCCCGACGGACTATTCTCTGTTTACTGTCCGAACGGACTACCCAATTTTTACTATCTCGACGAACTTGTCATGTTGCCATATCCAAGTTATGGTCTTACACATTATACCATCATGTTTAACATCTTGGCGGACTTCATTGGTTGCCAAAGTCGAGCTATGGTCTTACACCTTAAACCTTTGTGAGGTGTCGCCCCATAGAGCTTGCTAACCGTTGTCACAATGATACTCAACGGAACCTAAGTACCATCTATATCATCTTATCTTATATCCATCTTGATGCTCCAACACTGAAGTGTCCCCTCGCAAGCCCTAGAACTGCGCACATGATGGTTTACTCCCACTAATCCAAGATGACAGAATCTTAATAGAATTTCAGTTTCTTTATCCCCTATTCCTCCTCCCATTCCTCCTTTCTTCATCCTATACATTGATCCTTGAACATCATAATTTCCGTTCCGCAAAGCCCGGATCTTCGTACATCATGGGTGCACTTAGTAACACCATATCGCAGTATCTACCAGAATCACCATGTAACAACCCGTTTTTAGTGAAATCAAAATAGTGGTTTTGCGAACACAAATTTGAAGTTGTAAAATTTATTTTAATATTATTTTAATATCTACAACATATTAGAATTATGGTATAAAAATTTCGTTCATAAATTTTACTGTTTGTATGCTCAATTTGTGAAAAATGACTAAGGCTTCCTTTGGATGCAACTGGATCTCAGTACGTTGGCTTTTTTAGGATAAAAAAATTACAATTGAAATGTTAGTAAACGCAAGGCTGTTTGTAAAGCATTCTTCAGTGCGTTGAAAATGCATTTCACCTCACCAGAGGCTTCATTCCAGACTGGAGCCTTTTGTTCCAATAAAAATTTAGCAACTTCAATTACTTTTTCTTTTCCTCTTTTACCCACATATTCTTCAGTTGCATTCTTCAGGCTTTTTTGATTTTTGGTTACCCTTCTTCTCCCCTTTCCCTTTCCCCTTGGGTTGCAAATCAGTTTGGTCAATGACCTCTTTCTATTCCTCCTTCATCCAAGTAAGGCTCCTTCTCCTTCTTCCATTCTTCATTCCTTTTTCTTCTTCCGTTCTTCATCTTCTCTTCTCAGCATATTCTGTCTTCAGCTATAAATAAAGAAGCACGTAATTTACCAAATTCGTCAATGAAGACAAAGTCCAATTCATCGAAAGAAACAATGGCAGAGCCTTACATTGAGCAAGTAGAGTATCTCGACGTTCTCACTAAAACTGGTAAAAAATCGAGGTTTCCAATCCCAGGCACGTCCCTTCATTCTTGTCCATTTCTGGATTATCTATTTTTGATCTTTCAACATAAAGGATTACTTTACAACCAGCTCTTTTATTTATTTTCTATACTGTCTGTTGCTTACTCTTAGCAGAAAACATGTTTTTGCAGTTATCAAATTGGAAAATTATAGGACAATTTAATTTAAGCTATACTTATTATTTGCAGTTCTGTAAATTGGGTTTGATAGAACCTTTGAGATTAGTTAAGTTAGTTCCTTGAAAATGGTAGTAATAGCTTCATTTGTTGATTTGGTTTGTAATTTCTTTCAATGAACCCCTAATTTTTTTGGTACTCAATCTGGATTATAGAACTGAAAGTTTTCAAGTGTGTGTGTGTGAGTTGTGGGGGGGAGGCTGCTTATGGTCCTTGAAATTGGAACTGGGAATGGAAAACTTGCAAGCTAGAGATAGGGAGGCATACATTTGATATAAAATATTTCATTTTGAGTATTATTGTGTGTTAGAGGTTGCTTATGATTTCTGTACCGGCGTTTCTCTATAATGGTAGTTTCTTGATATGTAACTCATTGTGATCTCTTTGCAGGGGAGATGTCCATCGAGATGGGGGTTACCATAAAACAGTCCATGGCTGGATTTTTGCTGAGAGTACACAAGAATTACTTCTCCAAAAATGTGCAGACTGCAAGGACTCATGGCCAGGGTTGTGGATATCTCCAGTGCTGGCCATATATCTGCTGGTGACTCATCGCTAATAACAACACAGTAAGTGAATCCAATTTCACAAGTCTTCAGTGCTGCTTCTTTCATAGGGCATTTGAAAAACTGCTCGGTTTTTAATCTTTCTATATGTGTCGTGCACATATATTCTCCCCATGTTCTTGTTTATCATTGCTACTTTCTGTTGTTTTATATACTTGCTAGATTTGGTTAATACATTTCTTTTAAATATCTAATCGATAGTTTCCTAACTGATGGTAAACCTAGTGGTTTCTAGATGGCCAAGAAACCTTTTTGTTCGGAAGAAGTGAAGACATTTGAGTCTTCTGGTTTTTTTCTTTTCTTTCTTTATTTAAATATCTTATTGTCCATTCCTTTGTAGTAACTTTCAACACAAGAAATTCTTTGGAGATCAGCATCCATTGATTTTCTTTTTACCTTGTTGGCCCATTTTTTCCATCGTCTATTACTTGGTGAACATATTATTGTTAGAAATTTATCCCTTTTTGGTTGATCTAGTGTTAAAACACAATGCTTGCTAAATATCTTATTTGTTCAGGAGGGAGCTTCAAGAAGAACTAGGGGTGATCCTCCCAAAGGATGCATTTGAGTTGATATTCGTTTTTCTTGAAGAGTGGTTAGTTGATAAAATCTTCTTTTTTGTTTTGGTGTAATTTACTCTCTTCTTGGAATGTAATTGGTGCAGCTGATCAGATGGCTATGATGCTTTTTTGGTGATTTTGGCAACATTTTATCTAGTTTTGTTGCTTTGCTAGAACCATTGGTGCTTTAATTTCTGATGCTAATGCCGTCACCAGCAGGTGACTCATCGCTAATAACAACACAGTAAGTGAATCCAAATTCAAGTCTATTTTATGTTCATCAAGGTTCAATATTTTCAATAAACAATTAGCATTTGGCATAAATTTACTTTGAAAAATGGTGTTATACTTTTCATTGTAAGTTTATAGTTGTATTGACTTTGGCCTGCAATATGCACTACTTTGTTAGTAAAAAAAGTACAGGATGTTGTTGAACTTTGGCCTGCAATGCAACAGGAAACTAGTAGCAAACCAGCATGCAGACCAGTATCCAAGCTGAACCAGATAAGCAGCAGCATTTTGTTTATTTTGTTCATTTGTAACTTGATTTAGTTGCAATGTAATTTATACTTAAATTTAGTAGGAGTAGTTGTTGATTTATGTTTGATGTTATAGATGGTATGTCAGCTACATTTTGTTTGTAATTCTATCTAGGCTTTAGTCATGTATTAGTGGGAGCAGTTATACATTAGTTAACTGCCATATTTCATTGTAACATAAATGCTTCTCAAGTCTATGAAAAAGATCTGATTTTTGGAAATCAAATTCAGTTTTCTTCTTGTTCAAACTTCTTTGCATTCGTTTTTCTTTTTCTCCTTAGTTTTCTGCTAAAAAGACCAACACATGTAATCCAGACTACTTATGTATATGGCATATTGCTTATTCAAGTAATGAAGTTAATCTTTACATCATCCGGGTTACTTGCTTCTGTTTTCTTCCACTGCTGTCAAAACCCCAACAGATGTGATTTTTAACTCTTCCCTTAAGCATTGATGACCAGCTCAAGGCTCGACATTGCACGTTCTACATGGTGGCCATAGGCTATTTCAGTTACTAGCCAACAATTGGTTTTAGTTTTAAAGTTATTTGGTGCTAGCAATGTCTTGCATTGAGTTACTGATGACAAACATTTGAAATAACATGCATTAAGATCCTTATTCTAGTGTTGCTTTATTATTTTATCTTTCAGTAATGTTTTATTTTTCTAAAGGCTCAATAATTTCAATAATCTTTCAATAATGAATTGAGCCTCTATAATTAAATATATGATTAATTTTGAAATATTAAATAAAATAATTTTTTGAATTTTTCTCTAGTTTTAATTCATTTTTAATTATTTATTATTAAAAATAAATATAATTGTAATAATTTTTAATCATTTATTAATTTTGTAATTGTTAAATAATTTTAAGAACTTCTATTATATATCATTTTTAATCTAATGTCCTTAAAAGTCATTTTCTATTGTCACCTCACCGCTACAGCTGCGTTTGAATCCAAACACACACTTCACCATTGTTTCTAATCTCACCGCTACAGTATCCAATCTCACTGCTATAGTAACTAATCTCACCGCCACCGCTGTTTTTAACCTCACCGGAGCTAAACACACCGCCCATCCAAACTAAGCCTAAATCACGTAAAATGTGAAAGTTAGTGATACGAGTCACAAAGGCCCAACTCAAGCTCAAGAACGTGATGGGTTCAAATTACCACAAGGCCCAATAACGAGGTCAAAGGCCAGGCAAATGCGTATGAAACTAAATGGAACCGTTCAAGACTTCATTAGCAAGGCCTTAGATGCGTATACAAAGGAAAAAGAAAATCAAGATTCACTTTCTTGTTTTCAAGAAAATCAAGAAACCGAATCTTGGTCCAATTTTGCTGTTTTGAGCGATTTCAAGAATCAAGAAAATCAAGATTTCAAATCTTGGAAATCTTGGTCCAAGAAACTGAATCTTGCAGCTAAGACACATTGGATCTCAGTTACGAGCATCAACGAACCAATTTCGGGAGAGAACGGATTACAAGCCCAAGTTCTTGAAGATACGACCCAATAAAATGTTCCAAGCCCAACCAAGAAGTTTAAATTAGACTTAGTTGAAAATCAGGCCAAATTTTCAAAGTGGCCCAATTTGTAAAATTTTAATTCTTTAAATACTTAGTTTTAATTTTTGACTTTATGAATAAATTTCTATGTAAGAATTCAGTCCAAGAGGCCTATTTAAAGGCCTTGGACGAAATTCCCTTGAAAGCCAACAATTAGAGTTTTTTTTAGTTTTCCTAGTAGGGATAGGAAAGTAGTTAGGAGGCTTATATATATGTCTTGGCCGACCACCCTTATGGATGATACATTGAATTCAGATTTTTTTTGTGGAGTGAAAACTCTCTTTGAGTTTCTCCAAGAATTCTCTCTTGAGTTTTCTTTAGAAGTAGTTTTAACAATATTTTTATTGTGGGAGCCATCTTCAACCTTCTTCTTGTCATGTTTTTACATTGGAGGGAAGATTGAAGCCGTTTGAAGGGAGTTGTGAAATCTTTCTTGATTTCAAGGCTTTTTAGGACTTTATCCATCTTCTTTTTGTTGTTTGTTCTTTTTTAATTATTTTTGTTTGTGTCGAATTGTTGACTAACTTGGTTTAATTGTTCTTGTTGCGTTTCCAGCCATTCCAAGCTTCAAAGATCTATTTTGAAACATTTTTTGGCATCAAGAAACGTTCTTTATTCATCCTTTCTTGCCGCCCAAGTATCATTCTATTTCAATTTGGTTTTCTTGGTCTTTTAAGTTTAATTTTTTATTTTCTGTTTTTGTTTCAGATCTAAGTGTCGATAGTTTTCGTAGGATGACTTGGCAACTCGATCTTGGTCTGCGCGCAACCCTCTATCAGTTGGGTTCTATTAGCAAAATGTGTTAAATAGCTATAGAACTTTAAAGTGGAGGTTCTTATTTGGTAATTAGACGACTAATTGAGATTGTGAATGTGCATGGCATGATATTTTTGAAAATTTTAAAGTTAGGCAAGGGTAATTAGGTAATTAGTCAATTAAAGACAAAAATAAAATAAAACAAAATACTCCTCTTCCTCATACATATACCAACCAAAAATTTTAGTATAGAGGAGCCATGGAAGCTTGAAAATTTTGGTTTAGAAAATTCATTGCATGTAAGTGATTTTGGTGTTCATTTTTGTTGATTTTTATGTTTTTGGAATCGTTGTTGCTTAACCTAGCTAATTAGGGGATTAATTTGTAAAATGGTTGAAAGTATAAGGTTTTTCCATGAGAGAATTCTAGTTTTTGTTGAATTTTAATGGAAGAATATGAGTCCTTGTTGTTAATTAAACAACTTTTGTTAAGGGTTAATGAAATTGCAAATTAGTGGTTAAATTGAGAATGGTGAAAATTTTGTGTTAAATGTATGAAATTATGAAACGTATGGGCTGATATGGATGTATATGAAATTTGGCTAGGCTTGGTTGGGGGCGAAATTGTATAAAATTCATTTTACAAGCCTAGGGACTAAATTGTAGAGAAGTTAAAAGTATAGGGGCAAAATGGTAATTTTTCCATGACATGAATTTTGGATTAAATTGAATGGATTGAGAATTAAATTAGTTAAATTTGATTATTTAGATCAAGAAAAGCCACGTTCAGAATTAGTTCGAGGCAAAGATAAAGTAGTGGATTGATCGGTTGATTTTTTTCATACTAATTCGAGTTAAGTTCGTATGTTAATAAGCATTAAATTATACGTGTTTTAAATGCTTTATTATTATAACTGTAATGATATAACCCTACGGAAAAACTCGACGAAGATTCAACGACTTATGGATTGGATTCCGGTTGAACCTTAGGAATAGATAGGATACAAATGACATGTCATTAGGGGTTACCATGTTTTGGGTGCTGGTCTCGTACATTCTACCGGTGGCTGAGTTTCCAGCATGTGTTGCAGTTACTTAACAGCAGCACCATGTAGCTACGTCTTCACTGACAGCTTGTGTGAGCAGACCCAGTGATAGCTCGAGAGTGAGTGTCTATATCAGATATGAGATAGGGGTGGTTTCGACCACGTATTAGCACTTAGTGTGTGAGATACTTGAGTATCCGGTAGTATTCCAAATGGTTCAACGGGCACAGTGATGATTTGAGATTACATGAGTTCGATTCGAACTAATACATGTATTTATGTGAAATATGAGAAGTGATTTGTAGTTGATATGTAAATACATGGCTAACATGATTGTGATTGTGTGATAGACTTTGGGCTAAATTAAGTTGCATCTATGCTTTTATTTTTGTTTACCTCAATTGTAGATGATTTGGTAAGTTGTATTTATTAGTCATACGAACTTACTGAGCTTAATTTCTTACTCCGTTTTAATTTTTGTGTTTTATAGTGATTCAAAAGTTCGCTCGGTTTGGAAGTTGTCGGAGATCGCGTCACACTATCAAACTCTTATTTTGGTACTTTGGACTTTATATTTTGAGTTAAATGGCATGTATATGTATTTCAGCTAATGTGGCCTATATGTTTTGTTGTGTATTTAGCCAATTGATTTGACTTGAAAATGGTATATGTGTTGATATGTAAAAAGGTATAAATGACCTTATGATAAGTGGTGTATAGTTGCTATATGAATGCCTTTCTTGTGAGATTGTGTGTTGGCACTAAATGGTTGTGTTTTAGATATTTATGTATGTTAAGTTTTAGGCACAATGTCTCATATATGTGATTGACCATTTAGGTAGACTTCGGAAGTATATTTGGTATGTTTAAAAGTGGTCATATGAATGTGCTTATGGATATCATGATGTATGTGTGGATAATACATTATATAAAATTGATATTGGTTGGTTTTGAGTGCTTAATTATCCTATGGTTATGTGCAAATTGGTATGTATAGGTTGTTACCAATGTGGGTGAGGAATATGGCTTGGAAAATGGCCTATTTTTATCCACACGGGTAGATACACGAGCGTGTGTCTCGATCGTGTGTAACACACGGCCAGGTGACACGGTCGTGTGTCCCCTGATAGTTTTATAGGAATCAAGTCAGTAGCTTCACACGACCTAGCACACGGGCGTGTGGCTTGGCCGTCCAGCATAAGTTAGTATACCCTCTAGTCTTAACACGGCCCGACACACGAGCATGTGAGGCCATCTCGAAGGGTACACGACCTGGCACATGGGCGTGTGGTTGGCCGTATGACCCAAGTCAGTGAGTTACACGGGGTCAAACATGGGCTGGACCACGACTGTGTGTCCCCATTTCAAATACCCATATGGCCTGACCACACGGGCGTGTGTCCCCTGCACTTTGAAAAATTTTAATGTTTTTCTAAAAGTTTCTTAAGTACTCAGTTTAGTCCCAAACCACTTTTAATGTCTATTTGGGGCCTCGAGGGCTCGTATTAGGGGCTGTATTAATGTATGGTTTTTAATTTGATTGATAATTGATTATGAAATGTATGATTCTGTAAGTTGTAAATCCGATAATGCTCTGTAATCCTGTTTTGGCGTCGGATACGAGTTAAGGGTGTTACATTTATTGGTATCAGAACTACGGTTTAGTCAATTCTAAGACTATCGTAGTATATGTGAGTTTAGCTATACATGCCATTTTATAGCCTGTGATAGTGTGGCATCTCTTAACAGTTTAAAATCATGTTTTTCATATAGCAATGGATTCCAATCGAGCAGACTCCGATGATGTTGAAAGTAACGCGCCGGCCTCCGTTCGTGGGGCAGGTTGTCTGGGTCTAAACCCGTGTCTGAGGGTCATAGAGGACAGACTAAGAAAGCCTTCTTTCAGATGGTGACTGAGTGGTTCACTGAATTTGTCCAAACGAATTCGGCTGTTCATCAACCTCCACCCCCACCTTTTCCCCAACCAGTCCCCGTAGCTCTTCAAGTCTTAGAGTCGGTACCCATGAGCAAATCGCCAGTAGATAAAATTCAAAAATATGGGGTAGAAGAGTTTAGAGCTACAGTTGATGATGACCATGAGAGAGCCGAGTTTTGGCTAGAGAATGCGATCTAAGTTTTCGATGAGTTATCTTGTACACTGTTAGAATGTGTTAAATGTGCTATGCCTCTTCTGAAAGATTTCGTATATCAATGGTGGAGCACGTTAATATCCGTAGTATTGAGAGAACGGGCCACGTGGGGATTCTTTCAGACAGAGTTCAGAAAAATATATAAGTCAACGGTTTTTTGATCAAAAGCGTAAGGAATTTCTAGAGTTGAAATAGGGTTGTATGGCCATATCTGAATATGAAAGAGAATTTGTGAGACTGGGTAAGTATGCCCGTGAGTGCATTCCAACCGAGGTGGATATGTGTAAACGATTTGAAGATGAGTTGAATGAAGACATTAAGCTCTGAGTCAGATTTCTTGAACTAAAAAAATTTGAGGTTTTAGTTGATAAAGCTCACAATGCTGGAGAGCTTAGCAAAAAAAAAGTCGATTCTGAGGCTAGAGATTCGAGAAAGAGGACAACGGGCAAATAATATCATTCATCGTCAAAGAAATCGAAGGATTTTCATAACCGTCCGACCGCTTCAGTGGGGTATTCCAACAGAAATGTGGTGAACAACACGCAGGTTCAAAAGCTCAAGCCACTTCAGTAGCAAGCATTTGGTAGTGTTAAAGCCAATAAACCTAAGTGTCAACGGTGTGGTAAATGATATTTTGGAAAATGTTGGATGAATGACAGAGCTTGTTTTAGTGGCTCGCAGGAGCATTTTATCCATGATTGTGCTGAGTTACCCGAGAAAAACAAGCTTCTGACTGCTCAACCAAGCAATATAGCTACAAGAGGGAGACCACCCTGAAATACTGGAAATATGAGTGGTCGTCGAGGTGCAACGAAGAATTCTGCTGTGAGATCCAAGGCACGAGCGCCAGCTAGAGCTTACGCTATTCGCGCTCGCGAAGATGCATCAGTGCTAGATATTATCACTGGTACTTTTTCTCTTTATAACACTGATTTAACTGCTTTGATTGATCCCGGATCAACCCATTCATATGTATGTACAAATTTAGTGTCTAGTAAGATTTTACCTATAGAGTCCACTAAATTCGTGGTTAATGTATCGAACCCTTTTGGTCAGTATGTCCTAATTGATAAAGTTTGCAAGAATTGCCCGTTGATGACTCGGGCTTATTATTTTCCAGTCGATTTTATACTTTTACCGTTTGATGAGTTTTTATGTAATTTTGGGCATGGATTGGCTGACTTCGAATGATGCGATTGTAAACTGTAGACGAAATATTATTGTGTTAAAATGTCAAAATGGTGAGACTCTTCGTATTGAATCCGATGATTCGAGTGGTTTACCTATTGTGATATCGACTATGCTAGCACAGAAATATGTGAGAAAGGGTTGTAATGCTTACCTTATGTATGTACTTGATGCAAAAGTGTCTGAATCAAAGATTGAATCAGTGACAGTGGTTTGTGAATATCCAGATGTGTTTCCAGAAGAGTTACCTGGAATGCCACCGATCAGAAAGGTTGAGTTTGCTATTGAGATAATACCGGGAACATCACCGATATCGATAGCTCTATACAAAATGGCTTCGACAGAGTTGAAAGAATTGAAAGCTCAATTGTAAGAGTTAACAAATAGAGGTTTTGCACAATCAAGTTTCTCGCCCTGGTGTGCACCAGTTTTATTTGTAAAGAAGAAAGATGGATCAATGAGACTGTGTATCGATTATCGACAACTTAACAAGGTTCTGATTAAGAATAAGTATCCTTTACCGAGAATTAATGATTTAGTTGATCAGTTGAAAGGAGCAAAAATATTTTCAAAGATTGATTTGCGATCTGGTTATTATCAGTTACGGGTTAAAGATTCGGATGTACCGAAAACTGCATTCAGAACCAGGTACAGGCATTATGAATTTCTTGTTATGTCATTTGGGTTAACTAACGCTCCTGCATTTTTTTATGGATTTGATGAATATGATTTGAAGATCGTATTTAGACAGATTCGTTGTTGTATTCATTGATAATATTCTAATCTATTCCTGAGATGAGTCTGAACACGCCGAACATTTGAGGATTGTGTTACAAATGTTGAGAAAGAGATAAACAACTGTTTTCTAAATTCAGCAAGTGCGAGTTTTGGCTCCAAGAAGTTGGATTTTTGGGACACATTGTATTAGTAAAAGGCATTAGAGTTGATCTGAGTAAGATTTCAATAGTTGTTGATTGGAAACCACCAAGAAACATATCTGAGGTCAGAAGTTTTTTTGGGATTAGCTGACTATTATCGGTGATTTGTAAAAAGGTTCTCGATGATTGCTACATCGATGACTCAGTTATTACAGAAAGATGTAAAGTTTGAGTGGTCTGATAATTGCCAACAGAGTTTTAATCAGATGAAAGCACTGTTAACCGAAGCACCAGTTTTGGTTTAGCCTAAGTCAGGTAAAGAATTTTTTATTTTCAGTGATGCATCATTAAACAGTTTGGGATGTGTTTTAATGCAAGAAGGCAAAGTGATAACGTATGCTTCCAGACAATTAAAGACGCATGAGAAGAATTATTTGACACATGACTCGGAGTTGGTTACGATCGTGTTTGTATTGAAAATTTGGCAATACCATTTGTACAGTGAAAATGCCACATATTTACCGATCATAAGAGTTTGAAGTATCTGATGTCACAGAAAGATCTAAATTTGATATAGCGAATATGACTCGAACTGTTGGAAGACTATGAATTAGTAATTGATTATCATCTAGGGAAAGCAAATATAGTCACGGATGCTTTAAGTAAAAAAAATCTTTATTTGCTTTGCGAGCAATGAATATGCGATTGGATTTGTCTGATGATGGTTCGATATTAGCCGATTTAAAAACTAAACCAATGTTTCTTTAGCAAATCTGCAAGACTTAGAGATGTGATAATGAATTGCAAGCTAAAAGAGTACAGTGTGAGTCGACTACTGATTCAGAGTTTTAGATCAAACTTGATGATTGTTTGTTGTTTTGAGGTAGAGTTTGTGTACCGAAAAATACATAACTTATACAGAAAATTCTACATTAAGCTTATAGTGGCAGCTTGTCTGTTCATCTTGGGAGTAACAAAATGTATAGTGATTTGAGACAGATGTACTGGTGGTCGGGTATAAAACGCAACATCTCTGATTTTGTGTCTAGATGTTTGATTTGTCAACAGGTCAAAGTCGAACATCAAGTGCCTTCAGGACTATTACCGCCACTGATAATACCGGAGTGGAAATGGGATAGAGTTACGATGGATTTGGCATCGGGATTACCTCTATCTCCAAAAAAGGAAGATACTATCTGGGACATTGTTGATCATTTGACGAAGTCCGCACATTTTATTCCGGTGCGTACGGACTTCTCTCTTAACAGAGTCGAATTGTATATTTCTGAGATTGTGAGATTGCACGGAGTGCTAGTCTCCATTATTTCGGATGGAGATCCGCGGTTTACATCACAATTTTGGAAGAAGTTGCAAAAGGCTTTGGGTACACGGTTACATTTTAGCATTGCATTTCATCCCCAAACCGATAGTCAGTCTGAGAGAGTGATTTAGATTGTTGAGGATATGCTTCGTTGTTGTGTTTTAGGGTTCAAAAGTAATTGGGAAAAATATTTACCGTTGGTTGAATTTGCATATAATAATAGTTTGTAATCGAGCATTAAGATGGCATCGTATGAAGCTTTATATGGTCGTAAATGCTGAACTCCGTTGTACTGGACCGAGATTAGTGAGAAAACACGGGGTTGATTTGATTTGAGAAACTAAAGGGAAAGTGAAACTAATTTGTGACAGTTTGAAAGCCGTGATTTATCGGACCATATGAGATTATCGAGAGAATTGGGCCAGTGGCTTATCGACCTGAGTTACCCTTAGAATTATAAAAGATTCATAATGTGTTTCATGTGGCTTATCGACGGTACAGATCAGATCCTTCGCATATAATTTCTTCGATCGAGGTTGAGGTTCAGCCCGACATGTCGTATAATGAAGAACCGACTAGAATTTTTGCTCGAGAGATCAAGGAGTTAAGAAACAAAAGAATAGCTTTAGTGAAGGTTTTTTGGCATCATCATGGTATTGAGGAGGCTACTTGAGAACCCGAGGAAATCATGAGAAAACAATGTCGAGGTTACTTGGCATCTTCACGGGCTGGGACACGGCCATGTGTCCCCATTTTGAATGCCCACACAGCCTGACCACACGGGTGTGTCTCCCCTGTACTTTGAAAAATTTTAGTGTTTTTCTAAAAATTTCTTGAGTACTTAGTTTAGTCCCGAACCACTTTTAATATCTATTTGGGACCTCGAGGGCTCGTATTCGGGACTGTATGAATGTATTTGAATGGTTTTTTAACTTGATTGATAATTGATTATGAAATGTATGATTGTTTAAGTTGTAAGTCCGGTAATGCTCCGTAACCCTGTTTTGGCGTTGAATACGGGTTAAAGATGTTACACACCATTTTTCTCACCCTAACTTCATCTATCCCTTCAATAATTTATGCTTGTGTTCCACAACACATACAATCATACATTACAAGAATTTCATAACACCTTTTCATTTCAACATATTGATGGACATTCATAACCTACCCAATACTTAAGAAATTAAGTGCTCTCAAACAACAAGGGTCATGCGTCATCATAGAGTTCATTCTGGAATTTACACAAACACATGCTAAACACATTGCACCTCAGACTTGGAGTGTAGAAACTCACATTGCTTCCTTATCCTTAGTAGTTTAGTTGGTCTGAATCGCTCGAGCTTCCTTGGTCTTGGCATCCAAACATTACAACCATTCATCAATGAAACTATAGATGTTCGATCCTTAAAACTCAGAATTTCTCATCAAATAGAAGCCTTTAAGTGCTCTTACTCTACTTCATCCTTCAATCCACAAGTATAGAGAGGTAAAGAAGCTTACCAGTTTGTTAGTTTTTCTACTACCAGACTTCAATCTATACGACTATAGCAACATGCATAGTTCTCGACAACTGCATCCCCTTTCTTCTTCAGAATGACTAAAGAAGACGATGCTATGGAGAAGAAAAAAATTCATAAACAAAATTGAGAAAACTCCATCTCCACTCACACTTATATATATACTCTTTAGTCACAGTCTTCACTGGCCTTCCCAACCATCTATTTTTAATCATGTTGTGCCCCACTATGGAACCAGCAGATTCCAATCTAATTAAATTGGAATTGGAATCCAACTAATCACAATCCAACAATTAAAACTTTCAAATATCCCTACGGGGTTTGATAATTTACTAATCTTTTCAATTTAATCATAACATTCCCAAATTTTTGAGTCAATAATAGTAATTAGGTCTTACAGTTCACGTTCATATAAAACAAATAGCTACACAAGGATAACCTCGAGTCTATCCAGGTAGATCCTTGACCTATACCTTGAATCAGACATCAATTTAGCCTGATGTTGGCAAATGGCTTCTGTTTGACGAATAATACTTGATGGGCACCCTAAAAAATATAAAATCATTTTTTTCAAATAGGTTTAAATATGGATTTGAGGGTTTGAATCATTTAGTTCAAATGAATCTAAACTTCACTTGGACGTTGTGTTATTTAAATCAATAAGTAGGGGAAGGAGACATATTTATCTAAAATCATTTTTCCACATTCCTTTCTTATTAAGTTTCCTTCTGTATGTAACACCCGAATTCTAAAGAACCCAAAAACTTGAAATAATTGAAGGATTAAATCGAAAAAGATCGCAAGTTGGTGGCCATTATTGAAAAAATAGAAAAACTGGAAACTAAATTAGACATGGTTAAGAACCAAACCTAGTTCGATTAAAATGAAACTAGTCGATTCCTTGATGGGAGACATAATAATTTGTAATGGATGGGTCTCATAAGGTTGGAAATAATTTGTAATGGATGGGTCTCATAACTTTCCATGGATGATTTTCTTCCCGATTTTTCTTATTTTCTCTTCTTCACCGTATTTGGTTACTTTGAAGAAAATGAGGCCATGGAAGGTTCTGCATGGAGTAGAATTCATAAGGGTGGATATGGAAAAGTAGAGAAAACAACAAGCTAGTAAGGTTTTTAACCCTTCTGTGTACGTAAGAATAGGTAAATATGGTTGCGGACTTTCAGAAGCATTTTAGGGGCTCTGCATGTTGATGAAAGTCTAAGATTTTGAGATGAAATGTAAGTTTAACTAGTTGATTTTTTATTGTAATACTTGGCCGCCAAGAGAATGGAAACTCTGTTGTTTGAGAAAGTTAAGTTGTAGAAACGATAAAGTTTCATGTGAGTTCCAGACTCCAAACCTGTTGTTACGATCTATGTTGTCTGAGTATGTCATGTTTTCTTAAGCATGAGAGGGTCATAGTATATCGTACATCACGTAGCCATGATATATGATTATATGAGCATGCATTGTAATGGTATATACGAAGTTAGGAAAGGAAATAAGGAGTGAACCTATTAGTTACCACCTCGGGCGAAGCTCTAGGCATTATAAAGGGAACAGTACGGTGTTCAAGCATTAATGTTAGGTGGTGTAAAGGAGATAATGGGAGAAGGATTCAAGAAATGAAAATTAAGGAAAGGTATTTACCGCAAAGGCTGTATCAACTAGTCCTTCAGGGCAACACCATGATAACGATATATGGTGTAAGACCACAGATGAACAAGGCTATGGCAGTCTGGTATGAAATACGTAGCGTAAGACTATGGATGAAAGATTTCATGGTAGTAAGGTACAAGGTATAAGGTATACGATGTAAGACCATAGATGAAAGATGCTTGACGAGTAAGACCATAGATAAAAGATACTATGGTAGCCAAGTATTACTGAAAGTAATTTTACATTGCGAACAATAGGGTGGAATGAGAATGGGTTCACCAGAGTGGCGAGAATTGCTGAAGGTCAAAACAATATGAAAATGTCAACAAGTCTTTCAGGATTAGAGTAAGGGAAGAGGAAACCCGCAAAGGACTAGTTCGTTTATGTCTGCCAAGAAAGGTGTACAACCAGGTAAGTTAAAAGTCAATGAACACCCTATATGTGGAATCTGTGAAAGGAAGGAAAGAGAAGAAGTAAGATAGGGCACGCTGATATAGCGAGGTATTTGGGTTACAGTTAGGTGAAGAGTTCAACCAAAGGAAGGTCTCATAGTGAGTCGAGTAGCTCAGAGGACTGGGCGGAGTCCGCCACCCTGATAAAGGACACTTATCTTGAGTGAGCAGGTAGTAAATTTACATTTTGTTTATTTTGCATTTGTTACCCTTGAGTGATAGGGTTTAATTATAGTGTAGTAAAGGAACTCACTAAGTTCATTTGAACTTTCCAGAGTTGTCTGGTGTTCGTAGGAATTGTGAAGTTGATCGAGGACTCCGAGGAGGGACCAAGCCAGATGGTGTGGAGGTCGAGAATCACTATTGGATCAACTCATGCACATAGGAAGGGGATACCATTGAAGGCTTCACCTCAGGATTAGTTATGTAATATCTAGAGATCAATCGTTGAATCTAGATTTTTGAATAATTAACCTTAGCTAGATTTTAAATGATTATTTGTACATGGTTAGATAGTTTTAAAATATAAATTGTGAAGGTCTAAACATTTAGAAGCTAAGGCCCTGGTTCTAAGAATTATTATTATTGAATTTATTATTAGCTTATTTTACTTTAGTCTACTTTATAACAATTATGTTAGCATAAATTAAATAACGATAAGAGAACCCGGTCCATTCATGATGCTCTATCTTGAATTCGACGAATGGATTGAATTGGGGTTTTACACTGTAATTTCCTTGTTTGTGTTCTGCTTGGACCTCTTGGACCTCTCCAATTTCCTTGTTTGTTTTCCGCTTCCTTTCTTTTTTTTTACATCTCTGTAAGTTTCTAGGTAATCTTTTTAGTTTTTCCCCTTTCTTTCATTATCCCCCAAAATGGTCAGGGTTAAGTATAGCCGTCCCAAGGATAGAAGAAACCGTGATGCTGGTAGTAGGAGTCGTGGTGGTGGTAAAAAGGGTGACGAGGCTGAGCCTAATAACCACAAGATAAGTACCTTGATGGAAACCCCACTCCTTTGATGCTCGACAACCCAAGAAGTAACGATCCGGCATCTGGGGGTTTGAGGGGTTCAACTATCTAACTTCGCTTATGAATTTAGCCTAGTTCAAAGCGAGTGTCAACTTAATGACAACTCTAACGACATTATCCTCCCCTTTGGCTTGTTCGAGGTTAGGTTTCATCTCCCTCTTCATCTTTTTTTTGTACTAATCTAAACGAGACGACGTCGTATCAGATCAACTCGTTAGATTATCCTGTGGACTCTGGTTACTTATTTCATAGATTGTCACCTAATAATGAGCCACCTATCCTAGCCATATTCCAATGTATCTACCAGTTGAAGGTGACCACCTGAAGGACTAGGTTCGGTTGGCACATTTCAACACTCGCCAGGGATGCTAGCCAATAATAAAAAATTGGGCTTCCAATATTCACCTTAACAGAAATAACATCATTCGAGTGAAGAGCAAACTAAGGGATGGGTTTGGGTTCCCAACACAGTGGACAATTCCTCCCGGGTTCATCTACACCTGTAGGCATCCACTAGATAATGAGGCGGCTATGGATCAATTTGATCATTTAAAATTAAATTGCTCACTAGTGTTGGAGATGCTATCACCGTCAGAAATGTTTTTTGTTCCTGTTTGGAGAATCAGAGCCTAAATAGTTATCATCCCATGTATATTATCATTGGGGTTGATCCCCAAGTAGTGCATTCTGTTGAGAAGGCGCGACTTTACAACACTATTGATGACCTGGCCGTTGTACTAGTTGGAAGGAAGGATGAATCCCTATACATCTTCTACACCATTTGCAGGCAGTGAGTGCATCGCTAGTCTACCCACTAGTAATGGCTACTGGTGAATACTTTAATAAACGTTTGGTTCCACTTGTGGCTAACCTTAACTCTTCTCTTGTAGGTTCTGCCCAATCTTCCACTCCGTCACACACTTCAAGTGGCATGGACATGGAAGCGTTGATGGATAACGTATAAACGATCATTGTGGAGAAGGACGTGAGGGTTCAGCCGAGGAGTAGTAGCCAAAAAAGGCCAAGGGATGAAGGGGGCTCTCAAAGTACCGAGGAGAGCAATGGCAGTAGGTTGGTTCGCCGCAGAAGTAGCAAAAACTAGTCAGTTCAGAAAGGGAGATTACTCCACCTATCCTCCCTTCTCATTCTGAGGTTCAAACGGAGTTCATCACCCCAACTAACTTAGCTCCCCTGGCTCAAAGTCCGCCTAAAAAGCTAGCTCCCTTTATTTCCCCTTCTGAACTATCGCCCACCCCTACTGGCATAAGGCAAAATCCCTATTCTTCTGGTGGGGCATCAAATTCACTCCTATGGAGAGACCTCTTTGCTACGGGTCAACATCCCTTCTCCCCAACAAAAGTCAGCCAACGATGGGAAAGGGGTTTGCCTCAAGAATTGAAAGAATGTACTCGCATATCCTCTTCAGAGGCTTGCAAACCACCTCTCTTGGAATTGATGGACTTTTATCAGATTTTTGTGGAGGATCGTAGTTTGCTGGGTTGGGCGCTCCGCGAGTAATGTAGTGGAAGTAAAACTAGACGAGCTTAGTTGGAGATGACCCTAGCTTCTTGAAAGCAAGTACTGGCCCAGATCTGCCAATCACAAGAGGTTGCAACCCACAAAATTCAGGAGTTCATCAAGTTTGTCTTCAGCTGGGAATCTAAGTACAACTCCTTAGAAATAGAATTTAAGGATAGGGAACGTCAGCTAGAGAGTCAGATCAAGTGGGGGTATCAAATTATATCCCCAAATTAAGATCTAACTATATTCTAAATGCCCAAGTTACCATGGGACCCTTTAACGTGAGTCAAGTAAACTTCGGTTGCTTGCGTTAGTTCGCCTACACTGACTTGGGCTTCGATATGAAGAATCCCTCTGAGATTGAATGGGAAGTGTTTCAAAAAAGGTGGAGGGATTTTGATGACATCTTCTTCCCTCTTGAACCTGAGCCAAACACTCTTGCCCCATTGATGAGGGAGTGGAAAAAACAAAGGAGGCGGCTAATTCGCTGGCTGGTGACAAAGTTTGATCATCTTTGTACTTGTACTAGTTCCCTAATTAATGAAAATTCCCACCTTTTTATTTTCCTTATCTTTTATTCCCACTACACTCACCCTTCCTTTTATTATTTTTTAGTAAGTTTACCACTAATCTTGTAGTGATTCGCCAACCTGCACTTATTCTCATCACATTTATCATCTTATAACAACCTAATGGACTAAACCAGTTCCAATGAAACACGTATATAGGGCTATTCCATAACTTCCTATGTCCAAAGCATTAGCTAAATCGAAACTCTAATACCATTAAATTGAAACACCCTATACTTAATCCAGTCGCCAGGTCCAGGTATCGGATGATATAGTAACCCAAATAACTTAACGGTATCTCTAATTTTGCTTTAATTACATGCTTAAATAACTTAAATTTTAAAATCCAATCATTATTAAAAACTCATACAAAACCAATGATAAGTTCTTACAACTTTGATACCAACATCTAATTAAAAAATTTTAAGTTAAGACTCGAATAGAGATATAGTCAACTTAAACCTTGAAGTGTGGCCTTTAGGGATGCACCTCTATATACATGCACAACTACCCCACCCATCACTAGACTCTGACAGTGTCTGACTTGGCCCCTCTACTCAAGTCTTGAGTCTTTGTCCACCCTGCATACATGTAGAAATTCTTGTAAGTTTAGGAGAACCTAGTGACATCCTGCAACCTCCCAAACTCGGCCTAGACGTTATGGTCAAATCCTAAAGATTACATTGGCCATTGATTTGGCACGATAAACATTCTTGTTTAATTATTTTTTTAGAATAATTTGCCTTTAATTTTAAACACAGTGCTTTTGTCTAAATTTTTTCGCCTTCAGAATACTTAATTAGTTTCAAAAATAAACCCGTCAAATGTCTTTGGAATTATTTTTGTAAAGATAAAATACTTTGTGATCAACCACATTTGAATATTTGAAGAAAAACAACATATTTTAAAACGTCGCAGCGGAAGTTTTATTAAAACAAAATTTTAATAAAATCAATATTTCATACAAAGTATTGATTATTTCAAATAAGTTATAATAACTTATTCAATAAAACATAATTACACAGTTTAAAATCCTTGTGTCATGCTAGAAAAACTTAAATCCCAAAAATAATGTCTCATGCCAAATCCCATAAAATAATAACACAGTCCCAAAATACCATATAATAGAGTTAGGTATTTAAAGTGAAAACCATCTGAGAACTCCTCCAACAACCGCGTTCAAGTCCTAACTTTGAGGATTATCTGTAATATCAGAAAACTAAAGAGTGAGCTATACTAGTCCAATGTGAGTCTCAACTTAAGTATAATAGTAATTAAAACATATATTTAAAAAATAAAATATATAAGCATTATAATTTCACAAATATCAATATGCATGATAATGATGATGTAGAGTTTTTCAAAAATCAGTACAAAATTTTCAGAAAATGTTCCTACCCAACTTCGTTACATACCATAAAAAGTTCCTCAGAACTCATTCATCCAATAACACACCAAAGTTATGGACAAGCCACCAAATAGTGCAGACAAGCTACCAGATACAGATATATGTGGACAAGCCACCAGAATTACAGATATACTGCCAGAAGTATGGTCAAACCACCAGAATATGCAGATCATTATATTGCAAGAATCTTCCTCCTTTCAATGTCGTCCCAACCCCATGCATGTGTTATGGCGTACAAAAACATAAATATTTAAGAGGGCATGTTTAACATGTGGTCATATTTTTATTACAAAAATAGTACAATAGGCGTGCTTAACATGCGAATCAAATGTTAACAGAAATAGTAAACATTGTTTACTTTTCATGCTTATCAAAACAAAATACGATGTTCACATAATTTCACCATGATATCAAATTTTGCTTAATTAGGTTGTGCTATTAAGTCACATAACATGAACGTTAGAACATACACAATTTTCATCAATCAATAGGAAATTTAACAGAACGTTGGAAGTTATGGAACATACCTTAGTCCGTTTGAAATATTATATTGGTTTATTCAGCCAATAAAAAAATTATTCCAATCATTACATTTAATAATAATAACTTATGTAAACTTCACTTTTTATAATTGGATCTTTAAAATAAGACACACACCTATAATAATCGTCCCACTCGTAGCAAATCTAAACCTCAGCCCTCACTTTCGGATCTAACTAGACTAGTTCAGATTAGCACCTAAAATATACAAATCAAAGTTAGAAATCTATTTTGTTTTATACCAAAACATATGGCCAAAATTGAAAGAATTCAAAATGTTATAATTATTTTGGGTGCTCCAAAGTTGCTTTTCTTTCTCTTCAATAAAAAAAAGAACTACTATCCTTGACATCACTAAACATTCTCAATAATTGAGTTTGATCCTTCAATCCAAAATAATTCATGATTGGAATGGTTATACAAATATTTGGCCAACCCCAAGAATTTGGAACCACAAATCAAAATCAAAACTTAAAACTTTAATATCACTTACACTTTCTGCTAACGAGATTGGAAACCTATGATTCAATGGTGGCTTGGTTAGGAAGGAAGGATGGTGACTGATGAAACAAAATAAAAAGAAATAGATTAGTGAAAGGATGAAAATAATTCTTTTTTAATAAAAATATATAGATGCTAAGATGGATAAAATTCATTTACAATTAAAGAGATGAGTAGAGGTGGAGAAATGGAGAAAAAAATTGAAGACAATGGTGGCACGACGTTGCTGATGCGGTGGAAAGGAAAGGAAGAGATGGATGAGGTAGTGAAGTAGTAGTGGCCGACGGTGGTGATTTGGTGGCAAAAAGTGGAAGAATGGTGGCTAAAGGAGGAGAATAAGAGAATTAAGAGAAGAGAATAGATGAGAAGAGAAAACAAAAATTATTTTTATATGAAAAGTTTGAATAGGGGAGAGAAAAATGGAAATGAGTAGCTTAAGGGGAAGTAATAAAGGAAAAAATGGGCTAATAAAGGAAATGGGAGCAAACTATGGGAGGAAAGAATCAACCGCATGCATTAAAGATTACAAAGGAAGTCTATCTTCAATCAAGAACTTCCTGAGAAAACCTATTTAAATGTTTCAAACTATCCATTAGTTTCCTATATACTAAATGACTCAAGAGATTACCGACAATTGGCTTGAACAAGGGTACTTTCTAGAGAAGCTATACAATATGGTTTCTCCTTCAACAATGAAGAACACTCTAATTTCTTCAAGGGGAAATAAAGGTTTAAAAGAAGGAAGCAAAATAGAGTCTCTTCTTTTAAACTTCAGTTCTATAAATATACGAAACTTAACCCGTGTCTCCCACTAAGCAGAATCCCTAATCATAATTCATGCACAAACGATTCCACTAATTAATCACCATTATCAAGACTCTACAGGTGTCATGCAAATGACACATTCCTTACTTAAAGTTTGACACATAACTAATATGTGTCCCACCTACGTTGGGTAAAAATATCAAATGATTGTATCCTTGCAATATCCATGAGCTTGTAATTGTTGATTCTAGTTAATATGAGGTGGTGGCTTTCAGGCCCATTTTATCAAAAAAATATCAAATGATTAACTCCGCTATAAAAGAACCTACCATTGGCATGTTCACGCACGAGATAATTCACCGAACACAAGAGTTAACGAAACGCGAGAAAAGTGAAAATCTGCCAGATGGCGGATCATAGCAAAATAATTCATCAGATGAATCCATCCTAAACTTCCCAACCTATGCCCATCATGTCAGCCAACCAAAATACGAATTATGAGATTTGGGGTGTTCCACTTTCTATTAAAGTAGATAAATATGTTTATGAAAACCTTGTTGATAGTGATTGGGTGATCATATGTTTGTATGTTGATGACATGCTTATATTTGGTACTAGTTATGAGTTAGTACTTAAAACAAAGTGTTTTCTTGATTCTAAATTTGACATGAAATATATAGGTGAAACAAGTGTTATATTGGGTGTTAAGATCATAAGGAAAGCTTATAGTATAAAACTATCACGAGAACATTATGTTGAAAAACTTTTAAAAAGGTTTGGACACTTAGATGTTAAACTAGTGAAAACTTCTTATAATGCTAACACTTAATTGAAGAAAAATAAAGGTGACCCTCTTACTTAATCTGAGTATGCACAAATTTATTGGAAATTTAGTGCATTTAATAAAATTTTCATAATCTAATATAGCATATGTTGTATATCGATTAAGCAAATACACAAATAACTCAGATCATGAGCATTGGCATACTATAGTCAAACTAATGAACTATTTGAAAAGTACTGTGTATTATGGCATCATATTTAGTGGTTTCCTACTATATTAAAAGGATACAATGATGGTAAATGGATTTTAAATTCAGAGGAGACAAAATCCACTAATGGTTATATGTTCACCCTTGGTAGTGGTGTAGTTACACGAAGCTCAGCCAAACAAACTATTATAGTAAAATCTAGCATGGAATAAAAATTTATTGCTTTAGAGTTGAATGGTAATGAGACTGAGTGGTTGAAGAAAACTTCTAGGCAAATATTTCATTGGGCACAAAACCAACACCTTTTGTATCCGTTATTATGATTGTCAATTGACAATAACCATTACAAATAATAAATCTTTCAATGGTAAAAATAAACATTCGTTTGAGACATGATGTGATAAAACAACTACAAAAAGATGTAGTCATATCAATTGATTATGTGAAGTTAGAAGTGAACTTGGTTGATCCTCTAACTAATTTTTTTGAGAGAAAAAGATTAAATGAAGCATCAAGGGAATGTGGCTACTGCCAAACTGATATATCAGTAATGATGGTAACCCAACTTATGAGATTAACGATCCCATGAATTAAGTTCATATAGGTAATAAAAAAAATCATTAGTTGATTTGTTAAGTACTATAAAACTATTTCATTTCTCTAGTGTAAATAATTTTAAAATTGCAAAAAGAAAATAATAGGGTGAGCAAAATTCTTAATCAAATTCATATCCTTTAATAGGTTGTGTATTAATTTGTAATGTACACTTGATGATTTGACCTATACGACTGTGTAGTGGGATCACTTCTATGAGATTTGAGATAAAATCTATAAAGCACTCATAAAAATTCGGACGTGTGCATGGCTTATTGGTGCACATTTGCGTTTAAGAACAATTGCATTTCTATGAGAAATTTAGTTTACAAGATGAATTCTTGGTTCATAAAAATTTAAGCACCAATAATTTTGTAAATTATATCTCGTTTATTTAGTTTTGATTCATAAGTCTAAAAGATACTATACTTAATACATTATATCAAAGAATAAAATATTTAATCAAAATTTGCCCATCATTCTTTTAAAATATGTCAGAGATTGTTGGAATTTGAAGTATTTCAAAAGAATTTATCTGGTAATAATGAACCATTGGTCTTATAAGAAATAGTAGAAAGAAAAAGTTAATGTGTACAAGAATTAAACTCAAAAGGCTAATATAGTACAAATCGATGATTTCTCTTCCCGTGTGCAAGACAATGTTCTACACGCCTCAAGCATGGTTTGATGAATTATTTTTACAATATATAGAAAAAATGAGAAACTACACAAACTTGGTTTTATTAATTAGAAATGTTTTCCCCGTACACAAAATCAAAGTTTTAATTTTTAAGATAACCCTTTCAATAAGGGGCAAAACTAGGGTTCGTAGGGCTTGACCCCCTAAAATGAAAAATTTTTATTTAAGTCATTTAAAATTTTTAAAATTTTAAATTAGTAAAAGTAAAATTACATTTTGACCCTCCTAGAAATATAAAAAATTTGATTTAATTCTTTAAAAATTATAAAGATATAGACAATTAAAATAATGAAATTATATTTTTATTATCATAAAAATTATAATTTAATTTCGGTCCTAAAAAAGTTTTTGGCCCTGTTTTCAATTTTCACACATTGAGAAGGTGTGTTTGTAAACTTTACACGATGATTAATAAATTCATGTATTTAATGCAGCATGTGTGTATGTTTAATATGACTTCACATGAGCTGTTTTTTGTTAGTGTTATTTTATACAAATTGACTTGGTCGTTCCCATGTTCTATGAACTCCCAAGCCTCTCCACTCAATCACTTGAATATTTGATTAGATGAGCTGAAAGAAAAGGCTGACCCCAATTTAGAGATTTTTCCCTTTTTGATACATTGAAATGTACTAGAAACAGCCCGCAGCAAACTTTAGAAATAATATGCTAACATGACATTACAAATATAATAATATGTTTACTACATTAAATTTTAGAATAACATAATTTAACTTAATAAATTTAACAATTATGATTCGCTGAGGACTAGAATTTTACCATTCGAAAAGTACAGAGATTAAAAATAACCAAATTAAAGTTTAAAGACTAAATACACAACTTTTGTAAATTATAGGGACTAATTGTAGAATTTAACCTATATTCTTATTCGGCAAATTAGACCAGGTATTTATTTATTTATTTTTGGTTTCATATATAGACAAGGAAACAAATTAAAAAACATAGCAGCAACAGTAAACGAATACTTGAGAAATGTTGAAACTAAAAACAAAAAACAAAAAAAAAGTGGAGTAAATAGTGAACGCATCATCCCCTATAAAACCCCACTTCATCATTTTCTTTAGTTATCACAATATCAAAACTGACATAGCTAGAGAATATTGAATATAAAAATGGGGTTATTAGAAGGTTATTTTAGGTCAGTGTTAAGGAATGAAAACAGTTGTAGTAGTTAGTAGTTGGAGTTTAAGCTGTTATTCTTGTAATAGTTAGTTAGCAGTTAATACTTAGTGTTATAAATACAGTAAGCTTTGTACATTCTGATTCTGGTTAATAATATACAACTATTATTCAGTTTCTTAATTACTATTTCGTAGTTCTTATTATGGTATCAGAGCCTTAAGTTGTTTTTTTTCAAGCTCAAAAGGCATTCAGATGGCACCATTGCTCGCTACAAAGGTTATATGGTGGTTAAGGGCTATCTTCAAGAGGCTGGGGCTGATTTTCAGGACGCTTTCAGTCCTGTTGTTAAGCCAACAACTATTAGAGTTGTCTTGGCATTGGCTGTTTAATTTGGCTGGCAACTCAGACAGGTGGACATCAACAATGCCTTCCTCAATGGTGACCTATCTAAGGAAATTTATATGCTTCAACCACCTGGATTCGAACAAAACCATGGTAACAAACCAATGGTGTGCAAGTTAAAGAAGGCTCTGTATGGCATCAAATAGGCTCCTATGTCCTGGTTCTCTAAACTTCGAGATTTTCTGTTGTCTTCATAGTTCTCTTTGGCCAAGTCAGATGGCTCACTTTTTATTAAGAAGACTGACGATGTGGTTTTATATGTCTTGGTATATGCCGATGACATAATTATTACAGGAAATCATCAGGCCAATATTGATCAGGTTGTTACAAACTTGGATACTCAGTTTTCTTTAAAAGATTTGGAACTTCTCAGTTACTTTCTTGGAATTCAAGTGTCTTCCACCTCTACTGGCTTATTTCTCAGTCAGCGTAAGTATGTGCTTGATCTCCTTCGAAAGGCTAAAATGGATCAGGCTAATAGCTCTCCTACACTCATGATCACCTCTTCCATCTTGTCTCAGCACACTAGTTGTGCGATTAAGAATTCATCTGAGTATAGCAGTATTGTGGGAGCACTACAATATGTGGTCATCACCAGACCAGATATCACTTTTGCTGTAAAAAAAGTTTTTTAGTTCATGCATCGACCTCTTGATCAACATTTTAAAGTTGCCAAATGAATCGTTCGATACCTGCAAGGTACTTTGGACTGTGGTATTCAGTTTACTCCTGCTGCCACTTTGGATGTAGTTGGCTATTCAGATGTGAATTGGGGCACTAATGTTGATGATCGAAGGTCAACCTCGAGATTTTGTATGTTTGTTTACGGTAATCCTGTAGCCTGGGGATCAAAGAAGTAATAGGTGGTCTCTAGGTCCACTGCAGAAGCTGAATATAGAGGGCTAGCTCATGCATTGACTGGGTGGTCTGGCTTGAGTCTCTATTGTCTGAACTCCATGTTTCACTTTCACGGAAAACCACTGTGTGATGTGATAACTCTGGAGCTGTTGCAGTTTCTGCTAATCCAATGATGCACTTGAAGTTTAAGCATGTTGAATTGGACTTATATTTTGTTAGAGAAAAGGTTGCTGCTGGGAAGCTGTGTATGGGATATGTTCCAGCACATGAGCAAGTTGCGGATGTGTTTACAAAGCCTTTGACAGTGCCTCTGTTTACAAAGTTTAGATCGTGTCTTAAGGTGACTGTGAAAGCTGATCACCCAGCATGAGTCAAGACGATGGGAGCATGTTAAGGAATGAAAATAGTTGTGGTAGTTAGTAGTTGGAGTTTAAGTTGTTATTCTTGTAATGGTTAGTTAACAGTTAATACTTAGTGTTATAAATACAGTGAGCTTTGTACATTCTGATTCAGGTTAACAATATATATCTATTATTCAGTTTCCCAATTGGTATTTCGTAGTTCTCATTAGTGATGGTGGGTTTGGTTCTGTATTTATTGTTGAGATTGATATTGTCATGCTAGAATCTACCCATTCTAGTTTACCGTAAAATAAGGAAGAATGGGTTTTGGTGGTCCAACTCCTCGTTTTCTATTGGGAAATATTAGAGAGATGAAAGTGGATGCCAAGATTATTAATAATGATGCTTCTTCTTCACTTGTTTTTTCCCATAATATACACCCCATTGTGTTTCCCTACTTTGCTCGGTGGCAAAAGTCTCACGGTAACTAACTCTCTTTGGTTCTTTTGTGTGTGTGTGACTCTGTGGTTAATAACATTATGCTTGTTTTTGTAGGGAAAGTATTCATGTATTGGCTGGGAAAGGAGCCATTTTTATACATTACAGAACCAAATTTCCTTAAGAAAATGTCATCAAAAGTGCATGGAAATAAGATGGGAAAACCCAATATGTTTAAACATGATAGGAAGCCTATGTTTGGAAGTCGTTTGGTGATGGTTGAAGGGGATGATTGGGTTCGACATCGCCATGTCTCCACCTAACTTGAAGGTCAACTATTTATATATAGTTATTTATACCATAGGCATACCTAGCTTTTTAATAGAATTATCATGGAGGTATTCTCATTTACTAAAATGGGTAAATTAGTCCATGTACATTAGATCTAAGAAAAAACTGATTTTTTTTAAATTTTATTATTATTTCTAAAAACTGGTTTATATACGTCAACATTAATAATACAAATGAATAATTTTTTTAATAGAAATTATCAATTTGCTCTTTAATCTAATGTATACGGATTAATTTACCTATTTTCTAGTGGAAAAGGCAAAATACAATGATTCCTAGTACATAGTAATCTATGATACTTTTACCCAATTTTTCTTGTTTGGAGTTATGATATATGTTGATGATGAACGCAGGCTATGGCAAGCTTGATATTGGAACCGGCCACAAAGATGCTAGAAAGGTGGACTACCTTAATAAATAGTGGTAAACCTGAAATGGATGTTGAAAGGGAAATTTCAGGCATGACAGGGAAGATCATAGCAAGGACAACCTTTGGGTTAAGAAACGAAAAGGTGAGTGAAGTGTTTGAAAAATTGAGAGCCATGCAATTCACGCTTTTCAACTCAAACAGGTACGTGGGTGTTCCTTTTAGCCACTAGATTTGTCCTAAGAAAAACCTAGAAGCCAAGAAACTAAGGAAAGAGATCGACTAGCTACTTTGGTCGATCATAAAGGATTGTAATGGATCCCATCATCGGTACTTGGTTGGGTATTTGATGGAAGGGGAAAGGTTGAGTGCAAGGGAGATTGTTGATGAATGCAAGGCTTTCTTCTTTGGTGCCCATGAAACTACGACAATGGCACTCACATGGACCTTACTACTTTTGGCCATATATCCACAATGGCAAATCCAATTGAGGGAAGAAATTAGACAAGTGATTGGAGATGGATAAGACATCGCTTTCACCACCCTGTCTCGCTTAACCAAGGTTTGATAAATTTAAGTATCTCTTTTGGTACAGCTATGATTCAAACTCATGTCATTTCTTAGAAAGACAAATACCCGATCAACATTTCACAACTTGGATTCTAAATCTAATTATTATACTACAATTATCCAGATCCAATACAACTCTGAGGTCTTGTTTGATAAATAATTAAAAATTTTAAATCTATCGAAAATGTTTTCAATGATTTAATTTTTGAAACATGTTTAATAATAAAAAATAAAATAATTGTATGGAATTTTTTCTATATAAAAGTTTGAAAAATAATAAGTAAATTTTAAAAATCTTAATGCTAACCCCAAATCTTAAGTCTCGCTAATATTATTATTGATCAATAAGGCAATACCAAATTTAACTCCTAATTTGTATATTTTTTTTTCAATTTGATTCTTCTTATTATAATTTAAATTTGACTATTAACCTTTCAAAAAGAATTAAATTGTTAAATTAACAAAAATACGGCCTAAAATGTTAATTTTTTAAACATGACAGTTTTTATGGCAATCCACATGTAATTCATGTTTTTTTTGAATATTTTATATATTTTTTGAATTATGAGTATTTTTGAATATTTTTATAATTTTTAAATTATTTTTGGTTAGATATATAAAATAAATAATGTAATGTCAATATAAAGTACACGTAGATTGTCATACCAATATTGTTAATAGATTAAAATTCTAATCAATATTTCTGTTAAAAAACGATTTAATTATTTTTAAAAGGTTAAGATGTAATTTAAATAAAACAAAAAAAACTATTTTGACAAAAGATCTAAATGGTAAGATATAAATTTAATATTATACCATGTATGATACGTTAATATTAACCATTGAACTGTAAATTACCAAAAATTTGGCTCTTCCCGCTGCAAATTGCGGCAGCCGTCTTTAAAATCATGGTGGGACAAACCTCCCAGCCATCACCTCCCCCCCGGCGCCCCACCCTTTTCCTTTTTTGGTTTGACCGGGATCACCTCTATTTAAATCTAAAAATTTTACTTTTATCATTTTCTTTTTTACAAAGTATTTTTATTGAAAATAATTTTTATTATTTTCTAATTTTTATTTTTAAAAATTATTTTTAAAATTTTCAACCAAACACATTTTTTAATATTTTAATATTCTACAAAAAGGAAAATGACTCCGTTTTTTAAGCCAATCGGAGCCTTATATTTTATTAAAGAATCTAAATTGGAAATCAACAAAACTATAATGAAAAGACTCAATTCTTTAGCTAAAAAAAAAATCAAATCTTATTTGTTGAACTGACTATTTGTCGGATTATATTGAGAATCAAACTTCTCCTTTTGAGCCCAATGTATGGACTTTGCCTCCAGTTCATTTATTTTGTTTTTTTTCTTACAAATGTCATGGTTTGATCAAATATATATATATATTCCTATATTTACGTATTAAATGGATTTCACGTGGAATTTTACATTTTCTTATGTGATATATATTTTTTTGGTAAAAATATTATGGAGACCCTGTATTAAGTGTTAAGTTGCATTTTATCTTCTCTACTAAAAAACTAGATAAATTAGTCATTGTACATTATATTAAAGAGTAAATTGAACCTTTCTATTAAAAATTTTATTAATTTCTACTATTAAAAATAGACATGGTAGATAGAATAATCAAATAGTGACATGTGGTATGCCATATGTGCCTCATACTAACATATAGGAACCCATTTTTAATAGGAGAAATAGATGAATTTTTTTAATAGAAGGTTCAATTTACTTTTTGATCTAACGTACAATGATTAATTTGCTCATTTTAAATAAAGAGTGTAAAATGCAATCCAAGTCCTAGTGTCACGGGGCTGCATCTTTCGTCTTGCGATCCGTGCAGCCTTAAGCGATCTGTTTGCTCCAAACTCGCCTAAGTCAACCTTTACTCCCAAAATTGAGAATTCCTTTAGAATTCCTCTAAGTATAGCGGAAGCAATTATGCCAAAAGAAGCTTTAAAAGGAGAACAGAAAGCCACAGAAAGAACGCATACAAAGTGTTTGAGTAAATGCTCAAAGAATTCTATCACTCTTAAGAATTCAACTTACAATGGGTGAGATACAAATGAGGGGGAGGCTCTCTATTTATAGTTGAGCTCCCCTAAAACCGACGGTTAAGATCAAATTATATCGACGGACGAGATTAGCCTATCTCTTAATTTTAGGGATTTACAACATCATATCAAATCAAATCTACAAGATATGATTCCCATATTTACAACAAATAGCCTATGTTGCCATATGTTCATTATCAGGCCAACTAGGCATCAATCTAACAGGCTTCTCCAACAGTTCTTGGAATCGAGTCAGTTCTCTTTGGCTAAATGATCCCCATCTAATCAATAGACCTCCATGGTGATACAGTACTCGTTGGTTGATTCAAGTCGCTTGTGTTCCCGATCGTAAAATTAAGTAGTATTTGGTCTAGTTTGTCAAAGGGATGAATTTTGACAAAGATAGGTTAATCAAGGGATTATTTGGTTGTTTAGTAAAAGGACGGATGAAGGATAGGCTTAAAAGCTGAAGAATGAACCAATATTAAAAGAGAATATTGACCCGATTCTTATGATGCTCTTAAGGTGGAAATGGCTAATAGATTGAACCGTGACCCACTATCTATTGGAGATAGGAACCAAACTGTATAATTTGAACGCCACACTCGCTAAAGTGATAAGTTCACAAAGGGAATCAAATTGACGCCACTAGACTTAGCTAGATAAGTCAATTTGAGTTTTAAAAGAACAAAGAGAGTTGAATGACTCACAATTAGATATAAATTCATCAAATGTTCAAAAAGCTCGAAATACAATATTTGAACTTAGTATTTATAGCTCTATATAAGTCCAGCCAATGGACTAGTTTAATTTAGCTTAATTGAGTTGAATAACTATTGAACTATCCAACATGACTTTTAAAGACTCCCATGCATAGGTGTGGCCAACAGTCATGTCATTTGCACTCCCCAAATAGCCAAAACGTGTAGCCTTTAATTTGAGTTGATGGTTCAAGTAAATGATCGATTTTGGATGGTGTGAACATAGCTGATGCCTTCTTGGGAAGCCAAATATGTAATCTCCCTTTTAATGTTGCATAGGGCACACGAACAGCCTTCAAGGTGTGAAAACACAAAATTGGATGGTCACTTGGTGTGATCATAGCATCTAGCTGATTGGACAAGTGTGAAAACACTTGTGTCCATTGCATTCTACGAAAGGTTGCTTTGAAGAGAGCAACCAGCAACTCCCTCATACATGCATGTCCAAATACATGTTTCCTCATTTAATGTCGTCCATTGAACACCCTACAAGACACATTAAACACAACTTAAACATAATTTAATTGGTCTGAACTAAAAACATGTATTAAAGATGTCTAAACTAGGACATATATAAAACATATATTTAAGATGTCCTAAAATATGACATAATTAAAAACCCCTATTAAAGATGTTTAGATTATGACATAATTAAAACTCATATTAATAATGTTCAAATTATGACATAATTAAAGACTTAAACTAATTTAACTAAATAACTAGAACCGAATTTAATTCTTTATTCCAACAAATAAATTCAAAAGTTGAAGAAAGCTAAAGTTGAGCTTGAAGCAAGTTGCATGGCACGCATGGAGTGCATGTCCATGATTGATCAATGAACCCCACAACTGTTTCACCCCAAATTCGATCAATAAGGCCCACAACAGCTTCCTTGAACCTCTTAGCTCGAGCTCGCGTAGTCAACCCCGTTGGTAACTCCATGGGTTCTTCGGCAGCTTTGGAAGGGTCTTGGACCATGATCGCATCATCCCCTCCCCCTTTAGAGCGATTTGTCCCCAAATCGTCCCCAAATCTCTTCTATATTCTTCCTCACCTTTTGGTGTAATTGCTTCATGTACTCAGCCTTTCGTTTAGCATCTACATGCACAAGTTGTTCATTAGGTAAAAGAATCAAATCAATAGGTGTTAAAGGATTAAAACCATAAATAATTTCAAAGGGAGAATGCTTAGTTGTTGAATGAATAGATCGGTTACAGGAAAACTCAATGTGCGGCAAGCACTCTTCCTATGTTTTGAGATTCTTCCTTATAATGGCCCTCAACAATGTTGACAAGACTCAGTTCACCACTTCCGTTTGTCCGTCCATTTGCAGGTGACACGTTGTAGAAAATAATAGTTTTGTGCTAAGCTTCCCCCACAATGTTCTCCAAAAGTGGCTGAGGAACTTCGCATCTCGATTGAACATTATAGTCCTTGGGATTCCATGTAAATGCACAACTTCTCTGAAAAAAAAATTTGCAACATGTAAAGCATCATCAATTTTATTACAAGCAATAAAATGTGTCATTTTGGAAAATTGTTCAACCACTACAAATATCGAGTCTTTTCCACTTTTAGTTCTAAGAAGGCCTAAAACAAATTCCATTGAAAATCAACCCAAGGCTCCTCGAGAATAGGCAAGGGCGTGTACAATTCATGAGGCTTGATTCTCGATTTGGCCTTTTTACAAGCTATGCATCGATTGCAAACTCTATCCACGTCATGTTTCATCCTTGGCCAAAAGAAATGCTCATGGAGCATAGCCAATGTCTTTGTGACTCCAAAATGCCCCATTAGGCTTATACTGTGCACCTCGTTTACCAACATATCCCGAAAAGATCCTTCAGGAATGCAAAGCTTACCTTCTCAAAAAAGGTAATCATCATGTCTATAAAAATTTTCAAAGGCTCCGTGTTCACAAGCCTTATACAATTCAGCAAAATCATAATCATTTTTATAAAGTTCTTTCAAATGCACAAAACCAAGTAGTTTCGAATCTAAATGGTTAAGAAGGGCATACCTCCTCGACAACGCATCTGCTACGACATTTTATTTACCTTTTTTATATTTGATTACATATGGAAATGATTCAAGGAACTCCACCCACTTGGCGTGTCTCTTGTTTAACTTGTTTTGGCCCTTGAGGTGTTTCAACGCCTCGTGATCAGTATGAATAACAAATTCTTTGGGCCACAAGTAATGCTACAACGTTTCTAATGCCCGGATCAGCGTATACATTTCCTTTTTGTAGGTTGGGTAATTGAGGGTGGCACCATTCAGCTTCTCGCTAAAATAAGCTATGAGATGCCCATCTTGAGTCAACACAGCTCCAATACATATACCTAAAGCATCACACTCAATCTTGAACGTTTTGTTAAAATCAAGCAAGGAAAGTAAAGGAGCGTTTGTCAAAGAATCTTTAATTAATTTAAAAGACTTTTCTTATTCCTCACTCCAATGAAAAGTAGAATTTTTCTTAATGATACCCGTCAATGGAGCAGCCAAAGTGCTAAAGTTAGGAACAAACCGTCTATAGAAACTCGCCAAGCCATGGAAACTTCTTACTTGGCTTATGCTTGTAGGTCGTGGCTATTCTCAAATCGCCTTCACTTTATCTTGATCAACTTCGAGTCTTTCCAAGCTAACCACAAATCCTAGGAAAATAACCTGGTTAGTATAAAATGAACATTTCTTAAAGTTAATATACAAGGTTTACTTACACAATACTTCCAAAATAGATTTCAAATGAAGCAAATGATCTTCTACAGACTTACTATAGATTAATATGTCATCAAAATAAACTACGCAGAATTTACTAATGAAAGCATGTAACACATAATTCATCAAACACATAAAAGTGTTGGGTGTGTTAGTTAAGTAGAAAGGACCAACCACTCGTACAAATCGTGCTTTGTCTTAAACGCCATTTTCCACTCATCTCCTTCTCGCATTCGGATCTGGTGATAGCCACTTTTGAGATCTATTTTGGAGAAGAGTTGGGCTCCACTTAGTTCATCCAACATGTCATCAAGACACAGAATTGGGTGTCTATGCTTGATTGAGATCTTGTTGATTGCTCGGTAGTCCACACACATATGCCAAGTTCCATCCTTTTTGGGCACCAAGAGCACGGGCACGGCGCAAAGACTTAAGCTCTCTCGAATGTACCCCTTCTCCATCAATTCAGCTACTTGCCTTTGAAGTTCCTTAGTTTTTTAGGGGTTACTTCAATATGCTGGACGGTTTGGAATTATAGCTCCAGGTACGAAGTCAATTTGATGTTTGATCCCTCGAATAGGTGGTAAACCACTAGGGAAGTCTTCCAGAAATACATCTTCAAAATCCTGCAACAAAGACACAATCGAAGAAGAAAGGTTATCATCTAAATCTTTAGTATTAAAGAAATTTTCCTTGTATATAAGTACTAGCATCAGCTGTTTCAACAACAAAGACTTTTGAATCTCCCACTCTTTTGCATAAACACTTAATTTTTCATTCTCTTTTTCGTCTTTTCTTTCTTTTTCTTCTCTCATTTTTATTTCAATGTCTTTATTCTTTTCCCTCATTTTTACCTCATGCTTTCCTTTTTTTCTAATTTCTTTTCTTTTTCACTCTTTTCCTTTTTTTTCTTTTACTCTCAACTTTTCAACAAAATCTTTCAATTTTAACTGATCCTCGTACACTTGCTTAGGGGTTAATGGTGCCAAGGTCGCATTCTTTCCAAGGTGCTTGAAAGTGTATCTATTAGTGTAACCATCATGGATCACTCTTCGATCGAACTGCCATGGTCTTTCCAAAAGAAAATGGCCAACATGCATCGGCACCACGTAGCACAAGACTTCATCACTATATTTGCCGATTGAAAAGGCAACAACGGATTTTTTGGTGACTTTGAGTTCTCCTCCATCGTTAAGCCATTACAATTTCTACGAGTGTGGATGTTTGGTCATTAGTAGGCCAAGCTTCTCCACCAACATGTTGCTAGCAATGTTTGTACAGCTTCCTCCGTCGATGATTACACTACACACTTTGCCTTGAACATGGCATCACGTGTGAAAAATATTCTCGCGTTGATGTTTATTCTACGTGCTTTGAAGTTTCAAACTTTGCTTGATGACGAGTCTTTCATCTTCAACAACACACTCGAGATCTTCCTCCTCTTCGGTGAGTGCTTCGAATTCATCTTCTTTCTCTTCTTCAAACTTGATCTCATCGATAAGTCTTACAACCATTACACTTCTATTGGGGCATTGACTCACGATGTGACCCCTCCCAAGGCACTTGAAGCATTTGATGTCACGAGTGCGGTTTAGCACGGCTTTATTTTTGTCTTTACTAGTCTCTCCACTTGGCTTGTAAGGCTTTGTGGATATGACGGGTTCCTTCGCTCGAAAGTAGGTGTCTTTCTTGTTGGTTTATTGACCCTATTTTGATGTGGAAGTGGAGTTGGGATAGGCTCGAATGACACATTTTCATATGAGTTGTTTCTCCACTTTAATGGCCATGTGCACCATGTCTACAACTTCAATGTAGTGTTGTAGTTCCACCATATTGGCAATATCACGATTTAATCCAACTAAGAACCTCGCCATGGTAGCCTCTCAATCCTCCTCGACGTCGGCTCGGATCATGGCAATTTCCATTTCCTTGTAATAGTCTTCAACACTCTGATTGCCTTGAGTAAGGTTTTGTAGATTTTGAAATAGTTCGCGATGGTAATAAGCAGGAATAAACCTTTTTCTCATGATGGCTTTCATCTTGGGCCATGTAGACACGGGTCGTTCTATGTTTCTTCTCCGGCTCATGGTTAATTGATCCCATGATATAATTGCATAGTCAGAGAACTCGATGGCTGCGAGTTTGACTTTCTTACTCTCCGAGTAGTTATGGCACTCGAAGACAAGCTCAATAATTTTTTCCTATTCTAGATACGCCTTCAGATCGATCTTTCCTTGGAATGGTGGAATAGCTATTTTGATATTCTTGAGGTTATCATCTACTCGTTCACGCTCTCTAGGCCCTCGATTTCTATGGCCTCGTCGTCTTTTGCTTTAATTAGATACTTGATCACTCTCCATATTGCTAGGATCGTAGAAATCATCTTGATAGAGTCTCGGTTGGCCTCGCTCCTTCCTCGGATTTTGTGAAGTTTTTTCTCATTGGACCCGTTCTTCCAATTGTTCTAGTTGTTCTTGTATGGGTTCTAAATGCCTTTGGAGTATCCGATCTATTTTTGTAGATAAGGGCTTGATAAGTTAGGTCGGGTACACCACCACCGCCGCCACCAGCAATGTTTCTTATAGGGTGTACACCACCACCTTCTGCAATATTTCTTTCAAGACTACGAGACATGGTGTTTCCTTACAGCAAACCTCATGAATTCACTCAAAAGAAAAGTATACACTCCACTCATGTTTCACTCAAATTTTTCGCTTTTGTCACTCTAATGCTCTCACCACTCTCTTGCCTTTTTCTACTCGTATTCGCCTCTCTAAGTTAGTAAGTGACTGCCATAGACTTAACAACAAATCTTTGTGGGTCGGCTTCAAAACTGTTGCAAAAGGGTAGGTATTGATATCGGTGTAGAATAGGCTAAAAGAAAGAAAGGTTCTTAAATTGTGGCGAAAATGTTTGTAAAGGAAATTTTTTTTTAGAGCTCGAAAAAACAATCACTTTCACAAAACTGGCCTTTCATCTTCTTCTTTTTTTATATATATTTCAAACCTTGTGCTGCAAATATACTATATATATTCTCTTTCTTTTTTAAAACAACTTTTTTTAACTCAACCCTGGGATGGTAGAACGTCAATACTTACTCAATTTTACCCAGCTCTAATACCAAATGATGTGATCTCGTACTTGTTGGTTAATTCGAGTTGTTTGTGTTCCCGATCGTAAAATTAAGTAGTATTCGATCTAGTTTGTTAAAGGGCTGAATTTGGACAAAGATAGGTTAATCAAGGGATTATTTGGTTGTTTAGTAAAGGGACGGATGAAGGATAGACTTAAAAGTTGAAGAATGAACCAATATTAAAAGAGAATATTGACCCAATTCTTATGATGCTCTTAAGGTGGAAATGAATGATAGATTGAACCCTGACCCACTATCTATTGGAAATAGGAACCAAATGGTATAATTGGAACACCACACTCATTACAGTGATAAGTTCACAAAGGGAATCGGATTGACACCACTAGACCTAGCTAGATAAGTCAATTTGAGTCTCAAAAGAACAAAGAGAGTTGAATGACTCACAATTAGATATAAATTCATCAAAGGTTCAAAAAGTCTGAAATACAATATTTGAGCTTAGTATTTATAGCTCTACATAAGTCCAGCCGAATGAACTAGTTTAATTCAGCTTAATTGAGCTGAATAACCATTGAACTATCCCACATGACTTTTAAAGACTCCCATGAATAGGTGACGCCAACAGCCATGTCATTTGCACTCCCCAAATAGCCAAAATGTGTAGCCTTTAATTTGTGCTGATGATTCAAGTAAATGATCGATTCTGGATGGTGTGAACATAGCTCATGCCTTCTTGAGAAGCCGAATGTGTAATCTCCCTTTTAATGTTGCATAGGGCACACAATAGCCTTCAAGGTGTGAAAACACAAAATTGGATGGTCATTTGGTGTGATCATAGCATCCAGCTGATTGGACAAGTGTGAAAACACTTGTGTCCATTGAATTCCACGAAAGGTTGCTTGGAAAAGAGCAACCAACAACTCCCCCATGCATGCACGTCTAAATGCATGTTTCCTCCTTTAATGTCGTCCATTGAACACCCTACAAGACACATTAAACACAGCTTAAACATAATTTAATTAGTCTAAACTAAAGACTTGTATTAAAGATGTCTAAACTATGACATATTTAAAACATATATTTAAGATGTCTTAAGCTATGACATAATTAAAAACCCTTATTAAAGATGTTCAGAGTATGACATAATTAAAACTCATATTAATGATGTTCAAATTATGACATAATTAAAGACTTAAACTAATTTAACTAAATAACTAGAATCAAATTTAATTATTTATTCCAACAAATAAATTCACAAGTTGAAGAAAGCTAAAGTTGAGCTTGAAGCAAGTTGCATAGCACGCATGGATAGCATGTCCATGATTGATCAATGAACCCCGCAACAGCTTCACCCCAAATTCGATCAATAAGGCCCAAAACACCTTTCTTGATCCTCTTCGGCAGCTTTGGACGAGTCGTGGACCATGATCGTATCACATGGGGCACATCATGTGCCATGGTCACGGGCTTTAAACTTTGGCCCGTGACATTCTCCGCCACCCATTCTCGCAACGCCCTCATTGCGACTTTCAAATGACATTGACTTAATTCACCTTTGAACTATTTTGTTGCCTTGCCTTCTTCTCGACTTTTCTTGTGATCAAGTTATCCCTTTCTTCGAAACCTTTACCTCGGCTTCCATCGCCTTTTAACTTGAATCGTTGCACTCATTGGTACATCTTATTCGCAAGAAGTCTTTACTCTAACTTGCCCCAATTTTGACTTGTTCCCATTGGAATCCCCTTGATTCTTGCATCTTTGCTTCATACCGCCCATAGTCCCTCGGCTTCCTTACTTAAGAACTTTGAAAAGTCCCCTACGACCTTGCCAAGCCAACAAGTCAGAATTCAAAACACTATTAGAGTTTTTGACTGCTTTTGCATCGCGTCTTCCCCTCGAAGTCCAATACACAACCCATATTTCCCAAAGGTGGCGGCTCCACAGTCGACTTCACAAGCCTTTATCGGTCTCATGCTCTACTAACTTTTACGAATGGGCTTTCATAGCATTTTGTTCTATCGAGTTAATGTTTCTCCTATACGAAACATCTTCGACTAGTTGGAAGGACGACAACACCTTGGTCTAAACCTTCATATCCCGATGCATCAGCACAATAATTTTTTATAATGAACCGGTGACAATATGAATTTGATCGACCCATGGATACAGAACTGCCTAAATCTTGTCAAGGAAATTTAAGCCAAGCACATAATCATAATCATCTAAGTGGATTACCTCAAATTCTTCCTTGCCTTTCCACTCGTCGATTTGTAGTTCCACATTTCGAACTACTCTCACAATTGGGGCCTCCTTAGAATTTACCGTCTTGATCTTCTTATTCAATTTCCTAATCGAGAGACCAAGTTTCTTTACAGCCTTTTCCAATATGAACAAGTCTGATGCTCCAATATCAACAAGAGCACTCCACTTCTGACCCGCAATGTTGATGTCCACAAACATCAACCCTTCTTCACCATCCCTGTTCTTACGAAAGAGTACCATCGAATTAACCCTGAATTTTTTTTCCTCAACAGGCTTCACTTCTTTCGACTCATATTTCTTTTCGATAGCCAAAATTATCGATTTCTTCAAACATTTTCACACTATATGTAGTCCTTGACAAAAGGAAGCATTTTATCCTTTTCTTCTTATCCCTTGGGTTGTTGGATCCCCACTTTGCATCTCATGGTTTCTCATTGCCACTTATCCTATCGATACTATTGCCATCATCGCTATGTCCCTCTTCATCTTTCTCATGATTTCTCTCACCATTTCCCTTTTCATTAGGCTTAGACGACTCAAACTCGTCTTTCGTTGGACCAAGCTCAACAAAGGACTCTACTTCGGCCATGGCTACAGTAAGTTGATGATTCCTCACCTATGCAACTCACACTTTGCCCACAGTTTTAACCCATCCTTGAACCAATCAAAAGCTTATTTATCGCTCAAGTCGAAGATTTGAAGCATCAACTCGCTAAATGCCCAAACATACTCTCGAATAGTACCTTGTTGCGTGAGACTGTGCAACTTAGCTCGAGCCTTCTTCTTGACATATTGTGGGTAAAATTATTTCTTCAACTTTCTTTGGAACTCCTCTCAAGTCCCAATTGCGCTCTCACCACATCTCTCATCTATGGACCTACGACGCCACCACAAGAGAGCCACATTAGTAAAATAGATTGAAGCAATGTTTACCTTAATGGCATCATCATCGATGCCCATCTCTAGGAAGTATTGCTCCATTTCCCACAAGAAGTTGTCCACATCCCTTGCAGACCTTGCACCTTTGAAATTCTCTGGTTTGGGAACATCCATTGCTTGTTGCTTCGACCTTGAAGACAATATCCCATTACTCAAAGCAGCTTTGTAAATCGTGAGCTCCCCCTTAAGCTCTTTGATTTCCTTCTTCATGGCTAGCACCATATCCTCGAAAGTATCATCCCTCTCTGCCAACTTTTTCGCAGTGGAATTAACTAATCCATTCATCTTTTCCACATTGGCACCGAGAGAATCCAACACAAATTCTCTAAGTTGCTCTTCTATTGAGCTAAACCCATCTATGCGTCCCTCGACCAACTCAAGCATCTCCTTCATGTTTCCTACAGACTCCTTGAGATTATACACTCGATTTTATAAAGCTGTCAGCATGTCCCTCGAGCGACTTACTTTTCTAGCCCTCCCGCGTGTCTATATTGGCTCATTTTGATCAACAACTTCTTTCAATATCCCAACAGTGTCTTCGAACCAATAGCTCAGATACCACTTGTCACGGGGCTAAATCTTTTGTCTTGTGATCTGTGTGGCCTTAGGCGATCCGTTCACTCCAAACTTGCCTAAGTCAACATTTACTCTCAAAAGTGATGATTCCTCTAGAATTCCTCTAAGGCACCAATTTGTATAGTGAAAGCAATTGTACCAAAAGAAGCTTCAAAAGAACAACAGAAACCCACAAAAAGAACACACACAAAGTGTTTGAGTAAATGCTCAAAGAATTCTATTACTCTTAAGAATTCAACTTACAATGGATGAGATACAAATGAGGGGAAAGCTCTCTATTTATAGTTGAACTCCCCCAAAATCGACGGTCAAGACCAAATTACATCGATGGACGATATTAACCTATCCCTTGATTTTAGGGATTTACAAGATTACATCATATCAAATCAAATCTAAAATATATTATTCTCATATTTACTAAAAATAGCCTATTTTGTCATATATTCATTATTTGGCCAACCAGGCTTCAATCTAACAGGCTTATCCAACAGTTCTTGGAATCAGGCCAGTTCTTGTGGGCTAAATGATCCCCATTTAATCAATAGACCTCCATGGGGCGTATCTTATGCCATGGTCACGGGCTTTACACTTTGCCCTGTGACGCTAGCACAAAGGCATGCAAAGTACTTTTACCGTGTTTTTCCCCACTTTTTCTATATTTTTTTTGGTTTAATTTTGGATATGGATAAATTTGATTTGCTCATTTGCAGATGGGATGGGTGATGAACGAGGTGCTAAGACTATACTCATAAGCACCAAATGCATAAAGGTAAGCAAGAGAAGATATAAAGGTAGATGACCTACTCATTCCTAATGGAACCAATATATGGATCGACATTGCATCCATGCACCATGATCCGACCATATAGGGTGATGAAGCTAATGAGTTTCGGCCAAAGAGGTTTAAGGACGATCAGTTATATGGTGGGTGCAAGCACAAAATGAGGCTTTTGCCGTTTGGGTTCGAAGGGAGAATGTGCATTGGGAAGAATTTTGCAATTATGGAATATAAAGTTATCCTAATCCTTATGCTCACTATGTTTTCTTTCTCACTTTCCCCTACCTATCGCCATTCGCCTTTTATTTTTATTTCTCTACGGCTTAGATATGGATTGCCTCTCATTGTTCCCTTTAGGCTCTTCATTCTTTTCCCCATTTTCTTTCGTATGGTATAGTTGGATGTCACTTTAATTACTTAAAATGATACTAAGTTGAATCTTGATGCTAATCAAGAACATATTTAATGTCTGAATTTCAGTATCTCTAATATTTTTTATTCTTCGAGTACATAACCTAATTTGAATATAATATAAAATTTTAGGCTAAACTTTGTAATATTTTTATTTAGGTTAAATTATGCTATTAGTACATGTATTAAATATAAGTAGTGGATTTAGTTATTGTACTTTAATTCGATCATTTTTAGTCTTGCACTTTTCAAAATTTGAGATTTCAATCCTTACCAAATGTTAGATGTTTAATTCTTCAAGTCTTGCAATTTCCAAAATCTTATGTGACAAACATGTTATCACATGTATAATATCATGCCAATTTGCTAGTTCCACATATTACTCACAAAAAATCAATTAAATGATTTGACAACTGTTGTTCAAATTTCAAGATTCGGAAAGTATAAGGACTAAGAATGGTCAAATTGGAAAACATAAACTAAATCTAACTTTATACATAGTATATGACTAATAGCGTAATTTAACCAAACAAATTTTACTATCACGACTTGGTTTAAGACTAAAATTTTAAAATTCAAAAAAATACAAAGACTAAAACTAATCAATTTAAAAAGTATAGAGACTAAAACTAACCAAATTAAAATATAGACTAAATTATTTGTCTATTTTTTTTCCTTCCATGACATTAATTAAAAAATATATTATATGGTCACTTTCTATGAATGACATCATATCCATATTTCTTTCTTTTTACTTTCGATGTATAACTACGATTTGTTTACTTAATAAAGAACATATAATGACATCATAAAAATCATGATCATATTTTTTTACCTTTTTTCGGCCAACAACATTTTTGACCTTAGACTAATCGGAGTACATCATTTCTTGACCAACTATTCTACCAACTAAAGACATAAAGGTGGACTGACATTTTCTTTTCACTTTAATTCTCCAATAATGTTAATATATTTTGTCAAATAAAAAGTGTAAAACAGCGGGTGCCGCGGTCGCTCTTCTTGAAATTTTCAAAATTTTAAATTTTATATATAAATTATTATGTATTATATATTTAGTGTTTATATTATATAATATTCGTTTTTTTATTAAATTATATTTCATATTATTAGTCGCCTTAAGTCATAAAGTTATACTTTGTATTAAAAAAGTATTTTTTAATTTGTAATTATATAACTTTAATAATAATCAAATATTAATGTATGATGAGGCTTAAAAGACTAAACTTAGAGGCCAAATGTTGACTTTAAAGCTAAATTTTAGAATTAATTGATTTGACTTATAATACATATTAGGTTAGTAACTTTCTTATATGTTAATTTATATGTTAATTTATATGTCTTGCTAATAAATTATCTTCCTCTAGTAAGGTGTTAGCACTGCCGAGAGAAAAAAAAAAGAGAGTTTGATGTTGAGACTAAGAACATAGAGTAAAAAAATATAAAATATCTTCCTCTCAACTTCTTATGTAAAAGACCTCTTGAAAATATTTTTGAATAAATTATATTCTTTATTTATTTGACTTATTATTATTTTCTTTTTCCTAATATGTTGTATTATTACAATATTCAAGTTTTTCGATTAAATTATGGTTAATAAAAAGATTAAATCTTTTTTCAAGAAAATGGTGTTAGAAAATAATAATAATCAATTGATTCCTCAAACTTCTACTATTAGTAGAGAAAAATCAAATATGTTAAAAAAAAACATTCGAATTTAGAAATTTCACCCCTTTAAAGTTAAATTTTGAATTTCTCCCTAAGAAAGAGTGAAGTTAACTAAACTTCATCACCGATCCCTATAATTTTAAGTAAATGATCCAACTTTCAAGTGGGGCATGAATTGCTTTGAAATTAAATGTTAAAATATGCTATAATTTTTCATATATATTTTTATAAATTAAGAACTTAATTTTTGTATTTTTAAATTTTAATTTTTTTTTTTCATATTTTAATATTTATATTCAATTTTTAATACTATTTTTATTTTTTTAATTTTGTTGGTGTGAGATTTTAAAATTAAAAAAAAAACTTACTTGGTAATAATATAATTAAAAATAACATTTGTAATTAACCTAAATTTAACAAAATAATCTTAACCGTATTAATAATTAGACTTAAATTTTAAAATTTTAAAAAAATTAAATTCTAAAAATAAAAAATAGAATAATCGAGTTGTATCATTTTAATTTTTAATCAAAATTAAAAGACCGCCAATATGCATATTTGTTTATTACAAATTTCCTCATCTCCATTAATAAACATAAAATGCTGATATTATCAAACTACGCGGCGGACTATTTTATTAAAAAAAGATCATTTCTAATTTTATTTAAAATAATGTGCTACATAAAATTTTATTTACTGGAATGAGTCAAAAAACTCAAAATGTGCTTACGTGGAAGCGGCGCTTTACTCCATACTCGGACTAAATTTTCAAAAGTCATTGAATATTATAAAAATGAACAAATTTTTAAAAAAATTACAAGAATAAGCCTTTATAAAAACCCAAAGTGGCAACACCATTTTTTTATTTTAAGGTGTCATCAATTAATATGGAAATGAAACTTACAAAACAAATTTTTATATAGTCTCAAAGTCTCATTTACCTTGTTTTATTAAGCAACATGTGATGTGAGATATATGCATATATAGAGCCATGAATATGTTTGCAACTTGTTCCTAGACAATGTGGGATTCCTTCCTCTTTTAACTAACAACATAAGATTAAAGCCTACATTATATTTTATAATTTTTTACAAAACAATTTCTATTTTTTATTTTTTTTAACATTTTCTCATATTATAAAATTATCTTTTGATATCTTTAATCTTGATGCATTTTAGAATTGTTAGCATATATAAAAAGGACTATTAAAAAAAGAACAAATTACATATATGAAACTTGTACATGCAGTAATCTTCTATTCAATTTTAAATGTTTGAAGTTAATATCCATGCAATTCTAATTTTTAAAATAATTTTCCATTATTTCAATTTAGAAGTTATGCTTTTAATTTTCTTATTATTTATTTTATTTTATGTTATGAATATTTGATTAATAAATAAATGGTGAGTTTTGGTACTCAAATAGTTTTTTTTTTGTAATTTTAAAAAATTGATATCTCTCTTTTTAAATATTTATTTTTTAGTATTTTACTATACTCATTAATTTTTTTAATCCTAATTTTAATTTAATTTTTATCACCTAATGAATGTTGATAAATTTATTTCAGATGTATTTTGACTAGTTAGATAATCTATTTAAACATAGTATATAGTTATGTTAAATAAGTTTTTTTATAGAGATATATAATATACATAAAATATAATAATTGTTTTTCATATTTTTATATCTAGATTAAATTACATTAATAGTCACTTAACTATGATTTTTTGGCTATTGAACTATAAAAACTTACAAAAAGATTACTCAACTATTAGTAATTTTTTAAATATTTATTTTTTTAATATTTTACCATACTCATTTTATATTTTATAATTATTTTACTTTTAGAGTTTAAAAATTTTATTTATAATATAACAAATGTTAACTTTTTGTAAAAAAAAATTAAACTCTATAAGTAAAAAAAACTGTAAAATATAGTGTAGCTTTTAATTTTATGTTGTTAGTTAAAAGAGGAAGGAATCCTACATTGTCTAGGAACAAGCTGCAAACCTATTAGTCTATATATACACATATCTCGCATCCCACATGGCTTAAAAAAAAAGGGAAATGAGACTTTGAGTCTATATAAAGATCTGTTTTGTAAGTTTTATTTTCATATTAATTGGTGGCACCAAAAAAAATGGTGCTGCCACTTTGGGTCTTTATAAAGGCTTATTCTCATAAATTTAGTTTGAGCACGAGCAAAAGCATGACCACATCAGCACGCCCATGTTAGTGCATTTTTATTGACTCGGGTTAAAGCACGTCCCCGTCAGCGTGCTTTTCTAAAATTTTTCCCTAAAAACGCTTCGACGTAGGCGCATTTTGGGTTTTTTGGCCTATTTTGGTAAATAAAGTTTTAAGTGGCCCATTTTTGTAAATAAAATTAGAAATTGACCTTTATAATAAAATAGTCTATGCGGCGCCTTGTCATAGTAATCTAATTATGAAATTTATAGACGTCAAAGCAAGTTTTAAACATATATTTTGTTTTCAAATCTCATATAATGGCCTAATAGTTGAGGGTATTCATCGCCTTAAGTGTGGCCTGAGTTCAAGTCGTGTTAGTCACATTTGTTGTTCGAACTTTGTCTTGTTATTACAATTCAAAATAAAAATTGTTTTCAATAATAAATATTGAAATAGGTTGGAGATAATGTTATGCTCTTTGTATTGATAAAAGCAATCCCAGGAGTGGGTTCTTTTAAGGAATCCTTGTGTGGGATTTACGTGTAACTCATATGAATCTTGGAATAATTATAATTGTATATTTATTTTTTAATTAAAGTATTTTTTTAATTCTATTTTTATGTTGAATAATAATAAAGTTTTGAGAATAATATGATTATTTTTAAATTATTTTTAGCCAATCGTTATTGTGAGACTGAATTACAATAATACATTAAGATTAATGTGCGGTTGATTAATGATAATGTATTGTTATAGATATGAAATATCAAGTCAATGCATTAGTACATGTTTATAAAACTATGTATTAGATTGACTCACAATGAGAATGTTTCTTGGATTATTATGTAATAGTCACAACAATTCTCATAACAATAGATGTGATACTTAGATTTGAGGTTATCATAGTTCCAACATCGAGAGTCGTATACTTTAACACATCAAACGTCTTTTGAAAATGGTTGTACTATAAAAACTATTGTTAGATATACCACAAACTTAGTGGGATATAAATAATCAAGACAATATTTGTCCCTCTTACATAATGGAAGCGATATCTCAAGCCCCATTGATCAAATGACACTAGAAATGTATGGTCATGCTCAAATGAGTTGATATGAGATATCAAATAAAACATTGGACTATATAAGTGTGATTGTTCCATGACTTCTACTAAATTTGAGCATCATGAACAAAGAAATATACTAAATGATAATATTATCATAGAAATGTTTTGTTGAACCATGACTTCCTCCAACTCGTACAATAGTGATACATTGCTAGATATTACTCAATGTTTATAATATTATAAATATTTTAATTTTATTGTCAATGTTACAGGATCCTACAATATCACACCTTATGGATGAAACGATCAAAACTCGAAGAAAATTGAAATTATAATTAAAAATTTAAATTGATTATAAAAATATTCTTATAATTAATTAATTTTACTTATCTAATAAATAGAAACAACATATGTGCATACTTAACACATACATGTATAGAAGATTCGATTAAAATAATGTGAAATAAGGGAATTTCCATGATTTTTTGAAGAAAAGGTAAGTCTCCCTACCTTTTGTTATGCGCGTGGTTATTTAGGGCTTAGCTTCGATTCGTGTTAGGCCATTGACAAGGAGGATCAGAGGATGATATACGATTATTGGATGAGAGTTGCACCAGTTGATAGGTAAGTGTCTGGATCGCAGATGGTGGAGAAGATGATGCAATCTAGCAGAGGGGAGGAGAAGGTGGATTAACATTTAGAAGGTGCTCTCAAGCATTGACAAGAATAAAGAATGAGATGCGTTTATGGAGATGATTGCACGAAGTTGGAGAAAAAGAATCCCACAATTGAGCCCACTAAAAAAAGGCAAAAAGAGAGAATAAGAGGGTCTTAACCCAAAAAATATGTTAAATCAAATGGGGGACATTAAAGACCAAATTTAAAACCAAGCAATTAAGTTTGGAAATTTTCATGCAACGCCCTAAAACTTTTTATGTAACATCTAGTTATATTCCGAAATCGAATAAAATGAATTATTGAAGAAATTTGGAAATGATTCAATTAAAGACATCATAAAGTATGCTAGAGATGGAAATCAATATAGTGAATTGTGAATATGAAAATGTGGAAAAAAAGATAAAATTGTAAATTTTGAAAAGTTTAAGGATAAAAATGTGATTTAATTAGAAAGAGAAATGTGATTTATTAATGATTATTTGGCATGATTGTATGGAATATGTAGTAGTATGATGAACATCAATTTTGGACTAAATTAGAAAAGATTGAAATGTATAAAGATCAAATTATAATTTTTTCCATTTTCATTGTTAAGGGTATAAGTGTAACTTTTAACAAAAAAACTGGATAAATATTAGGGAGTAAATATGATTTAAGAAATTTGAATATGTTAAGTGTTGAATTTTATGCGAAGGAAGTGTAGTAAAAGGTAAAAAAGGGATTAAAGTGTAAATTTTTTGTATAATAGCATTTTGATTATTTTACTTGAGATTTATGTAGAAAATATTATAAGATAAGATATTATATAATTGGGATTAAATTTGAACCGTTGGATGTGTTTATAGCATGGTGACTAAATGTGGATCGCATATTAGTGTTAACTAAAAAAAACATAGTTTAAATATATCAATTATTTTGATAATTCGAATATAATGTTAATAAAAAAAATTTAATCATCATTAAAGAATTTGTAAAAACTATAAAAAGATATTACATTGTAAATTAGATTTTTCACAATTAAATTTTCATTTTTTTCTTTCTTAATTATTAGTGATTGACTTGTTTAAACAAACAAGAAAGAACAAAAAAAATTGGACACCCAAATTTATGTGGAAATACTCCTCCAATTGAGAGGATAAAAAACTATGGACAAAAGAGACTTTACTTAATGAACAAACAAACGAAGAGTTTGGAAATAAATGTGGTTTTCTCAAAAATGAAATGGAAATGAAAATGAAAATGAGAAATGATTCATTTGCAAATGTAGATGAATTAGTTAAAAACGATCGTGAGAATGAGTTTATGTTTTTGAGCTAAAAATAAATAATTCGATCATAGTGAACAAGTTGAATTGTGAAATATTAAATATATTTTCAAAAATTTTACCAGGGGTAAAATCATCATAATTTTACCGGGAGTAAAATTGGGATGAGAAAATTATTTAATATAAATATATTGAAATTTATTTTGGGAAATAGAAAAGCAGAATTGGGTTGGATCATATTACAAAGTACTGGGTCAAAAGTCTGAGAAATACTCATAATTGGACTCGATGTGAGAGAGGCCAAAAAACCCTTATGGATATGAGGTGGGCGGCAACCCTAGTAGGAATACTAGCGGATGCTATCCACCCTACTCTTACTCTAAGTAGGAAGTTGTCTTTCTAGTTGAAATAAACATTTACAATTCAACATGTGTTCTACCTTCTCTTTCTATAAATAGATAGCACTAGTAGGGCTATTAACACAACTTTGAGAGATTGTTACTTTGCCAAAAAATAGAGAGAATTTATTCTCAACTATTAAATATATATTTTCCAGAATAACAATCCTACCAGTTTCTATTAAAGAAGGGAGAGTTTTTGTTTTCACCCCAAGAGGAAAAGCAAACATTTTCTAATTTTGTATTTTGATTCAATTGGTTTTCACTCGAAGCAGTTCATGGTATGAGAATAGTGGAGAACATCATTTAGTTGAAAGTCGAAAAATATCAATGATTCGTTTATTCGAAAACACAAGTACGATTTTGGTCTAAGGTTTCTTGTTATAAATATCACAAACTAGGTCGGTTTTTAAATTTTTAATTTTTCGTTGTGCAAGAAAATCATTTTCAAATCAGAATTTTTTCCAACAATTGGTATCAGAGTGCCAAATTGTGCTATGTTTATAGTGTAAATCTAGATCGAATCTCTCTCTTAATCTTGTTTGATTAATATTTGATAAGATGTGACATTCTTGTAATTATTTGCATGTTTAGGGGAATGTATGTGAATGAATGTATATAATTGTTTTATTGTTATGAATGGTAAAGTAATTTTGCCAAAGTTGTGAATCCTAGAAATTCATTTATAATTTAGGATCCATTTGTTTGACTGAAAATGGTTTCCAAAAAATGATTTTTGGAAAATGACTTACTTTTCTAGAAAAGTTAATTTTTTTTGGTGTTTGGATGAATCTGTGTAAAACATTTTCTGTTGTTTGGTAGATTTCTTGAAAATATTTTATAAAAACTGTTTTAAATTAAACAAACATACATTCAAGAATTTATTATTTTTTCATTGTTTAGTTCAGCTTATTTTATATCTATTAAATTTATATTTTACATTGTTTTTACATATATTGCAATAATTTATTTATAAATAAATAAATAAAATTAAATATATAATAGTACTCAATTATAAAGTTAGAATTAGAGAATCAAAATCTCAAAATAGTACTCAATATGTAATAATACTCAATTATTAAGCTAGATTGTTCAATAGAATCAAAATCACAAAACATGTACAGTATTAAATAAACAGAGTGAACTGCAAAAACCAAGTTCAGATATTATTGAAGTTTTTCAAAAGAAACATATAATTTTCATTTTTCATACAACAATACTCAAAATCTTGGAATCACAACATCATATTTGTAACATTTGCAGTAACTAACCTCTACAAATCAAAACACCTCCACTTTTAGACCATTCGTTTAAACATCCTATCCTAGTAAATTATTAATTACCAATGGAGTAACATATTCCTAGTAACACAACAAGCTGATAATAACCAGGGGGATTTTCCCATCATAAAACCTTAAAAAGCAATCTCCTTGAAGTCGTCTGCTTGCTGGGTTTTTCATGGGCTCCAAAATCAGATTCATCAGTAAACCAACCTCAAAGATTTTTGGGCCTCTAGCATAATCTGTGATATACCTGCCTTTTACACTTAAGAAAAGCAAAAAAGGGTATCTAGTTTAAGTGTGAAAAGAAAAACTGCCAATGTGTATTTGCAGTCTAGTAGATACTCTAGATTCATACCTCAGCATAATTATTGTAATTAAGAAGCTTAACCTTTTCCAACCGAAGTTTCAATATCTGGTTGATGATTGGTGTATTGTCCAAATCACCACTTGATGCCCGAGTTATATAAGCACGGTAGACTTCCTCACGTAAGGCACAATTACGAGCATGTTGCATAACAGAAATAAAACTTGGAGTATCCAATATAATCATTCATGGTCCATTCTCAGCGGTTGCATTTTCATACCCCTCGGCGAGTACAGAGAGAGAACATATATTACATGATAGAAAACAGAAACTGCACTAGACTTGACAATGAGAGACCATTAATAAATGTAAACATGTGCTGAAATTTGGAAAAGAATACCTTAGACATTGCTGTTTGAGCAACTACCCCAAGAGAAGTTGCAGGCAAACCATCAATTTCTTTTTTATCAGTTATCAGCTTTTCAAACTTCTTTGTGGCATCCAAAACATTCTCACAAAATTTGTGAGACAACATCTCCAATTCCTGCAAATTAGCTTATAGTAAACATAAAAGAATAGCCAAAAAAAAATGAACATGATACAATTGAGCATAAATGTTTATGTGGTTACAACAAGAAACCAGCCTAGCACCACTATATTGTACATGTTCAATTTTGTTAAACTTTTCTCTTTTATCATCTTCAAGTGAAACACCATTAAGAACAGCTTCCTTTGTCTGGGCTGAATACATACAATAAAACAAAAGAGATATCAGGTCAAACACCCATAGAAACTAAAAGGAATGGAAGAAGCATGTCGTAGTGAGAACACTTTTATATCTATAATACATGTAACAACATTAAGTTTGTTTATTTGTTTGTTTTGTTTTTTAAACAAAATTCTCATCTTAATATATGCTATAGCAAGCCAACTAATAGACTGTGCACTCAATATTAAGTAATGGTTCTAGTTTTGAATTAAGGCACCAAAGCAAAAAGGGAACATATACTTACCATCTATAATACGTTTGTGAGCTTCACTCAACGATTGCCAATTAAGAGATTCTTTAATCGCCTTGAAAGTATTATAAATGGGTTTACTTTGTCCCAATCATAGTTGAAACTTCACTTTTTCAGGCTATAAGGAAAAACTAAAAATGAGACTATAGAGTAATGCACCAATGCATATTTAATTAATCTCTACAAAATACTAGGATCAAACTGAACAACTGCCAAGCCAAATTGCTTTAAAACCAATAAGATCAAAGTACCTTGGGTTCATCAGTAAATCACCCCATAGATTTCTGGACCTTTAGCATAATCTATGATATACCTACATTTTACACTTAAGAAAAGCAAAAAAGGGCAGTTTCAAATACCAATCTGCAACTTGTAACAATGGCAAAAGAAAAGCTAAAACTTCATTGAAAGTACTTACAGAATTTAATATGATGAATCCATGCTGGGAATTGCTTTGCCCATTATTACATTGTTACTAGCTTTGGGACTCTAGGCTAGGTTTTCAAAGAATATTAGTAGAGCCAGTTTCCCAAAGGGTTTCATGTTTTTCTGGAATAAATTACAGCCTTTCCCCAATAAGTACAAAAATAAACAAAAACAATCACATTTTTCTTGTTCTTACCTTCGAGAGAGGAAGATGAACGTCATCATCGATTGATGGTGTAGTGCAGATTTCAATAATGAAAGGCCAAGATGGGGAAATCAAATATGAATGCTGGCAACTGGTGTTGAGAACTGTTGGTGGCTGACGACAAGTAGTAGATTAGGGTGGCAAGGATAGGGGAATGGGGAAGGGGAAAGGGAAGAGGCTTCTTTTTCCCGAAAATGTCTTACCGAAATAAAAAAAAGGTTAGACATTTTCCTAAATAAGCTTTTCTTTTCCCGTATTTTGTAATAGGTTTTACCGTGGGAAATCATTTTTAGCCAAACAAACATTGGAAAAGGCTGAAAAGCTTTTATGGAAAATGTTTTCCTGGTAAATAAACGGAGCCTTAATTTGTTTTTCGGGAAGTATATTTTAGACTATGGACTATTATCTCCATGTAGGATTTTAATTTTATTATTTTAGAATAAAATATGCGATTCGAAACTGGACATAGAAATTTTTGTAAAATTATTTTCTGACGAAACCTGAGAACCAAGACAACACGAAACTAAACCAAAGGGTGGCAGATGATGGTTCGGTAGCATGAGACTATTGGTGGTCCGAAGGTGGCCGACGATAACCTAATTTTTTCCTTGTGGCGACGGTGGTTAGCGGTGACCGATAACAATGGTGACACAAAAACAACCGTGGAAAGATGGCAATGACAAAAATATGAACCGGTACCGCAACAGAAGTTCGTGGTGGCAAAATTGATGACCTAAAATATGCTTTGGGGTGAATTTTGTAATTTTATAATATTATTATTTTCTAGAATGAAGACCGCCTAAAACGAGTTATTGTTTATAGAATAAATCTAACACCAAAAATATAAGAATTGAAACGGCAGTGTCCGCAAGTGCATGGGTCAAATTATAATATAGTTCTACAACGAAATACCATAAGTATTCCAAGGATTGTACCTAGGGGAGGATGGAACAAATAATGAAAATATTTTTTTACAATACTAAGCCTAAGTAGTAATAGTTAATTCCTATATTACGATGGATCATAAAGTATATTAAGAAGATTAAAAAGAAATAAATAACAAAAATAAAGAAAGAAGGAAAGATAAGCAAATGAACTAAACCAATAAACCAGTTAGGAAGATTAACTCGCTTTAGGGTTTGCAACTAACTTCGGATTAGGGTTCTAGAGTAGATTAGTCATCGCTTCAAACAATTATTACCTCTTGACTCTAATTAACTTTATCGATTGGTTGATACTTGCTTATCGTCTGACATCACTTTCTCAACCAGGATAAATTACGATTTACTCGATTTGGCTTCATCTTCTGATCTCGTCTACCCTATGATAACTTATTAGGGTTGTCAAGCCTAACAATTTAAGAAAACGCAATTTATACCAACCAATCTATCTCGAGAAATCTCAAATCCTCCTTTAATCACATCCCCATCCACTCATTAATCTCCTTTAAGGGACTTAGCCACTCATGTTATTCATAATCTCAACTTCAATTGAATAACCATGTAAGAAACATGACCGATTCGAAGAAGAAAAGAGATTTGAATAATTGTGGATTGAGTATCGAATGGGAAACGGAGTAGCAAATCTCTCGATTGGAATAACAAAATAAAACAACTACAAAGAAGAATATAAAATGAATACTTTAATTAAATAAACAAGTTCTTGAATCAAAATTGATTCAAGAAGAAAAACAAAAAAGTATCTAAAAGTTGAAAAAAATTTCTAAACTACGAGATTTTTTTAAGGCGTCTGGACGATTTCACTACATTCAACCCCTAATGTCTTATTTATAAAGGTGTTAGCAGCCCAAGTTAGGTCTTCGACGCGTCTTAGGGCTTCATATGAGTTTGATTACGCGGACGAAAATAACCCTGAATTACTTGGGAAGGACGTCGATGTGTGTTGCAATACACTAAGGCTATGGCATAACACAACACCCAATTCTAGCCTTAGTCGATTGTTTGGTGCTTTGACAGCTCAGGAAACTTGTGCATCGCTCGTCTCTTGCTTCCACGTCAATTGCGTCTTTATATCTTCATTCTACACACTCAATTAAATACATTAGCATAACCTAAGGCCTGTGTCAACCTAGTAGATCACAACACCTACAAAATGTGTTGAAAAACACTTATTTTATTATATTCTAATCCTAAGGCCTAATTACCAAAAACGAAATATAAAATCCTAAATTGCTTAGAAAACAAGCTCCTTAAGTGCAAAATTAAACCAAATTAACTACTACATTTGACAGTAGATCAAAATCATGAAAACTTTGGTTGGTTAGAATCATTTAAATTTTATGCTTTTATGTTTATGAGGTAAGCATGATGATATTTATACGACTATGAATGTATATTAATGCATATATGAGATAAGCATGCCATATAGATTAAGGAAGAATGTCATATATTGATCATTCATGATTGAAATCAGATTTATAAAAACCTTGCATAATTTTTAAAATATTGAATGGGAGAAGGTCCCTAAATAATACCTACGACCTCCATTAATGGTCTCTTGTAATGGCATGGCAAGTGCACTACCCCATGGTAGGACTTTCATGTGGATCTTACTGAAGAGATTTCCTGAAAGTAAGACGAACTATCTTCTATTCATATGATAATTGGACCGACCTATTTGGTAGGTCTTATCATATGGAATAGCTAGAAGTACTAGCTTCAAAGAGGACAACTAGTCAAAGCATGCTACTCGGTGAAATTTTCCCACGACGACTCATTTCTAGTGCATGATGAGATATGTGTTGAGTTGATGATTATACACTCAAGATCTTCTAGTTAAGTAACTCTCCACAAAGCTCTACTTAAGTTAGACTGATGGTCAAACGTTACACAATTATTAGTACGTGCGAATTCCTAAGGAATTAGATTCATGTACTAATTGGATGAAAATCTATGTTCTTACTAGTTGATCATGATCACCCCACGATTGCTTGATTCAATGGTGTAGGAATTATCGTTACAATGACTTATAAAAGTTTCAAGGTTTAATGTAAGACGCATGCATCATTTTAATGCATGTTTTTAGAAATTTGAATATTAATCATTTAAGGCTTTGGAGACGCTAGACCCACATATTGGATAAAGATGCGAGGAAGTTGGACTCACAGGTAGAATTATGCATGTTTGTAGGATATCCAAAAGGATCAAATGATGGTTTGTTTTATAACTCGAAAGAGAAAATTGTTATAATGTCAACTCATGCTACTTTCCTTGAAGAAAGTTAAATGGATGACTTTAAATCTCGGATTAAAGATGTACTCAAAGAACTTTTGAGAATATACAAAACCTTTTAGAAATGGATCCAAAATCAACTCCTAATAGTAGACTTGCAAAAGGTCAGCTGCATAAGGTACTTCATCACAATGGGAAGGTCTTTGATAGGCCTGAGTTTTTCCAATTCGATGGAAGTATTTTTAGCATTTAGTCTGTCGAACAGGAAGATTATGATCCACTCACATATAACAAAGCAATGTAAAGTGTTGATTCCAAGCTTTGAAAAAATAGCTATGAAAACTGATATGGACTCTATGTATTCCAACTTAGTGTGGGAACTTGTAGATTTACTAAAAGGGATAAAAAACCATAGGATGGAAGTGGATCTACAAAAGGAAAAGAGATGCAGATGGAAAAGTGGAAACGTAAAAGGCCAGACTTGTAGCAAAAGGTTATACTCAGAAGGAAGGCATCAATTACGAAGAAACCTTCTCTCCGATTACCATTCTCAAGTCAATCCACATATTACTATCCATTGCAGCTACTCTCGATTATGAGATCTAACAAATGGATATCAAGATAACATTTTTGAATGGCTATCTTGAAGAGAGCATCTATATGATGCAACCCATAAGATATATAACTAAAGGAAATGAACATAAAGTTTGCAAACTTCTTAGATCCATATATGAACTGAAGCAAGCATCCTACTCATGGAATCAAAGATTTGATCAAGTGATCAAGACTTTTGGATTTGAGCAAAACATAGATAAACCTTGTGTTTATAAACATTTAGGGAATGAAAAGGTGGTCTTTCTCATTCTAATTGTCAATGACATTCTGCTAATTAGGAACGATGTAGGGAGGTTGTCATCAATTAAATTGTGGTTAAACCAATAGTTTAGCATGAAAGACTTGGAGAAGCTAATTTTCTTCTAAGCATTCAAATCCTAAGGGATCGAAAGAAAAAAGTGATAGCACTAACTCAAGCTTTACACATAGGCAAGATATTGGAGTGTTATGTAATGACCTATTTGAAGAAGGGAAATCAACCTTCCGTATCAGGATTTCATTTCTCTTTAGAGAACTGTCCTAAGACAACAGAAGAAAGAGAGAACATGAGAAAGGTTCTTTATGCTTCGGGAGTAGGAAGTCTCATGTATGTTATGTTATGTACACACCCAGATATCTATTTTGCAGTGGGGTTGGTAAGTCAATATTAGGTGAATCCAGGACTAAGATTTTAACACCCCTAACCCCTCTCCGTCAACGGATTAGATTATAGGCATTACTACAAAATCAATTATAATTTAAATCAAGCTATTTCAGTCAAATCATAGTGAAAGTTATGCATACTTAAATATGAATTTACAAATCTTTAAAAATGATTTTAGAACTAACAGAGCTAATTTGAAACAATTCTAGAAGTTTAGGGGAAAATTCAAAATGCTTAAAAATAAGGGACATACGGCCGTATGGCCAGGCTGTGTGGAATACCCTCGGGTTGTGACTTTTGAAATGAAGATACACGGCTGTGTCCCAGCCCGTGTAACTCTCTGACTTGGGCCACACAGCCGTGTCCCTGGCTGTGTGTTAGCCCATGTGTGACACTATGCTTATGCAATTATACCACACATTCAGCGCACACGCCTGTGTGTGACACAAGGCCATGTGAAAAATAGTGTCTCAGGCCGTGTGCACCTAAATGTACCTTAAAATTTAAGTTTACCATTTCCTACTTTCTTGGGCATTAAGCAACTCAAATACCAATCAGTTAACCTATTCACAATACGATTAAACATACTCAAAACATGCCAAAACATATAAACAAGGCATCATCCAAATCAAGGTTTCATGCATGCCAAAATCACCCATATTAACCTATCATATAGCTATGTAAGATATCAAGCTTAAAGTTACACACACACATATCAAGCCTTGAGTCAAACTAATATACCAAACATATGGCTTCAAACACAAACATATACTTATATACAATGATCGTCATTATACTTATAACCCAAATTTACATCACATTCACAAAAAAAATATCAACCAAAGACCTCCTAGGTACATGCTATTACAAAAATAAATATCACCACACTTGAGCTCGGGATCGTTGTTGGATGCTGAATCGGCAACCAAAAGAGAAGTACCTAACCTGTGCACTGAAAACAAAATTGCACGCTGAGTAAAACTCAGTGATATTTCTATAATCCAAACGTTTAAAGACATGATACGATACATGAATACTCAAATTGAATTATATAATCATACTACTATCTAAATATGCAATTACAAGATATCACCATTTCGATTTCATGCATATTATCACATTATTTCATGTTATGCTCAACTTTCACAAGTATTCATACTCAGTTGGTTTTAACATATATCTCAATTCAAATCACTTGCTATATAAATAGTTTTTCACAAATCATTTAACAATTCACTTATATAATGGCACAAACCAACCTATGTTCAATCCATGAGTGCATTACTCATATATCTCATTTATGTTGACAACATAATTCACGTTTCATTTTCCAATCCACTTTTTCATTTCCAATTCACATACTTTACCATTTCAATGTCAATTACATAAATTTATTATTTAATTACCCCTATTAACACGACCCAGACTCGGACAGATACACGGATCCAACCAACACACCAGTTTGGCACCCAGGGCCTCAAATGATAAATTTGACGTAATAACTACGCCTAGCGCTATATAAATTGATATCCAATGTCTCATTGGTTAAACCGAAAAAAATTGGCTCCTAGTGCCTCATCGACTCGAGGTCGAAGAAATCCCTGAACTCTTCCTATCTATGGCATGCCCTCTATACCCAACTTAGCCCGAAATAGTTAATAGGGTTCCATTTTAGTTACAAATACATCCAATGTCCAATTCTGATATTTGCACATTATCACATTTAAATATATATTCATTTCAATCTTCATATAATCAATACATCCATAATATATACCAAATCAATCCATTTCAATCAACTAAGAACTCAATTCAATCTCAAAGTACCAAAGTACTCACTTTAAATGCTTACCATATGCAATAATTCAAAATGTAATAATTAAAAACTTAATTCGAATTATAAAAACACAAACCGTGAATTCTGAGCTATTCAACATCGATTTTGTCCTTTCCCTTTTTAGTTGAGGATTTCGGTACAACATTAGCTACGAAATAAAACATTTAAAATGCATCAATATTACACCATTCAATTTCACATTAAATTCTTAACTTTTGCACTATATTTGCTTAAATTTCAATTTAGTCCTTATTTTTATACTAATTTCACTTTAAGCTAAATTTAACTCATTATTTTCAATTATACCCTTAAATTTCAAAATTTTCACACTTTAGTCCCTATTGCTCAAAATTAACAATTAATTCTACAATTCAATCCTTTTCCATTTCTAACTTAAAAATCTATCAATTTAATCTCTAATACTAAAACTATTTAACAATAACAACAACTAAAATCTTAATCAATACTAAAATTTCAACATAGGTCAGGTAGTTCTAAACACCGGGATTCCAAAAATATAAAAATTATAAAAAAAATAACTAAATTGTACTAACCAATTTTAAATTTGAACCTTAAGGTCCCTAGGTTTGCCACAACTTCTTCACCTTTTTCTCACTTTCTTTTCTTTTCTTTAATTTGCATGGAATGTTTCATATCATTCCACTTTTGTTTTATTTTACTTTCTATTATTATTATTTAATTATAATATATATACATGCATTTAGTTTTAAACTTATTTATTATTATAACATATATATATAATAAGTTTACATATATATAATATATATGCTATCCACTAATGCCGTCCACTTCAACAAGGAAAATGTATATTTAACACTTTAGCCCCTTAATTAATTTTAATCTATAATTCAATTTTTAATACTTATGCGATTTGATCCCTACACATTAACAACTTATAAATCATGTAAATTTACTTAATCAAAATCTAATTCACTACTAAACTAACCACGCATATATTAAATAAAAATATTTACGAGTTTGTTTTACAAAAATGAATCTCGAACTTCATTTTCTGACAACTTTGACTATTGGGTCGTTACAAAGATGTTGAATTTGGTGCCTTAAGTGTATTATTTTTGTCTAAGTACATTTGTAATTTTTCGAACAGATTCGTTAATAAAACTATTCATGAATTACATTAATACTTTGTTTATTTTCCTCACACAGTTTTTGCACGCAAAACAAAATGAAAGCAAATGCTACTTACTGGTTGTTTATTATTTAACTAATATTTAACGGTATTATATGGTTGGGTCATAATATGGAAAGATAGTTTCTATTAGTTGACGAACCTAAACATGTCCTTAATCTAACTGTAAATGAGCAGACAAATTGAAATACTACCCAATTGGGGAGATTCTTTGTCTTGCATTGGAGCGGATGACTCCTAGAAGATAGAGAAATAAATGTGACTAACAAGACTGACAGTACATTAGACAGGATACAAGCAAAATAGATCCTGAGTTCATTTATGGACTTATTCACTTGTGACATTCATAGTGTACCATGCCTAAATCCTAAGTGGATGACAGACTATGTATACGTGACTCGTACATTTTAATGTAAGTAAAAGCTTGAGTTCGAATAGATAAGGAATCGAAAACTGTTGTGTTAAGTGTACGACTTCTTCAGTATGTAGCATCATTTACAACAATGGAATTCATAGCTTAAGATATGGGTAAAAGATATCCTCTCGTTAGTACTACATGGTTGATGAAAAGTAAACTTGACCACAGGTTGTTCATCTTTGTGATGGATGACTTCATCACTATTTGATAGTGATTGACTTTTCATGAAAGAAGATGTAATGATTACCATGAGATAAAATAGGATCATATTTGGAGAGCAGATATTTTCCTAAAGAGATCAAGGATATCATACGAGGTAACACACTTATGACAAGGTCATAGGGTGAGCACTGAGTAGTTGCTTTCGTAATGGTTTGTCGCTTGGGAGAGCTTAGTCACGATACTATAGTGGAATGACTTCGTGACTAAATGATTTTATAATTAATAGGCAAAAAGCTTAAACTTAATTATAAATTATTTGAACCCTAATTACATATGTCCAATTGGTCCCTTCGCTAGCTCATTGAAACCAGAAATGAATTGCGTGTTTGAGTCAAAATTAACGAAATGAATAGAAACAGAGAAATGGAAAACATTCATAAATGATTATGGCTTTCTCCGAAATGGAGAAATGCAATCATTTGGAAATGAATGCAGGTTTCTCAAAACTAAAAATGAAAATAAAAATGAAAATAAAGATGAGAAATGATCCATTTGCAAATATATATGGATTACGCAGAAATGAGCAGAAGAATGAGTTTATGTTTTTAAGTAGTTTTAAAGCCCAAAAATGAAAATAAATCATTCGATCATAATGAAAAAGTTTAGTTGTGAAATATTGCATATATTTTCTTGGAAATTATACTAGGGGTAAAATCATCATAATTTTACTGGAGTAAAATTGGGATGAGAAAATTATTTAATTGGAAAGTTAATCTTTATTTTGGAAAAAAGAAAAATATGTATTTGGCTGGATTAAATTATAAAGTGATGGGTTAAAAGTCTAGAAACCAAATATAATTGGGCCCAATACAATTAGAGGCCCAAATCCCCATCATAATATATATGAGGGGAAACACACTATTAGCCCCTTTCCCTCTTCTAGTTGGACTAGGAAGTTATTTTTCTATTTGAAATAAACCTCTACAATTCAATAAGGGTTCTATCTTTTCTTTCTATAAATAGATTACATAGATAGAGCTATTTATATAAGTTGGAGAGATTGTTACTCTACTGAAAAATAGAGAGAATTTATTCTCAACTATTAAATATATTTTCTAGAATAACAATTCTATTGGTTTCTATTAAAGAAGACAAAATTTTTGTTTTCACCCCAAAGATAAAAGAAAACTTTTTCTAGTTCTATGTTTTAATTCCATTGGTTCAAGCCCACATTCGAAGCAATTCGTGGTACGAGTAGCAGAGTAGATAATTTTTTTGAAGGCCAAAAAACATCAAGGATCTGCTTATCTAAAAACACAGGTATGATTTCGGTTCAAGGTTTATTGTTATAAATATCACAAAGTGGGTCGATTTTTAAAATTTTAATTTTTCGTTGTGTAAGAAAACCATTTTCAAATCGAATTTTTATCAGAGCCAAGTTGTGCTATTTTTATAGTGTAAATGGAGACCGAATCTTTCTCTATTCATCTTATTTGATAAGATGTGAGATTCTTGTAATCATTTGCATGTTTAGGGGAATGTATGTGAATGAATATATAATTATTTTATTGTTATGGATGTTAAAATAATTTTAACAAAGTTGTGGTTCTTAGAAATTTATTTGTAATTTAAATTACTTTTTGGGCATTTATATTTTAGATTGTGGACTATTATTTCCAAAAAGGGTTGTATTTATTTATTTAGAATAAAATATGTGAACCGAAAATAGACATAAAAAATTTTGTAAAATTCTTTCCCAGCAAAACCCGAAAAACAAAACGAAGGAAACCAGGCCTAGTAGAGCCAACGATGGCCGACAGTGGTCCAACAGCGATGACATGGAAACGATAACGAAGAGATGATAACGAAGAAAATACAATCGCGACCATTTCAAGATCATGAGTAAGATAATTATTTTCATAAGGTTTTAACTGTCGAGAAGCATAAGCTACTACTTTCCCTACCTGCATCAGTACACAACCCAAAATGTTGAGAGATGGATCATTATAAACAACATATGTTACCCAGACTCAGGCTGAGTCAACACTGAAGCTTTTGTCAACATGTTTTTTAACTAATCAAAACTCTATTGGCACTTATCAGAACAAACAAACTCAACATTTTTTTGTAGTAATCTGGTCATCAATGAAGCAATGATTGATAAATTTTTAACAAAATGACGATAATAACCTACTAAAACTAGGAAACTTCGTACTTCAGAAACATTTTTCGGAGTTTTCCAATTCATTACAGCAGAAACTTTACTCAGATCGACTTGAATCCCGTCAGCTGATACTATGTGACCCAAAAATCCAACCTCGCAAAGCCAGAATTCACATTTACTAAACTTTGCACACAACTATTTTTCTCTCAAAGTCTGTAACACAATTCTCAAGTGTTGAGCATGCTTTGATTCTATCTTAGAATAGATCTATATATCATCGATAAACACAACCACAAATCTATCCAAATGAGGCCGAAAAACCCGATTCATTTAATCCATAAAAGTATCAAGGGCATTAGTCAAACCAAATGGCATTACCAAAAACTCATAATGACCGTAACAAGTTTTGAAAGTGGTCTTTGACACATTATAGTCTTTAACCCGCAAATGATAATACTTGGATCTGATATCTATCTTCAAGAACACTGTGGCACCTTTTAATTGGTCAAACAAATCGTCAATACATGGCAAGGGGTACTTATTCTTTATTGTAACTTTGTTCAACTGTCTGTAGTCTATACACAATCTCAAAGAGCCGTCTTTCTTTTTCACAAACATCACAGGTGCACCCAGGGAGATACACTCGGTCGAATAAACCCTCTGTCTATCAACTCTTGCAACTGTGCTTTTAATTCTTTTAATCTAGCAGGTGCCATACGATACGGTGGTATCGATATCGATGCAGTTCCAGGAACCAGATCAATCACAAATTCAACTCGGTCTGAAGGGAAACATGGTAACTTTTTAGGATGTACATCTGTAAACTCACTAACAACCGGTAACTGTTCTAACTTTGACTTTGAATCTCTGGTATCAAGAAAGTATGCTAGAAATGTTTCACTACCTTTACATATCCATCTCTGTGCAGAAATAGCTAAAATGATTCTACCAATGCTATTCGGCCCATCAGATTCAATTGAAATCATCTCTCCCGTCTGACATTTCAAATCAATCTGTTTCTGTCTACAGTTTACCACAGCATCATGTAATGATATCCAATCTATACCCAAAATAACATCAAATTCTCGAAAGGGTAGTAACATTAAATCGTCAAGGAATTCACAACCTCTAACTTTCAATGAACATTTACGACAAACTAAGAATGAGTAACTTGAATATCATATTCAGTTGATTCAACAAGTAATTTCTTTTCTGTTACTAATGCAGTGCAAATATAAGAATGAGTTGACTCAAGGTCAATCAGTGTATACACAGTAAAATCAAAGAGATAAAATGTACTAGCAATCACATCAGGTACATCAGCTTTCTCTCTGGCTTGGATGGCATATTTGCGAGCAAGTGCTCTAGCCTCAAACCGAACAACGGTGTTTTTTACTCCCGTACGAGTAGTCCCAACAGTACTGTTCTGGCTTGGACGTCTACCTTTCTGAGATGTAGACATTTGCTTTTCATTATGTTATTCATTTTCCTTTAACTGTTTTAGATAGTTCCAAAAAAATAATCAGTCGATCCACATCTATAACATGCTTCCAACTTAGCTCTGCACTTGCCAGGATAAAATTTTTCACAATGTTTACAACTGGGCTTCGGAGTGTTCCATACACTTCCCACACTATCAAATGGTTTTATAGGAGATTTAAAGTCATACTGAATCGATTTATTTTTGTTCGAATGGTCAGACACTAAGTAGCTCGACTAAATTCCTCTTTAATCTTCTTTATTGGTGGTACAGACTTAGAAGAACTTCCTTGTTAAACTCTCGAATCTGTCTACCCTTTTGTATTTTGCGATTGTACACTTCTTCCATTTTCTGTACACGATCAGATAAAATAACAAATTCTCAAATTTCATTACCTCCGATCATCATTCTAATTTCATCATTTAGGACATCTTTAAACCGGATACACATCTCTTCTTCAATATGAACAATTTTTCGGGCATATTTACTAAGATACACAAACTCTCTCTCATACTCAGTCACTGACTTATTTCCTTGTCGTAACTCAACGAATTCCCTATTTTTCTTGTCCAGATACCATTTCCTACATACTTTTTTTTAAACTCGGTCTAAAAGAAATCCCAAGAAATTTTCTCTCTAGGTACCACAGCTACCAACGTAGTCCACCAACTATACACTTCCTCTTTTAAAAATGAAATGACACATCTAAGAAAATCATCGAGATGGCAAGCCTTTTCTTCGAAAACTTGTAATATATTCTGAAGTCAATACTCAGCTTTACCTAGATCATCTTTAGATCTACCCCGAAATTCTTCAACACCACACTTTCTAAGTTTCTCTATTGGAATACGTCGACTAGATTCAATCACAAGAGGAGGTGGAGGTACAATCGGAGGTATAACAAGGGGTGGAGGTCGTTAAGCCGGAGTATTCATTTGCATAAACTCCTTGAACCACTAGTTTATAAACTTGAAAAACATATTTTTAAGTTCATGTTCTTGTACTTGTGGAATTGGGATATTACTACTTGTCCCTTGATCTGAGGTCGGTCTATTACTATTAACCTCATCATTACACGATCAGATTCGTCTGACATCATTACAATATATAAGAAGAACAAGGGTTAGATCAGATCAAACATGTCACACTATTACAAGTTTATATGGCATGTAATTCTAGACATTTCACATGCTACGTTTAGCTCGAGAACCGACTAAATTGTAGCTCTAATACCACTAATGTAACACCCCTAACTTATCTCTGTCGTCGAATTAGGCTTACAAAGTATTACTAAACAATTAGAACCATTTAAACATATTGTCATTCAATATTATAATCATATCATAAAATATTCATACTCATGCATTTTGTCCCTAAATCGAGCTTTCGAGGCCCTAAAAATAATTTAAAAACAATCTGGGACCAATTTGAAACAATTTGGAAAGTTTAGGAAAAAGATGCAAAATTTGTAAAACACAGTCATACGGTCGTGTACCTAAACGGCTGAGACACACGCCCATGTCTTAGGCCGTGTAACAATCGAACTAGGGACACACAGTCATGTCCTAGCCCGTGTCCTCACCTATGTAACTCTTTGAGTAGGGTCACACGGCCATGTCATACGCCCGTGTGCCAGGCTGTGTAGCCTCTAAGTTGCCTTACACGCCCGTGTGTCAGGCCGTGTGTTAGCCTGTAGAACTCACTGACTTGCACCTTAAAGAACTCATCAAATGACACACGGCCATGTTGCTAAGACGTGTGTCACACATGGCTTAGTCACATGCCCGTGTCTCAGGCCATGTGAACCTAAAATGAACTTTAAACAATAAGTTTACTATTTCAAGCTTACTTAGACTCTAAGTAATCCATTTACCAGCCAAAAGACCTATTCAAAATGACATTAAAGCTAAAAACATGCCAAATCAACATCCTAAGTGCCTAACCAATGTATCCTCAGTGATGCCACAAGTATATACAATTATACAACAAAATGAATCATCAATCACAACTTATCAATTTACAAAATAACACACCTAACCAATGTGCCTATCATAGGCACCTCAAATACAACATTGCATTAACACATATCATTCATATTTTCATTAAAACATATTACCTCATTCTCATATTCACATGAGTTGATTATGTGCACTTAAGATCATAATTAACCTTTTACATATCCAAAATAATAATGACATACAAGCCTATTACATGCCATATAATCCAAAATAAACGTTCCAAAAACTACAAAAAAATGAATAGATAGTGTGACTTAAGTGCTAATCCAACCGTCCAACCTTCAAAGTATCTACAAACACAGAAAATAACACAAGTAAGCTCATTGAAGCTTAGCAAGTTCGATGTACTAAAATGATAAATCTTACCGAAGTAAGTACAACAAATCAAATAATAATAATACAACCATATGTGTTTCCTGTCATCCACAATCTCAACGGTGAATTGCAAAATTCAATTCAAAACTCAAGTACATGAAAAAACCATAAAAATTTACTAAACAAGTTAACTTACCGAGATTTACAATATGATAAATGACTTATAGATAATAGTACATCGATATTCCAACCAAAACACACCAGGTGCTCATAAGAGCTAATCCATACGCTATAAAGGCTTCCATTTCAAATACGCCACAAAGGCTTCTATTTTTCCAGTGTGCTCATGATAGGGATTCGCCTAGACTCACATTACGTGAGCTTTGTCCCCCATCACCTTGGGTCATGCAGAGAACTCCATTAGGTAATAACCTTCCTTTAATTTTTTTCCATATGAAGCTATAACCCACCAGTTATGGTCTTATACGATATGGTTTTTCTATATGAAGTCATAACCCACCAACTACAGTCTTACATGATATGGTGCCATGGACTTTTCCTTTTAGACGATCATGTTTAAAGTCCCAACGGAGTTCTTTAGACGACTTTAGAGACAGACGCAGACTCATCATACATTAACTCATACATGACAAACATATTCATGTTTTTTCAAGACACATATATACATTTCAATCTTCAGATACAAGCATCCTTTAACCTCAAGATTCCTATTACACACTTAGACCATCATATTTCTTGCAATATATACACACAAGTCCATAAATCATACATCTCTTATCAGAATCATGATATCATACTTTTTCCAACCTGAATCTAATATTTTTATCTCTTTTCACTGAAGTTTCTAGAATGCATAACACACATGCAAGAGTTAGCTTAGGCACTCATTTGACTTTCCCCTTCTGTAGCTCCAAACTCCAGGCTTCCCTTGATCAATCGACAGCAAATACTTCTATGGGACAAGGAAGCTCATCAAGATCTATTTATATACTCATTTTTTTGTCATCCCTAATAGTAGAATTCCCCAAAAGGCCTTATACCACATCTTACCCAGCTAAACATATTTGCTCTTTCATAACATAATCTGTGGGATCATAAATCTTACCTTGTTTTGGAGTATTCATAAGTAAAGGTATGGATCTACAACTTAGCTTCAGTGAAAGGAGGAAACGCTTAGGTTCCTTTAGATCTAGACTAAAAATGCTTCTTAAAAAAGGATGAGGAAAAACTCTCCTTTTCTTTAACCTAGTTATCTAGATATACAACCTTTGTCCCTATGGCAAGTTGACATGCGTCATAATCCTCTTCAATCTACAGTTTCATGGTTTACAACTGTAAAGGAATATGTATGAAAATATAACGTTATATATATTGGGTTCCAATCCATCGTTCATTCCAAATCATCACATTAGGACGTAATCAGGACTGTAAATAACCAACCCAGCGCATAATACCATGCGGCGGTAACCCAATTACCCGAAAATATTACTAAGCTCCTTCTTTTAACAATTCATCCTTTCTAAGACAATCCCTTGCAATAATCCAATGTCTGCTACGCGGCCACTTTTACACACTAAGAGCATCGGTTAAGTGGATAACAATACTCCACTCAGAGTACCACTCCATTTACCTGCCAAAACCAGGGCTTTTTAGGCACGCTCATAGAATTCTTATAATTAGTTAAATTTTAACACTATATACACTCATAACTTACTTTATATGACTTGCTACTTTAAACAATTTTCGAATACTAATGCTTCGTTAGGCGAGATGTTACAACAACTTTGAGAGATTGTTACTATGTCAAAAAATAGAGGGAATTTATTCTCAACTATTAAATATATTTTTCTAGAAAAACAATTCTACCAATTTCTATTAGAAAAGAGAGAATTTCAATTTTTCTAGTTCTGTGTTTTGATTCAATTGGTTTGAGCCTACACTCAAAGCATTTCATGGTACTAGAATAGTGGAGAAGCTCGTTTGGTTGAATGCCAGAAAACATCAAGGATCCACTTATTTGAAAACACAAGTACGATTTTGGTCTAAGGTTTATAGTTATAAATATCACAAATCGGGTCGATTTTCAAATTTTTTATTTTCAGTTATGCAAGAAAACTGTTTTTAAACCGAATTTTTTCCAACAATTTGAACCTGGCAACTGACATTTTTCCTAAGTATACCACTGTCCCTTATAACCCATATCATATAGCTTCGCACATTTAGCGCGTCATAAAAAGCAAGCATTTGCCATTGTCCCTCAATTGACCCCTTTGTTTCTCCCATGATGATGTAATTTCATTAAAATCTCCCACAACCAACCAAGGATGCAAAGATTCCTGACTAAGATTATTGAGAGTATTCCATGATTCCTACTGATTTCGTTCATCTGAGGCTCTATAGAAACCCATAAATCTCCATGATTTACCATCATTATGTTCTACAAAATCAACATCAATAAAACTAGCAATGAACCATTCAAGATTAACATGACAAGTATGATTCCATCTTAAAGAAAAATCTCTTTGAGAGCCTTCAGCATTGACAACAAAACCCATTTGAAAATCGAGCATCCTACGAGTCCTTTCCATACAAGTAGCATATAGTTTTATTTAAATGAAAAAAAAACTATGTGGGGTTTATAAGTCTTCAAACTATGTTGAAGATGTCGAACGACCTGTGGACTCCCCAACCCATAAACATTTTAGCTTAGTAGCTACAATGTGAAAGGCTGACCTATCCAGCAAGCTCAGCCAAATCATCTAAAGCACATCCAAACACTTGTTCATGGTCCACATTTTTGGTCTCCATTACATCCAACCTAGGCCTCTTCTTCCCATCAGCTGAATCCATTAGTAAGCCCTCTTACTGATGACACAAAACCCTTTTATCTTTTCCAACTTGTGTCGGGCCCATGAATGAAGCCCCAGATTTTTGAAAAAGTTTTACCCCCTAAATTTAGGCTAGGATTAGCTCTAACCTTATCAAAAAAGGAAAGATTAATATTATTTCCTTTTATATTGCCAAAATACTTATCAGTTCCATAGAATCAATGGAAGGTATCTCCGCCACCTTTCTGACGTGACCATGCCCCATGGCTTTCCAAGTACCAGTTTCGTACCCATTGAGCTTCCAAAAGGACCAATGATCCGAGCTCGATTTAGGCACCTTCAAGAAGCTGTTTCAGCTTTATTTCTTAAACTTTAGAAGGAGAATCAGCTCATTGATGATGTTGAAGCTAGAGTCAACTCCTTGAAGACTCCATGCACCTTAGTGCAAGCTGACTTTAGCTCAATTTCAGCTCTCTGAACTACACTCAGCTCAAATCAGCTCATTTCAGCTCGTTTGAGCTCAATTTAGCTTATTTTTAGCTCGTTTCTTTTATCATTTAAATAAATTAAGTATTGGCTTTAATTTATTCAATTTCATACAACTCATGACCAAATTTCCTAGCTCAAATTAGTTTATTAATTATTTCACATCTTTTTGAGCTAGCCGAATTTAATTATTAGCTAGACATTTATTTAAGTATTTTTAATTTGTCCTAACATATTATTTAATTTGTCTACATGCTGTTTTGTCCAAGATCAGCTGAATCTATAACCATTTAAATTGTTTAAATTCCTTACAGGTTCAGCGAATGTGAAAGGGAGCAATTAAGGTTGATTCATGCACTGTTCGGTTTAATGGATGGCATTTAAAGGAGAACATGCATTTAGGACGTTCATGCAAGAGGGAGTTGCTGAATGTTCATGTATTTAAAGATTCATGGATCGTATTTAAGGAGGAAAATACATTGGGACGTTTCATGCCTGATTCATGCATTTTCAAAATGGCCATTCAAGTATTTCAGGCACATTAAGGCTTATTCGGCCAAGGGAGATGTATGAGCATTAAAGGGCTGCACATTCATGGAATTATGGAGATTCTTCAAGGTTAAGGATGCATGAATCCATCAAGTGAAGCATCATGATGGTTCAGCCAAATTCATGTACCCTCTTCAAGCATGAACTGAATTTTAATGCTTTTTGTGTGAACATGTTAAATACCTATGTGAACAGAATTTAAGTCAGTGTGAACAACATAGATGCCGAATATGAATAGGCATTTTAGGTCTATAAATAGTTTACTCATCTTTGTAAAAAAGGTTAGACATTTTTTATTATCAAAACTTGATTGTGAGGTTTCCTTCTATCCTATTTCGTTTGAGTCTCGTTCTAACTTATCTAGCTAGCTAGTGGCGTCAACCCGACTCTTTGAACTTATCACCATCCTGGTGTGGCGTTCATCCACCTTTTTATACCTTTGGTTCTTACCTCTCTATAGGTAACGGGTCAAGGTCCATCTTCGATAAACCATTTAACCCACATTGAGTAATATAAGTCCCGGGGCAATACTCTACATAGTATTGAATCGATCTTGACGCATGAGTTCGTATTCCATTCCATTTTTATCTTTCAACTTATAAGTTATTTTCTTTGTTAAAATTGAACCTATCTATCTCCAAAACCAAGCCATCTTTTGAACCCATTTTGTTTACTTCCGCTTATAAATCAACCTAACTCCATTGATCTACAAAATTGAACGACACTTCTCGTCGACGATCGGGAAATCAAGTGAATCGACTCAATCAACCGGGCCAGATCACGTCACCCTCTCAGCCAGATGCTTGGAGCCATCATCGCTCGTCTTAGCATTGCCTTATTGACAGATCCCATTCCATAAATAGATTCTAAGCACCTTGAGAAATTCGCAAAGGCAATAGCTCTCACTATGGTCGAGTTTCCCACACAAAAAACAAAATAGAGATAACCTCTTATAATAAAATGAGCATAAAAAACTGGTCTATCAAAATCTAAATCTTCTTCCTCCTTTTTAATGGTTGACGAACATCCAATGGCACTCTAATACACATATAATTTCGTAAACCTCGTGTTATAGCCTTAGCATCATAATCAATAAACTTACTGAGAAAACCTCCAAATTGCTTTGCCATGGTCTCATTGAATAAGCCATTGGAAAGGTCATGAATTTGTATCCAAAAATCCATGGAAAAAAAGTGGTACTTGTAGAGGGTCTTCTCCTTCTAACAAACAATGAAACACTAGTAGATGGTTGTTAAAAGTCCATGGTCCACCTTCAATCACCCTAGTCAGATTGATCTCATAAAAGAATTTGAAAATGAATATCTTTTCCCCTATATATGATATTGCCACCATTTTTAATGGGTGCAAAAGATTTGCCAACATGTTCCTCATGGCTTGGAAATGAACTACACTCATAGTTCAGAAGCATCCTACCAAACATAGATCATATTCTCAAAAACTAGCATTCCCTTCCACCAGTACTCTCCAAGGAGCCTCATCCTCAATTTTCATACTCGTCAGCGACTCTGCCATAGTAGATTTGAAATGATCAACTTCTAAAAGGAAAAACACAAAACGACACTCCAGCGACTGATACACATCTAGAAAAGCACCAAATAAAATGACAAACTAAAACAAACAACAAAAGAAAAACGTGATATAAAAGCAGACACCCAAACGGGCTATCAAAGCAAACTATGCTTCCTAATATGATCAAATTAGTTTCTCTAATTTTTAGATAGATTATAAATGAATAGGTAGATTATAATATAATATATTATAATATTATAGATAGATAATAGATAATTTATTTAAATTATGTTAATAAACAAAACGAATTTTATTGTTGGCTTTTTTTAAAAATAAAAAAAGAAAGAAGAAAACAAAAATGTTTAAAATATTCTCCTATGGACTTAATTCCTAAAATGTCTGGTTAAGACTTAAGACAGGATAATTAGGAAGGCAAAACGAGGAAAATGAGGGAGGTGAGATTAATGAAAAGATAGGTAGGTGCCCGAACATCAAATTCCGGTACTCGGTAAAAACAACAACACAGCGACACACTGAATATGAAGCATCATCCTTCCTCACTTCTTGTTTATCAATTACTCAAATAACCAACCCCACTCTTTCCATCCTCCTTTATACCATTAACTCACAATCAAATTCTACCAAAATCCCTAGAACAATTCACCCCTTTTACCTTCCTTCTTCATTTTCTGTTGGTGATGGCTTCTACCACTGTCACGTTGTCCCCCAGCTCTCCCCAGCTCCGTCTGGCTCTGCGTTGCAGGAATTCCGTCGAACCACGCGCGCTTCTCGTCGGGGCGTGGACGACCAACCTCGATTCTCATCGTCGTCTTCGCCTGCTCTCTCTTACACGAAGCAGGAGTAAGAGATTGGAACGACGTCATAACGGTGTTTTTCGGATTGTGGCCGACTCCACAGCTGGCGCGGGGGCGGATGCCTTTTCTGGATGGTCCGATTCGGAACATGTTGAAGACTCCGTAGACTCGAGACGGAACGGATGGTTCGGAGGTATAAATTTATGATACATTTATTACTCTGCATCTAACGAAAATGTCATTACTATTTTTCTTGATTGAATTTTGTGCTATTTTGTTTTCAAGAGTTAGTTGAAAATAATAAAAGTTTTATCTAACTGTTTTTGTCGATCAAACAGCAAAAGGATGAAATTTTATGTTAATATATTTTGAATCTGGTTTTACAATATCAAATTATGGTGCGTTGCTCTGTTTTTTTTTTTTTTTGTTATCATTATTAGTAGATTTATCCCTTCCCCGCTATAATTTGCTTGAGTTTAAGATTTATGTTTTTCTAACGCTAAATTACTTTTTAGCATCTGCCAATCAGAGGTATTCCTTTGAAATGAAGCAGATATGCATAAGTTGATAATGGCGAATAGAATTGGGCACTTCATCTTTTCTATTTTCAGGGTTGTCAAAGAATGCTTGGGCAATGACTTGGGGTGGGGATGTTCTAATTATTCTTAAAGGGGGTTTAAATTAAAATAGTTGGTCCCTTTTTCATGGACTAATAACAAGTCGTAAGTAGTTTGCTTTCAGGAATTATAAGAGCTGGATCAGTTGGACTTGTTCTGGTAGCCGGGCTTTCCTTTGCAGCAATGTCCATTGGTAACCAAAGCACTGCTAGTAAGTGGTCTCTTTTGACTACAGCACGTTCTATTTTATCATGGTCTTGTATCATTTGCATGCTATTACCTTTTTTCCTTTGTGTGTTTATTAGGTAATTTAGATCAAATTGGCCTGAGTGGTGGTGATGAAAGATTGTAATCTGTTGACTGCAGGGACAAAACAACAGTTGGAACCACTAACAGCTCTACAGGAAGTTTTATTGGCCTCTGATAATGAGACTGATAAGTCTGAGGAGAATGAAAGCAAGAAAGGTATACATAAGGATCTTTTGTCACCTTCAGAATTTAATTCCACTTCTACTGATAATAAACTTGAAAATGACAATGTTTCGTACTTAGTAGACGGTTACACATATAATGGCAATGTTGCCTCTAACACTGCTCCAATTCAAGAAGACTTGCAAAATGTTTCAGCTTTGGATGGAATGCCAATTGGCTCAGGCTTAACTCCAATATCACCTAAATTGCCTGAATCTGAAGTTGCTGGTGGGCCTTTTTTTGCACCAAGCCTTAGAGAATCAGATAGCAACCTTGATATTGATTCACCTGAGGCAACTTCAGAAACTAAAGACAATTTGTTTAATGTCAAAGAAACTATAGATACTAACTTGTCTGACCCAATAAACCTAGACAATGATATCGATGAGGGAAAGCTTGGATCACAAGGAAAAGAGAATTGCAATACCTCAGTGGATTCTTCTTCTAGTTCTAGTCTAACCAATGAGGCTGTGACTATGAACTTCTCAGTTAGTTCCAAGTTTGAACCAATTTTAGAACCTCATTCTTTACCCATAGACAATGTGAAAACCATAGAATCATTTCCATCTGAAGGAAACCTTGAGGTGAACAACTTAAATGAGAGTGTGCCATCTAAAATAACCTCTATGTCAGCACCAGCTCATCCAAAAGATGAGCAAAGGGAAATTGATTATAAAGAGATAAATGATAGCAAACCAGTTTTGGAATCTCCAATTCCAAGGAGTTCCTTCTCCCCTGCCGGTATACCCGCTCCATCTGTAGTTTCTGCAGCTCTACAGGTGCATCCAGGAAAGGTTCTCATTCCTGCAGTTGTTGATCAGGTTCAGGGGCAGGCACTTGCAGCCCTTCAAGTTTTGAAGGTGTTTCTTTCTCACTGATATATTGAAACAATTACAGTATAAGTTCTGCAGATAAGATGAGGACCTGCAAGTTGCAACCTATTCATCAAATATCTGAATCTTTCCAGGTCATTGAGGCTGATGCTCAACCTAGCGATCTTTGCACACGCCGTGAGTATGCTCGATGGTTAGTGTCTGGAAGTGGTGTTCTTTCGAGGTAACAGGTCCCTTCCTAATTACTCCCATGTATGGCAGTATGTTGGCATTGGGAAACTAGCATCTTAGTTAGCAATATAAAATAGGGAAAAGAAAACTTGCAATCCCTTTTTTGTTGCTCGCAGGAATTCAGTATCAAAAGTTTATCCTGCAATGTATATTGAGAATGTTACTGAACTTGCATTTGATGATATCACACCTGAAGACCCTGATTTTTCATCCATTCAAGGTGAGAATAGGATTTTATATTCTTGGCAATGATATTTCATATTTGTTTGGTAACTTTATTTTTGTTCTAATCATTGTTGTTAATCGAGTTGGTTATTCAGGCTTAGCGGAGGCTGGACTTATCTCAAGCAAGCTTTCAAATAAAGATCTGCTTAATGATGATCTAGGCCCATTTTACTTTTCTCCTGAAAGGTTTTTACTGTTCACACATTGAACTTGCAATATAAGTCTCCAATGCAATTCTTGCCATTACATTTTTACCCTAAACTTCTGCATGGCCTTTTGTTCTATATCTAAAGAATGGTTCCCATTTCCCGAAGTCGTGGTTAACCCATTTCATTTAATTGAAGTAAAATGCTCTTAGAAGATGTGCATAAAAGCCTGATATATAACTTTCTGACTTAGCCTTAATAAAATCTGGAATGATGTGAATGAAAATTGCATTGCGGTTTTGCATTGCAGTTTTGCTCTTCAGTCTGTTGCTTTGAGGATACAAGCCTGCATTACTTCTGGGTTTCTATTGTCTTTTTATTTCCTCATTTCCTTCCTTTTTTTATGCTCCAGTCCTCTATCACGCCAGGATCTTGTGAGTTGGAAAATGGCCCTGGAGAAAAGACAACTTCCGGAAGGCGACAAAAAGGTTGGCTATGCTTGAGTTTTGTTTATTTGTGCATTTTATCTTCTTTGTTGTACGTAGTAGTGAGTATATTTGGTATTAATTTTACCTTGTGGCCATGTATAGATCCTCTACCAAATTTCTGGTTTTATAGACATAGATAAGATAAATCCAGATGCATGGCCTGCAGTTGTGGCTGATATGTCTGCCGGAGAACAAGGAATAATAGCACTTGCTTTTGGTAAGTTTTGTTTGAATTACAATTTCTTTCACTAAATTTCTAGTTGATGTTGAATTTGATGATTGATATTTCTTTGTTATTTTCATTATCCCCGGCAGGTTGTACAAGACTGTTTCAGCCAAATAAGCCTGTGACCAAAGCCCAAGTTGCTGTTGCTCTTGCAACTGGTGAGGCTTTTGACCTAGTAAATGAGGAGCTTGCGCGTATTGAAGCAGAATCAATGGCAGAAAAGGCAGTATCTGCTCATAATGCTTTAGTTGCTGAAGTTGAGAAAGATGTTAATGCTAGTTTTGAGAAAGAGCTTTTAATCGAAAAGGAAAAGATTGATGCTGTTGAAAAAATGGCCGAAGAGGCACTGCATGAACTGGAAAGGTTAAAAGCTGAGAGAGAGGCAGAGAATATGGCCTTAATGAAGGACCGTGCTGCCATTGATTCAGAAATGGAAGCTCTTTCAAGGTTAAGGTGTGAAGTGGAGGAGCAGTTGGAAAGCCTGATGAATAACAAGGTAGAGATATCATATGAGAAGGAAGCGATTAACAAACTACGAAAAGAAACAGAGGATGAAAGCCAGGAGGTTGTCAGGTTACAGCATGAGCTGGAGGTGGAGAGAAAAGCTTTATCTATGGCCAGGTAAAGAAATGAACTTTATTAGATGCTGCAACACCTAACAGGGAAGAATTGAAAAGATTCTTCTAATATAAATTAGATGCTTTATTTGCAGGATAACATATTCAAGGATATGTAGTGTGAGACTGCTTATGTTTGTTCACTTGCATAAGAACTTGCATCTATCAGATTTGACATGGATTTGTGCTTATCTGCTCAATCTATAAATGTCACTTTTGTTCCAAGTTAGAAGTTAGAAATGAAAGTTTTTCAAGAGAGCTTTTAATAAAGCTGCTCTATTTTTTATTAACTAAAGAACTGAACTTAAATAGAGAAAAGAGTCCTAATCCTAATTGGGAAAATAATTCCCTTACTCTAATAAACTACTAAAACATAAGGGGAAATAATTTCCTTATTTTAATAAACTACTAAAAGATAAAATAAAATATTCCTAGAATAAGAATAAAACTTATCTACCTAAATAAGATTTATCTACCTAAATAAGATTTAAAATATATTCCCAAAATATATGGGGTTCACATATTTCAACACCCTCCCTCAAGTTGGTGCATATTTATCAATCATGCCCAACTTGCTTACAAGAAAATTAAAGCTTGTCTTCGAGAGCCTTTTGATGAGTATGTCAGCAATCTGTTGTTTCGAAGGAACAAACGGCATGCACACTTGGCCTTCTTCAATCTTCTCCTTGATAAAGTGTCTATTAGTCTCAACATGTTTAGTTCTGTCATGCTGGACTGGGTTGTGAGCAATACTAATGGCAGCTTTGCTATCACAGTACAACTTCATTGGTGAAGTTATTGGTTTCCTCAGCTCTTCCATAATTCTTTTTAACCACCTCATTTCACAAATTCCTTGAACCATTGATCTAAACTCAGCCACTAGTTTACTTCTTGTTACAACACTTTGTTTTTTGCTTTGCCAAGTCACAAGGCTTCCCTAAACAAATGTACAGTATCATGATGTAGATCTTCTATCTGTTATTGAGTCTGCTCAATCTGCATCTGTATAAGTTTCAATTCCTCGTTATTCGGATTTCTTGAAGAATAAGTCCATTCTAAGTGAACTCTTCAAGTATCTTAGAATCTGAAACATTGCTTCTTCATGTTCCTTTATTGGGAAGTGCATAAATTGGCTCACTAAGCTCACTGCAAAAGCTATGTCTGGCTTTGTATGTGATAAATAAATTAACTTACCAACTAATCTTTAGTACTGTCCTTTATCAACTAATCGACCTTCTTTATTTTTGGAATTTTACATTTGGATCAATTGGTGTTTTAAAATATCAATCACATATTTTTTATGAGAGACCATAAGACCTTTCTTTGATCAAGAAACTTCAATTCCAAGAAAGTATTTCAAAGGACCCAAGTCTTTGATCTCAAACTCCAATGCTAGATGCTTCTTGAGACACCTTATTTCATCCACTTCATCTCTTGTAAGAATGATATCATCGACATAAACTATAATAACTGCTATTTTACCTTTTTGTGAATGTTGATAGAACATTGTGTGATCAACTTGCCCTTGTGAGTAACCTTGTTTTTTAACAACTTGAGTGAAATGTTCAAACCAAGCTCGAGGAAACTGCTTTAGACCATACAAAGATTTCTTGAGTTTACATACTTGAGTTCTAAAATTTTCTTCAAAACTTGGAGGAGGATCCATGTGAATTTCTTCTTCAAGTTTCCCATTTAGGAAAGCATTCTTCACATCTAGTTGCTGTAAAGACCAATAAAGATTAATAGCAATTGATAAAAGAACTCTAATGGAATTTAATTTGGCTACTGGAGCAAATGTTTCAAGATAATCTATCCCGTATGCTTGAGTATACCCTTTAGCCACCAACCGGGCTTTGTATCTATCTAAAAATCCATCTGGTTTGAATTTGGTTGTTAACGCCCATTTACAGCCCACTGTTTTTTTCCTACAGGTAATTCCACTGTTTCCCATGTATCTGTTTTTTCAAAAGCGCGCATCGCCTCTAAAATAGCCTCCTTCCACTCATGAACCTGTAAAGCATCTTTCACATTTTTGGGTATTTTCACAGTATCGAGACACGTAACAAAGGCTGAGAATGTTGAAGACAAGGCTTTATAGGATATAAAGTTAGACATGAGATATTTGACTATTTCTAACATCTTTTCTTTTAGCAATTGAAATATCTAAATCAGAAAAATCATTGGTTGGATTATGAGCTTTACCTGGACTTTTGACAATATCTTGCGAGTCGGATTCTTGGTGATGAATCTGGTGGATTCCACTTTCTTTATTTCTATTTCTTCTTGAGTAAACAATTAACTCCTTATCTGTTTTTTATTCTCATGATCAGACTCTACACCTTCATACTCCTTTTTATTAACATTAACATTATTAATTTCTGTGTTAATCATAAATGCGCCTTCCCTATTATTAGAATCCCTATGTTGTATATTCCTAGTCTTTTCTTGATCAATTATAAAATATTCCTTACTATAATTTTCGCCCTGAAGATTAGAATCAAAATAAGATTGTGTATTAACAAATGTGATATCCATGGTAACAAAAATCTTCCTATCAATTGGATCATAACATTTGTAACCTTTTTTATTAGAACCATAGCCAACAAAGATACATTTTTTTGCTCTAGGATCTAGTTTACCTTGATTGTGAGGATGAACAAAAATACTACACCAAAAACTCGGAGGGATAAATCTGTGATCAATTTAGAGTTAGGAAAGTTATATTTAAAAAGACGAAAAGGAGTTCTATAGTTTAGAGTTTTATTGGGCATTCTATTAATAAGATATGTAGTTGTTAGCAAGGCTTTGCCCCAAAGATAATGTGTTACCTGACTAGTGAACATCAAGGCTCTAGTTACCTCCAAAAGATGTCAGTTTTTTCTTTCTATAATCTCATTTTGTTGTGGTGTATTTGTACAAGAACTTTGGTGGACTATTCCATATTTGGTTAAGAAAACACTTAATTGGTCACTAAAAAATTCCCCACCATTGTCACTCTGAAATACTTATATTTTCACACCAAACTGTGTTTTCACCATAGCATAAAAAGATTGAAACACATTTTTAACTTCAGACTTATCTTTTAATAAAAACACCTAACAAATACGAGTATGTTCATCAATAAATGTGACAAACCAATGTTTTCCTAAAAAAGTTGAGACTCTTGAAGGTCCCCAAACACCACTATGAATTAACGAAAAATGTTTGGAAGATTTATATTTTTGAGGTGGAAAGAATGACTGATAATGTTTAGCCAATTCACAAAATTCATAGTGATATGAAGGACTTTTATTTTTTAAATAGACCAGGTAACAAATATCTTAAATAGTAAAAATTAGGATGTCCAAGCCTATAATGTCAAATCATAACCTTATCAAAATCAGAAACAGAATTTAAACATAAAGTAGTTGTTGGTTGACTTAGATGGTTGTCGTCACGAAAGTAAATTCCACCAGAGTAAATTTCACCAGAGTAAATTTCACCAGATAAAGCACTGCCAATCATTCTCCCCGAGACCATATCCTGAAATTTACACATAGAGGAGTCAAATATAACATGACAATTTGAGGACTGGGATAATATACTGACCGATATAAGATTACAAGCTAGATTTGGCACATGTAAAACATCATGTAAAACCAAAGAAGACGAAATTTTAATAGTGCCTTTCCCGGCTATTGCCGAGAACGACCTTTCTGTTACTTTGATCTTTTTGTTTTCTGCACAAGGTGTGTAAGTTGAAAAAAGAAAATAACTACTAATCATGTGATCCCTAGCTCCAAAATCAACGATCCACGTGTTTATTTTACAAGGTTTGATATTGAAAAAAACAGAAAAATCAGTACCTGATTGGGCAAAAGAGGAAGAAAGATTATTGGATGAGTTAGAAACAGAAGAATTCATCCGAAACAGTGGTGATTGAAAAAGCTTGTGTAGATGCTCTAATTGTTCCTTAGTGAATGGAGACCTTTCCAGAGAACTTTGGCCTCATAATTTTTATTAATTGTTTGGAAAGCTTTGCTATCCCCTGACTGTGAACCACGATCATTGCCACTCTTTTTCTTCCATACGTCGATTTTCCATGGAGCTTCCAAACATGTTTCTCGAGTGTACCAATATTTTTTGTAGTGATTGCACCAAGGTTTTTCCATTTTTCACTATCATCATTAATTTTAGTAGTTACAAGAGCAGAATTATCATTAGCTTCAATCCCTGGCCTTAACATTAATTTTTCTCCTTATTTCCTCTCTTCTAACCTCAGAAAAAATCTCACGAAGTTTTGGAAACGGTTTTTTCCCTAAGATCCGATATCTTACTTCATTAAATTTTTTATTTAAACCAGCTAGAAACAAATAAGCTCGTTCATTCTCTTCTTTTTTCATAGCTTTTACACCATCTCCGGGACATTCTCATTCATCATTATAACACTAATCAAGTTCTTGCCAAAGAGACATCGTCTCATTATAATAAAAAGTAACTTCCTTTTCCCCTTATCTAGCTTTCTTAAGTTTTATTTTTAACTCAAAGATGTGTGAAGCGTTTTCTAAATCTGAATAGGTGTCTTCCATAGCGTCCCAAACATCTTTAACAGTCAGGAGAAAAAGAAAATATTTACCTACGGATGCTTTCATGGAATTAATAAGCTACGCAATTATCATGGAATTTTTTGACCTCCACTTGCTCATCTTTGGATCGCCCACCTGTGGTTGCTTGACTTCTCCAGTTAAATGACCTAGCTTGCCGCGCCCATCAATTGCTAATTTTACGGACAATGACCATTCCAGATAATTCTTGCCATTTAGCTTGTGAGATGTCAACTGAAAAGAAAGGTGAGACGCCTCTGCCCCTTGAGTCATTGTACTCTCGGTAGTTGTTTCAACAGTAGAACTTTCTTCTTCTGTTTGATTGCTAGATCTCTTATCTCCAGTGAAAGGCTATTTTAACCATGATGTTACTAGAGATTTAACCTAGCTCAAATGCCATGAAAGTTTTCAAGAGAGCTTTTAATAAAACTGTTCTATTTTCTATTAACTAAAGAACTGAACTTAAATAGAGAAAATAGTCCTAATCCTAGTTGGGAAAATAATTCCCTTACTCTAATAAACTACTAAAATATAAGAGAAAATAATTCCCTTATTCTAATAAACTACTAAAACATAAAATAAAATATTCCTAGAATAAGAATAAAACTTATCTACCTAAATACATTTAAAATATATTCCCAAAATATATGGGTTTCACATATTTCAACAAGAAACAATGTGTCAGACATTATGTTCATATGTCATGATTTATATTCTTGTTTAATTTACGGAACTATTTTTCTCGAAAATCTGTGTTCAAAATTCAAATGTTTTTTTACCTCTGCAACTGCTAAACCAATATATTAAGTAAAGATTATTAGTTTAGAAAGACAACCTGGCTTGCTTGCTATTTGAATTATACCCTCTGCCAACTGCTAAACCAATATCTAGCTTGGCAGTCGAATCAATATTTCTCCTGCATTTCTTATATGCTTTTATGGAAGAATAATTGTTCATAATTTTGGCTTTTTCTTCTCTTGGGTTACTGTAAAATCCATTTGGAGATTCAATTATTGCCTTACTGTATTTCTTCTTTAATTTGTCTGTCGTTGGCTGCTTTAGTTTTTCTGAAAGATATGTTTGACTCAGTTCTGTTATCATTTGAGCATTTAAAGTTCCTAATGATTCAGGGCGTGGGCTGAGGATGAAGCAAAAAGAGCAAGAGAACAGGCAAAAGCCTTAGAGGAGGCTAGAGAACGCTGGGAGAGGCAAGGTATCAAAGTGGTGGTCGATAAAGACCTTCAGGAAGAGACTATAGCAGAAGTTACATGGGTAAATGTAGGGAAGAAAGTCGAAGATGAGGTTGAAGGAACCGTCACCAGGAGTGAAGCTTTAGTGAAGAAGCTCAAGGCATTGGCAAGTGAAGTTAAATGGAAAACTAGAGAGTTCATCAGTAAGATCATTCAAAAGATACAATATTTTATCTCAATGTTGAAGGAGTGGGCCTCCATAGCAAGCGCAAAAGCTGGAGTTTTGAAAGACAGGGCTGCATCGAGCACAAGGGGATCGGTACAAGAATTGCAGCAAAGCACAGCAGGATTTAGCTCAGCCCTTAAAGAAGGCGCAAAACGGGTGGCTGGTGATTGTCGGAAAGGGGTTGAGAAACTCACTCAGAGGTTCAGAACATAAGTCTCTCCACCTGTGATTTATGTTTTGGCCTTTCTTGGGCACGGAAATAAAGAAATTTTGCAGTCGAGAGGTATGTAATTCATCTCATCTCTGATCAATATGCATTAGAATGAATGTACCATGTTAATCATTTGTCATTTAAATGATGTGTAAAAGAAAATAATAAGCAATGAAAATTGCTACTTATGTATTTGTTCTTAATAGCACCCGACAAGGTTCTTGTTGGACATTTAATCATATCTTGAAATCTTTAAAAACATAATTTGATGAATAATTGGTATGGTAGCATTAGTAGTCCTTGTACTTCATCAAATCTCCAAACGCTAGTAACTCTATTTTGGTACCTCAACTGTCAAGAAAAAAAGTTTATTTGAATGACCTGACTTTAAGTAACACTAAAGGTATTTTAAATAAAAGAAAATTGGAATCTCTTCAACCAAACATTATTATTAAGTAGTGAAAGCTGCATCCACATTGATCTGTGAAGGTGTACTCCATTTTGGGTTGTATCTGGAGCTGTTGCTATCATTCTCAAAACTAAAACCATCAAATTATTTCCATAATTTTCTTTTTCTATTCGAAATCTCCAAAGAATGTCAAAAAAAAAAAAAGCTTTTATAATCTGCAAAAGCAAGAGATTCAAATAAATAATAATAATAATAATAATAATAGTAAATCCACTTTTTAATTTGGAGATTTGTGGAAGCCATTTGCATGTTCTGAGCAATGAAGAGGTTCATCTTATCAAGTGTCGAAGTTGCACAACCGTCCAATAATCGAATCTTTAAATCGGGGTTAGGCAAGTAAAATCTGACTAAAAAAATTGTTAGGCCCCAATTCAAAGAATAATATTTTAGTAAGGATCCAGAAAAATCAAAGAACAAGGAACAAACCAAGAACTAAAATCATTTGATTTTTATACAAATATTGGTTGTTGCAGTGTCCATCAGGCTATATACGAGGGTCATATACTGCTTTGGATGACACAACGTTTTAGTTGAATCTGAAAGCAATGTGGCTATGCGTTCCGTTGAGGATTCAGTCGAAATTTGATTTTTATTTGTAAAAGTTATATTTTAGAATTTCCTTTTATAGATACCTCGACACTCGCGTGTATTGAGTTCAGTGCAATGTCAAATTATTACAAGAATGCATGCTCTATATGTCATAATTGCAAGGTAAAATCAACAATAAATTGACTCCCATAGGGTGTCAGATTTTTAAGTTGTAAAGTTTCACTCAAGAATTTAATACGAAGAAGTTAACAACCATGGGGAGTTAACAACCATGGGTCGACTTTCTCTCCTATAAATACTTCCATTAATTTTTCCTCTCTTTCCATCAAAAGTTTCTCAAACTCTCTCCAATAAACTTGTTATTTTCTTCTTCTTTTTTCGAGAAAAAATGGTCGCTTGAAAGTTTTAGGAAGAAAATGTAATAAATTATGTCTTTAATATGGTAAAATTTTTAATTCAATTTTTTTAAAAAATTTTAATCTTTTACAGAAATATTTTTTTTAAGATTTTGAGAAATTAAACATTTTTATGTGGGTTTTTTAGCGGTTGAAATATCAAGTTATTTGTGTTCAACATAATTTAAAATTTTCGGAGGATGATAGATGTATTGTAAATTGCTTGAAGAGTGATGGTTTACATGTGATATCTATGATAACAAAGTTTATTATGAAATTAGAATTGCTTCCCACCTTGTTGGAAAGATGGAGTCCGATAACGAATACATTCCATTTTTCATATTGAGAAATGACTAACATTAGAAGATGTCGCTTTAACAATCGGTTTTTCAATCAATGAAAATGTGATAATCGGAGCTAGTAACATTGATATTGAGTATAAATGTGATCGGTTATTAAGTGTCGTGTCATCTAAAAAGAAGAAAGAAATTGATGTGAATCAAATGAAATGTAGATAATTAGAAAGGCTTCTCAAATTAACTATTATACATTCAATTGTGGAAGAGATAGATCGATATGCTAGAGCTTAAATGCTTTGGATGGTAAGAGGAATATTGTTGCCAAAATCACTTCGGCAACAAGACACATACCATGTATCTTCTTTACTATAGTTCTTTGAAATGGTCGATTCATTTTGTTGGGGTTCAATGAGGCCACTTTGCAGGGCAAGAAGAACGAAAAAAAAAAACCAAATGGTTGTTGCTTTTACAAACATGAGCATGGATACGAATGTCGTGATTGGGCTCCATCCTTTCTAACCATGGAAGTTCAAGTATAATTGTATTAAGATTAATTCGATTGTAAATATTTATATTTTCTTATTGCATTGAATATTTGAACAAGTCAATTGGATCATACATTTATGAAAAAACTAAACTTGGATGAGATAAAAATCAATGGACTGGTTGAATAAATAAATTAAAAGAAAAATTGTAAGTTGAACCCGCCAACAATAAACAAGTTAATAAGATTTTGGCTCTCAAAACCAACTTCAGTCGCATACCTTAATTGTGTTACATAATCGTACACACATATTTTGAATGTATCATGTTTTCCATTTATAGTCTAATTTTTAATTTATTTTGATAAAATAATAAAAGCATAATTTGACCTTCAACTATAAAAAGAAAAATTTAACCCTTAAACTTAAATTATTTATACGTAAAAATTAACAGAGCTCATACACAGATTGCCAGGAGATGAATTTTATAAATTTTATATTTTTAATTTCTTTTAAAAAGTTTCAACTGACATATTCGAATCAATTGAGCTGTGACATATAGTTTGATTTTAAATCCATGGCCCCAGCCATGTTTTGCATTTCATTGAATTTTTACGAGTGCATAATAAACACATTTTAAACAAAAAAAACCTTGTAGTAATTCAAGTAAAGCAGCAAATTTGAGTGCATGGTTTTCAGTCTCAAACAAAGTGCTAAACAAAATCCCTAACAGCTACTAAATGAAACCTTCAAGCTTGTCCATAAATCAACAAAAATAAAAGCTTCACTTCTTCTTGTCTCCACCTCCAGGATGATGAGCCCTGCATGCAAATCATCAACATATTCGTAAGACGAAGACATAATTCAATGTCATCTGATATAATAACATATATATGAGTTACCTCATCTTGCGGAGAACACTCGACATCTCCTCACGCTTCTTCTTGGCTCTCTTGTGAGTTCCCAATTTTCTTTTAGCTACCTTGAGAGCTCGCTTGTCCTTACCAACCTTCAAAAGCTCCGTAATCCTCTTCTCATACGGTGCAAAACCAGCAACTTCCCTTATCAAGTTCCTCACAAAATGGACTCTTTTGCTAGTTTTCTGGGAAAAGAAATAAGATAAATCATGATTTCAACTTCCACTCTAAGATCCAATCCCTTCCAAAAGATTAAATACAAAGAATAACAAAAGATCTAATATGGCTATTCAAAGGTAGTGCTGCCCTTTTTTCATGCATTTTTTCCCTTCTCTCTTTTGGTAAAAGTACCATGAAAACTCTTATACTAGGAGTCAAGATTTCATTTTGCTCTCTCTACTCAAAAAGTAGTCAATTTAGTCTATTTACATTAGATCAAAGAGCAAACACAGGTCTTTTTGTTAAAATTTCATTCATTTCTACTATTAAAAATTAGTTCCTATACATCAAAATAAGGTACACATGAATCAATTTGCTCTTTGCTCTTTGATCTAAGGTATATAAACTAATTTGCTCATTTCATTTTTTGAATAAAGGGAGTAAAATGCAATTTGACTCCTAGAACAGGGACTTCATGGTATTTTTACCTTTTGGCAAAGGACTCTTACATATAATCGTTTACTATTGTTCTACAAAAAAAGAACTTAATTAGGCATAGGATGCACTTACTCCTTTTCTGTTAGATGGACGTGGAACCAATTCCTTCTTGGTTACAACATGGCCCTTGTTCAGTCCTACAAAAAGGCCTGTATTTGGCTGCTTGGTGGCCATGCCTGCTTAAGTAAACAAAAAAATCATGATAAATAGAATGAAAAGCACAACATTCGAGCGGCATTTCAATAAGCTATCAAATCTAGATTACCGTTCATTTAGATTTCAACTCATGCTTCAAACATTAGCAGATATATATAAATGATTCTTTAACTTAGGACTCAAAAACCTCTCAAATTTCACATAATTTATTAGCATGATTCAGCAGTAAAATATATATAAAACGGATTCATGATAATCCCAAATATCTCAAGACCAAGATTTACTGCAAATGAAATTAAAAAAGGGTTTAAAAACCTATAAAATTAATGAAGTTAGAAAAATTGAAATTAAAACGAAAACGATACATATAAAATCGAAAAGCCAATGTGATATAATCTTTAAAAGAAAACCCACGAATGAAGAAGGGCAGTTAATAAACACAGTTTGAATTCATTGCAATAGCCAAAAGCAGCTAAAGCTACTTAAATGTTTGAGCACGGCATTTCATTTCCCAAGCAATGAAAGAAGGGAAAATATTCAGAAGAAGAAAGAAGAAGAGAAGGAGGGTTTAGAGATAGCGCGATTTACCAGTCGAGACGGCGATCTATGGCGGACTAAAGGAGTGTTAGGGTTTTGCGTACGTTGTTCTTAAAGAGTATATATATAAGGGCGAATTGGCAAGTGAGTTCCCTCCTAGGGTTGGGTTGAAGGCATGATCCAACCCAAAATCACCATTTGCGGCCCAATTGCATGTCTATTTCAACCTAAACAAAATTTAAAAATTGACTATTACTCGTCAACGAAATGGTTGATGGTGTCGTGCCACGCGTCTTTCTTTTATAAAATTATATAAAAACAAAACAAGGCAAAGAGAAACAATGGGTTTAGAACTTAGAAGAGGAAAAATAAATTCATCAAACCCAGCTAATAGAAGAAGCCTTCACAAAAATCACATCTCCACAAGTCAAAATAGATAACCAAACAACCACACGAAGCGTATTTTACCAAAAATAAAAAACATTTCAGTTTCTTCCGGTGTTATGTGATTTAAGTAGAGGAGAGAAAAGGTAAGAGTTTGGTGGTGCAGTGCGGCACCTTGACTTGCTTGCTCAATTATTGTTGGGGAGGAGGGGAAGGGGGGGAGAGAGTAATTTTTTTTATTTGCATTTAATAAAAAGTAAAATATTTAAACTTTTCTCTCTTTTTTTAATAAAATATTTTCAGTTTTTTTTCATAATTTGCACCGTAAAACAAAAGAGCCATATGGCATTGCGTGATTGATGCATTTTTTTTAACATTAGTTTATAATTGGGCTAAAGATTTTAACGTTTGAATACTTTACATACTTAATTGGAATAAAAAAAAGTTTAAGTATCAAAATAGAAAAATATATATTATACTTTAAAAAACAAATAGTGAATTAAACCTTTCAAATAAAGAAATAAATATGAAATGTTATATAATATAAATAAATATATTAAATTTTGAATAAATGAATGATTAACATATAAAAAATTATGAATAAGGTAAACTATATCATTAGTCATTAAATTATGAGTAAATTTTCGTTTTGATCTGTTAACTAAAAGAGTTGGAGTTTAGTCATTGAATTATTCGAAAAATTTTATTTAAGTCGCTAAATTATTCAAAGTTTTTATTTAAGTTACTATGTTGTTAAGGTTTTTTTTTAAAAGTTCTCTCAACAAGTTCCAAGCAATGATTCGACGATTAATATCGTGGACCAATACCCATCGACGATTAGAAGAATATACCTTAGATTCAAGTCGATTTGACGGTCCGTGTCGTAGATTGAAGAACAAATCTGATTAATTTTGGTAAGCAAATTCTTGGCATCCAAAATTGTTTCATGAAAAGAAATTCCAAAAGAGAAGGGGAAAGAAAGTTGTTTAATTGGTGCAACCAATACAAATAGAGAAAATCATATAGCATCAATTTTAATAGCTCAAAGACTTAAATGAAAACTTTTGAATAATTCAATGATCAAATTGTAACTTTTTTCTAGTAAGTGACCAAAACGAAAACTTATCCATACATTTATCATACATTGAACACCAAAAAGAAAAACATTAATACGTACGAATATGTCATAACCTACTTTTTTTTTAAATACAATTTATGCAAAAATATGTTACTAATTGATATAAGATTCATATTTATAATTCTTTTCTTTAAATTGAATCATAATAACAATTATAGAAAATGTTAACAGAGTTGTTAGTGCTAGTTACACATCCATGATCACTACTAAAAAAATAGTTATGAAAAACAAAGCATAGTAAAAAACATCGGTAAAACAAGTGTCGAAAACTGTAGAGGCATTTTTGCTTTAAGATGGCACAAAAGAACTGGACATATAGAGGCAGTTGTAACACCCCTTACCCGATACCGTTGCCGGAGTCGAGCACGAGGCGTTATCTGATTTAACTTATCAGTTCAAACCATAAATTTACTTTTAAAATTTATTTCACTGTTCACCATAATGTTGTGCACCTGCGCAGCAGTCACTAATTTAATTATAACTCGAGTTAAAAAACTCAAAATTTAGATCTGTAAATTTTTCCTAAAACTAGACTCATATATCATCTTACCATAAAATTTTTAGAATTTTTGGATTAGACAATTAGTACATTTTATTCATTAAAGTCTCCCCTATTTTACTGCCTGATGGTTCTGACCTTTATTTACTAAAAATCAATTTTCTCATCTTATGATTTTCATATGGTGTTCTCACTTGTTTCTACAGAAAATAGACTCACTAAGGAATCTAGAAATATAAATTATAACTCATAATTATTTTTTTACAATTTTTAATGATTTTCTAAAGTTAAAACAGGGGACTCCAAAAACCATTCTGACCCTCTCTAACCAAAATTCAAATATCTCAGAATATAAAATTCTTTTACCCATACCATTATTTTTCTACGAAAATAGACTCGATAAGCTTTAATTCTATATATCATTCACTCTATAATTTATTTTATACTATCCTTGGTGATTTTTCAAAGTCACGTCACTACTGCTGTCCCAAAATTGTTTCATTGCAAATTTTTACTCTTTCATATTTTCTAGGTATAAACTATCACCTAGGCATTCATAACACCACACATGTTCTTAATTAGCCATTTCAATAGCTAACCATTAGCCATATCATATAAACACATTCAAAATGACTAAGTCTCTATACATGCTATAGCTTTACACGTTTCGAAATTACATAATACCGAGATGTCTGTAGATAGTGTGAGACGAACTCCGACGTCCTTGTGATCCTCGAACTGACTTGGCGATACTATAAAAATAAGGAAAATAAAGAAAGTAAGCATAAAGTTTAGTAAGTTTACAAGTAAATAAATAACAACATTTATCATAAATAATCATACTCATAAATTTCATCAAACATTAGAATCTTTACTCGCTTCTTTACTTACTCACTTTTTTACTTACATGCTTACTAAATAACTCATGATTATAACTTACTCCTCCCTTGCTAAAATTTCTTTCTCAACTGATAACTAAGATATTCTCAATCATTATAACTCACCTGAATTTATTATTATGCTTTTATCTGAACTTTCATGTAACATGGTCTATTTACTAGCCCGTTGAATCACTTGGAATACTAAGGATACTCGGGTCTCTTGTCTGATAATACATGCCAAAGCTATGTCCCAAACATAGTCTTACATGGGATGTTTTCTGTATTACCAATGCCATATCCCAGATATGGTCTTACATGAGAGTTCTCATATCAGTGCCCATGCCATGTCCCAGACATGGTCTTACAGGGGACCTCTCATCTCGGTGCCAACGCCATGTCCCAAACATGGTCTTACATGGGACCTCTCATCTCGGTGCCAACGCCATGTCCCAGACATGGTCTTACATGGGACCTCTCATCTCGGTACCAATGCCATGTCCCAAACATGGTCTTACATGGGACCTCTCATAATATCAATGATGCCAATGTCATGTCCTAGACATGGTCTTACATGGGATCTCATTCCCTTAATGTCATGACATTTATATCTGATACATTCCCAATGTTTCAACGGGGCTTTTATCACTGATTCTCTGTCACCTCATACTTAAGTCAACATTAGATATTTTCATGAAATAAATACATAATTGTTGATAAATAACAACACTAATAATAATTATCAAAATATTACATTTATTTACTGTAAACTTACCTCGGTACAAAATATGATCAAATCTAACACTTTAGTCTTCAACTTTTTCTTTCCTCGGTTTAACTCTGGATTTTGTTCTTCTTGATCTATAATAGCAATTTTATTTTATTTAATACTCATATTCATCAAAACAATCCTTGACTCAAATTTTGGAAAAATTACGATTTTACTCCTAAATTTTGCATAATTACACTTTTTCCCAAAGCTCGGAAATTAAACTTCATCCCTTATTCTTATGTTTTATGACATGCTGAACATTTTTCCCTTCTATGGCAACATCAAATTTCCACTCTAACACTTATGAACATTAGGTATTAGGTATTTTTACCGATTATGTCGTTTTACTCGTTTTCACTTAAAATCGCTTAGCAAAAGTTATTTAACATAATTCCAAGCTTTATATTCGACCATAAAACATCAAAATAAACACATTTCACCTATGAGTATTTTTCCAAATATGAACCCTAGGTTAAATTATTGCTAGAATAAGCTAAATCAAGTTACTAGGACTCCAAAAACGTAAAGAACATTAAAAACGGGGCTTGGGATCACTTACTATGGAGCTTGGAAGCTTGAAAACCCTAACTATGGTTTCCCCCCGTGCTAATTTCAGCCAAATGAAGAAGATGAGCACAATTTGCCATCTTTTTCCCTTTTAATTCATTTTAATTACCAAATTACCAAAATGCCCCTAACTTAAAAATTTTCTATTTCACTTATCTCATGTCCATTTGTAACGCCCCTAACCCGTATACGTCGATAAATTAGGGTTACGAGGCGTTACCTGACAAAACACAACTTAACACGGACATTCAGTAGAATTCAAAATTTTACATCTATGTTAAATTAGTCAAATATTAAGTAAGTATAATTATAAATTCTACTTTAACCTTTTATAACAAAACATAACATTTCTGTTCAGTTAAACCATAAGAAAAATAAGCTAATTTCGTATGGCTATTAATTATATATATATACAGTACATTAAAGTACGACTCCCAAAATATTATCTAGCCTATACATGCCATAAGTTAAAATTTGAACATTTCAATACCGAGACAGTAGATAGAGTGATGATCTTCGCTAATGATCCCCGAGTCTGCAGCTTGATTTTTATCTATAAAACAAATGGACAAAAACAATCAGAGTAAGCTTTTATAGCTTAGTAAGTTTATAGCATATCTAAAATACATATAAACAAACATATGTATAAACATTATATGCTTATAATCAAGTTACAAACATAATCATTAATTGCATATACTGATTGCTAGTATACTTATCATTTGCATTTCATCGAATGCATATCTGTGATCTTTCAAATACATATGTCAAAAGCTTATATTGTTACTTATCAACTACATGAGCCAAATGCACATCTATACTTATAATCCACATATGTTGAATGCATACATATATTCAACAATTTTCATAACAACCAATATATGTGCCTACTAACTAAACACAAAGATCCAAACGTTTATATGCTCATCAAATACATATAAAAAAATGTTCATATACTTATCCATTACATATAACCAAAATCATATATATATATCAAATGCATATAATCACTTAATTTAACAGATTCACCGGCACTTAGCCTGCTAGGCTTATAGCCTAATTTAGATCACCGGCACTTAGCCTGCTAGGTTTATAACCTGATTCAGATCACCGGCACTTAGCCTGCTAGGTTTATAACCTGATTCAGATCACCGGCACTTAGCCTGCTAGACGTATAGTCTGAATAATTTCACTAGCAATAAATCCGATTGGTACTGAGCTTTAACAAAAGAATCTCAATTCACAGAAGTTGTATCTCATATTTGTATATAAAATCCACATAAAATTCAGCTAATATTCATAACTTATATCTTTAAAACACATGGATATATATAAATCCCAATCATCAAATCTAACTTAAATAATTCAATAATTCAACCGAAACACATTTATATATATATAACCTCATACTTTAGATTCCACTACTAATATCATAAGATTTAACTTATAATATACTATGTACTTTTAACATTTGAATTCCATATATACTTATATAATTTCATATACCATTTCAATACAAGATCTTATACATGTACATATATACATATTCGAATCTAACAAATATATATTACTCTATGGTTATATTCGAAATAAGAACATATACCTATATACTCATACATATTCAAATTTAACATATATATATGTATAAATATAATTTCATACTTATACTCAATATAGATATTTATTCATAAGTATACATGCTTATTTGCTCCAACTTATACAAATATTTTATACTAAATTCGCACCTTATTCACACATACATGCATATGTTCGAATATATCTCATACCTTTGTAATTTCATACCTAAATTCAATACAACAAAATTTACATGCATATACATGTATATTCGAATATAATTTATACATACATATATGTTCATACCTAAATTTATTACAATGACATTTATATGCATATTTGCATATTCATAGTCATTCGAACTTATCACATATATATATAATTACATACTTTCAATTCGAATTTTATACTTTTAAATTTAACTCAACAAAAATAAAATTGATATACATACACATATACTAATTTAATAAAATTAAATAACTAATAGACTTACCCCAGATATCAGCGGACACGATCGACTATTCAACTACTTTCGTTTTTCCCCGATCCAAATCTGTTTTCTTTGTTTCTCAATCTAAACATATTCAAATTTAACCTTTTTATTCATCAAAACATTAAATTAAATCCAAAAATAAATAAATGGGAAAATTACCATTTTGCCCCTAACATTTTACACTTTTTGCAATTTAGTCCTTTTTGCACAAAACACAAAATACACAAAATTTGCCCACACTAAGCTAGGGCTGGATGTTCCTATACTTCATACAAGTTCACACATTTCTTTTATTTCACATTTTAGTCCCTCAAAAATTTATTTTCACAATTTAACCCTATATATTCAATTTCACCAAAAATTCAAAGACAAAACATATTAATCTAACACCTATATTTCATATTTCATCAACTAATATCATAAAACTAAAACATTCATCAATGGCATATTCCAAAATTATCATCAATTCACAAAATTGAAACATGGGTTTTGAAGAACACAAAGCAACGATCCCAAAAACGTAAAAATTATCAAAAACCGAACAAAGAACTAACCTCAATTAAACTTCAATATTGCCGAATAGAACTATGTTTTCTTTCTTTTTCTCTTGTTTAGTTTCGGCTAAGGAAGAAAAATAATAACCATGGCTTTGTTTAATTTTATTATAACATATATATTAACAATTTATTAGTTTACTAACTTAACCTTTAATATAAAATATATATAACATATAATTCAAGGTCTTTCTTGACCATTGTCACCCACTACCAATAAAATGGTCTAATTGCCACATAAGCCTCCATTTTATAAAGTCAACAATAATTAAGTACTTTCTTATTAACCATCAAATTTTCATTTTACGCGATTAATCCCTTTTTATCGAATTGAACATTCAAACAATTAAATTTCCACACGAATTTTTCACACCTATAACTTAACATATAATAGACACTAAAAATAATATTAAAATATTTTTCTAATTCAGATTTGTGGTCCCAAAACCACTATTCCGATTAGAGTCAAAACCGGGTTGTTACACCATTTTTGTCCATAACTTAACCAATGGTCTAATTACCATATAAAGACCTCCAATTTAAAATTTCATAACAATTGGACACCTCTAACATGTAGAACTCAACTTTTTCACTTTTTACAATTTAGTCCTTTTGACTAAATTGAGTGCCCAAACGTCGAAATTTTTGAACGAAATTTTCATGAAATCATTCCGTGAAATTGTAGGCTATAAAAATATAGTCAAAAAATTTTTTTCTCATCGGATTTGTGGTCCCGAAACTATTGTTCCAACTAGGCCCAAAATCGAGATGTTACATTAGTATTCATACAAACGCCGCAAAAGAAATGGACATATAACGACGCATTTCCTACAAACATCGTGATATCATTTAGAATTCAACGATGCTTATTCATATAAACGTTGCTTTTTTGTGTGCGTGTGTATTTGGAACATCATTACTTTGAGTTTCTACAAGTTCTTTTAATGTATTCTGAATATTCGAAGATCCAACAACAATCTATTGCTCATTAATTGTTTCCTTCACTTGTGAAGGAAATTGAAGAATATTTAGATCCATCAATCTCCTCATCGGCATGTTACATGCAAAAAATATATAACATTTGAAATTTTAGTAACTAAATACAACAATACTAGTAATAGATATATTCAACCATATCATCTTTTAAGTTATAATATTACTAATAAACCAATTAAAATATAAAATCTTACTACATTTTTATGTCACGTCATGATTCATAAATATTTTCATCCACATATTCACAAACCCATTAAAATATACTAGTCTAGGGGTAGTTTCGTCTAAGTTTTGTTCTATAAAAGGAAATGTTTTTGATCTTGATTCAATGTCATTTCTACTTTCATCGCCCATGTCAAACAAGTTTCTAAGGTTGTTACAGTGTACAACATACCAACCCTCATCAATTGGATCTTTCAAGTAAAAAACTTGTTTCACTTAAGAAGAAAATACATACGACTTGTTTATCATTTTTTGCCTAATGTGAATTAATCGAGAGAAATTCACCACCCTAAAATCAAATTGATCTTTTTTAATCCCTCGAGCAGTATTGACATCAGCCCAATCACATCAAAATAACACAACCTTCCGTTTTCCATAATAGTTCAACTTAATAATATTTGTAAGAAGTTTATAATATTCCATATTTCCCTCCATAAGATGTTTGTCCCTAACACTAGTGTAAAAATAGAATGTCGGTAATGACAATATATCGCAAAGAAAACAGAAATAAAAATAAAGAACACACAGATTTTTACGTGGAAACCCTTTTGAGAAAAAAACCATGGGCAAAGGAGAAGAAAATTCACTATGTCGAATTCGAAATAATTACAAGAGGAGTAGATTATGTCTATTTATAAGCTTGTAAAACCATATTCTAATATGAGTGTAGTAAGATTGAAACACCTTATTCTAATCAATATAAAATAGATGGAGTTTAATAAGGTTTAAAAAATCTTATTCTAAAATAAAATAAAAGAAGTGTAGTTCTATAGGAATTTTACTTTTTTTTTATTTTACCACTGTATTTTATTTAAATAAGGATTTGGGTCACTTAATTCTAACAATCTCCACCTTGACACGAATTCTAAATGAACAAGTTCTTCATCGCGAACTCTCAACGAACAAGTTCTCCACCTCTTCCATAAAACCCCTTAAGGGTTTTAACTCCAACAATAAACACCATCAAGTCTAAGCAATGCTCAAACTTGGTTATAGGAAGTGACTTAGTCATCATATTTGTGGGATTTTCATGAATACTAATTTTGCTCACAACAATATCACCACGAGCAATAATATCACCAACAAAATGATACCGAACATCAATGTGTTTTGTTCTCTCCTGAAACATTTGATCTTTTGTAAGGAAGATTGCACTCTGACTGTCACAAAATACTATATTTATTTTGAAGGTCTTCATTGGGTTCACTAAAGAGTCCCTTCAACCAAATAGCTTCTTTACAAGCCTCAGTAATCGCAATGTACTCAACTTCAGTGTTAGACAAAGAGACTGTAGTTTGCAAAGTGGCTTTCCAACTTATTACACATCCTCCGATTGTAAAGATATAACCTGTAAGAGATCTACTTCTATCAAGGTCTCCAGCAAAATCAGTATCAACATACCCAATGACTTCATCTCTAGTTCTTCCAAACTATAAGCAAACATCAGTAGTACCTCGTAAGTATCTTAAAATCCATTGAATTGCTTTCCAATGTTCTTTATCGGGATTCGTCATGTATCTGCTAGCTACACTGACTGCATATGATAAATCTGGACGTGAACAAACCATAGCATACATGAGAGATCCCACTGCACTAGAGTATGGAACATGTGACATGTACTCAATCTCATCATCTGATTGTGGAGACAAAGCCGATGAAAGTTTGAAATGGGATGCTAAAGGAGTACTAACAGGCTTAGCACTTTGCATATTGAACCTGCAAAGAACTTTCTCAATGTACCCCTTCTGACTTAGGTACAATTTACTTACTTTTTTATCTCTGAGAATCTCCATACCAAGGCTAGTCCCAAATCTTTCATCTCAAATTCTTCACTTAGTTAGGCTTTGACCTTTCTTATCTCTCATTTATCTTTCGTTGCTATCAACATGTCATCAACATAAAGGAGTAGATACACAAAAAAACCATCACTGTTTTTCTTAAAGTAAACACAACTGTTAAAGCTACTTCTTTTGAAATCATGAAAAGTCATAAAGGAATCAAACCTCTTGTACCACTGTCTTGGTGACTGTTTCAAACCGTAAAGGGACTTTTTCAACAAGCAAACATAGTCCTCTTTTTCTGAGACTTTAAAACCCTTTGGTTGTTGCATGTAAATATCCTCCTCAAGTTCTTCATGCAAAAATGCAGTTTTTACATCTAACTGCTCAAGCTCCAAATCATGTATGGCCACAATACCAAGCAAAGCTCGAATCGAACTATGCTTCACAGTTGGGGAGAACACATCTATAAAGTCCACTCCTGGAATTTGACTGTAACCCTTTGCAACAGGCCTTACTTTATATATGGGTTCTCCAATCCTAGAGTCCCCTCTTTCTTTTTAAACACCCATTTACAACGAACAACCTTTTTACCTTTAGGAAGTTTCACAAGATCCCATGTTTTGTTTTTGTGAAGTGATTCCATCTCCTTTTGCATAGCAAACATCCACTTTTCTGAGTCTTCACAACTAACCGCCTCAGAATAATTAGATGACTCTTAGTTTGCATCTATATCTTCAGCCACATTTAAAGCATAAACAACTAGATCAGCCTCGACATACTTCTTTGGAGGTTTAATTTCTCTTCTAATTCTGTTTTTGGCAATAAAGTATTGTAGTGAAGAATCAACTCTATTCTAAATTTTTGTACTAGCTTGAGGAGTCAACTCTGTTGTAGATTCTGGATTAATCTGATATTCCATATGATTTTGATTTTCTTTATTGGAAGAGCCTTTAAGAGATAAGTTAGGTAGCATAGCAGTTTCATCAAAAACAACATCTCTACTAATCACAACTTTTCTATTTTCAGGACACCATAATTTATACCCTTTTACACCAACTTTAAAACTAAGAAAAACACATTTAATGGATCTCAGGACACCCAAAGATTTTTAAATCAGAATAATCAGTAGGATTACCAGACCATACCTCTTGTGGAGTTTTTTTCTCAATGGCAACAAATGGAGATCGATTGATAAAAAAATACAGTAGAGGCTACTTTAGCCCAAAATGACTTTGGTAAGTTGGCATTTGACAACATACATCGAACCTTCTCCATGATCGTTCTGTTCATTCGTTCTGCAACGCCATTTTGCTGTGGAGTATGATGAACTGTCAAGTGTCTCACGATCTCTTCTAACTTGCACAGTTTACTAAACTCATCAGAACAAAACTCTAAGCCATTGTCTGTGTTGAGGTACTTTATTTATTTTCCCGTATGTTTTTCAAGAATTAAATGCTGAAAACACATCACTTTTCTACTTCAGGAAGAACGCCCAAAATTTTATAGAAAAATCATCAATAAAAGTTAGCATGTAATTAGCTCCACCTCTCGAAGGCACTCTGGATGGCCCCCACAGACCAGAATGAATATACTCTAATGTCCTCTTCATGTTATGGATTCCTCTAGTGAATCGAACTCTCTTTTGCTTCCCAAAAATGCAGTGCTCACAAAACTTCAGCTTACAAATTTCTTGCCCATCAAGAAGTCCTCTTTTGCTCAATTCTGCCATGCCATTCTCACTCATATACCCTAGGCGCATATGCCAAAGTTTAGTAATATCATCATCTGACAAGGAAAAAGAAACGACAATTGCATCACCAGTAATAGTAGAACCCAGCAGAATATATAACTTGTCAGTATTTTTCTGCCCTTTCATCACAATGAGGGAACCTTTGAAAATCTTCAACATCCTACTTTCAGTTGTGTATTTGTACCCTTTTGAATCAAGAGTAATCAACGAAATTAAATTTCTGTTCAATTTTGGAACATGTCGTACGTCACTAAGTGTTTTGACAACTCCATCAAACATCTTAACTTTAATTGTTCCAACACCTACGATTTTACACGAAATATTATTTCCCATCAAAACAACACCTTCAGACATTGTTTCGTAAGTTGTAAACCAATCCCGATTGGGACTTATGTGGAAGGTGCAGCCCGAATCAAGGATCCACTCCTTACTCACTTTAGAATTGTTGACAGAAGCGACTAGAAGTTCACCGTCGCTGTAGTCTTCTACAACATCAGCTTCACCAAAATTTTCTGGTTGTTTTCCCTTTTGATTCACAGCCTCTCTTTTGATCTTATTCTGTAGCTTATAGCACTCAGATTTAATATGTCATTTCTTCTTGCAGAAGTTACAAGTTTTACCTCTGTTTGAAGACTTTGATCTACCCATAGATTTACCGCGAGGATTCCGTTCCTGTGTCCTTCCATGATCATCATAAGCATTCCGATCTTGTCTCCCACAAACAATGAGACCCTCTTCTTGAGAGTCGATTTTAACCACAAGATGTTTCATCTTATTATACGAGGTTAAAGAATCATAAAACTCATCAATTGGAGAGACTCGGTGCTATATAAAATTGTGTCTCTAAAGGTTGAATAAGATAGGGGCAACGGACAAAGTAGAATCAACCCTAGATCTTACTTATCATACTGAACCTCCATGGCCTTCAAGTTTGAGAGAATTTCTTTAAACAGTGTTAAGTGTTCATGCACAGACACACCTTCCTCCAAATAATGAGCATAAAGATGCTGCTTCATATGCAGCTTGCTGATTAGAGTTTTCGACATACATATTTGTTCCAGCCTCTTCCATAATCTAGCGGTGGTCTTATCTTTCATCACATCTTGCAAAATTTCGTTAGACAAATGCAGATGTAACTGTGTTAACACCTTTTGATCCTTGCACTTCTTTTCTTTCTCCGTCAATGTCGAAGGCATCTACAGGGCTTCCTATAAGTCCATCTGTGCAAGAACTGCCTACATCTTTATCTGCCACAACGTGAATCTGGTGTTGCGATCCAACAACAGAATTTCATACTTTAAAAATGCCATTACCGTGATTAAGATGAACAACATGGAAGCTCGGATGCCAATTTGTAAAAATAGAATGTCAGTAATGACAATATATCGTAAATAAAATAGAAATAAAAATAAAGAAGCATACAGATTTTTACGTGGAAACCCTTTCGGGGAAAAAACCACGGGTAGAGGAGAAGAAAATTCGCTATGTCGAATTCAAAATATTTACAAGATGAGTAGATTATGTCTATTTATAGGATTGTAAAATCATATTCTAATAGGAGTGTAGTAAGATTGAAACTCCTTATTCTAATCAATATAAAATAGATGGAGTTTAATAAGATTTAAAAAACCTTATTCTAAAATAAAATAAAAAAGTGTAGTTCTATAGGGATTTTACTTTTATTTTATTTTACCACTGTATTTTATTTAAATAAGGATTCGGGTCACTTAATTCTAACAACTAGCATAACTTGTAATTGAAGAAGTAACAACTATTCCACAATTTTGAGTTCTCCTCAATCGTTCACAAGATTTTGTATGAAATCTGAAGCCATTAATGATAAAGGCATTATATTTTTTAACTATTCTATTCGAATCTTGGGAAAGCCATTTAACTTCTTCACTAACATCCCTCCCACTCCAAACCTATTAGAGTGAAAGTAAAGTAGTTACTTATAATTGATTCATGAAAAGTTTCTGTAAATAACCTATAAAGCTCTCGATGTTGTAATCTTCAAGAACGTAAATAGGATCTCAAGACTTGTCTAAACTCACTATGTAAAAAAGGTACATTAATTCGTTAAAAAAATACAAGATAAAATTGATCAAGTGATTAAAATTCTATATTATTATAAAACTTACGTACGTAATGGCTCCATTGAATCGTGATGAAAAAGAACATATCGATGTGCTTGTGACCAAAATTTATCATCCAATTCTACGACCTTAACTTTACCAATTTTTTGTTCATAACTTTCAAAGAGATAAGTATTGGCTAAGTTATTATAAGTGAGCCCAACATTTCTCCTTGGTCTATTCAATCTTGTTTCAATATTTTCCAAATATCTAGAACAAAAAGTCATGAACTCTTCTGCTAAATAACCTTAAACAATTTATCCTTTTAGATAACGCTTATTACGACAGTAAGACTTCAACTTGCCCAGGAACCTAAACAAGATACACAACATTATTAATATTTGTAATTAAAAGGTATCTTCAAGAATGAATAGTAACATAATTTGAAATTAATACCTCTCTATAAGGTACATTCGTCGAGCGAAAATTGGTCCATCAATTTTTTCTTCATGAGGAAGATGTATTATCAAGTACACCATTATTGTAAAGAACAAAGGTGAAAAAATCTTCTTAAAGTTTCATAAAGTTAGGGCAATTCGACCTTGTAGTTTCTCAAGTTCTTAACCTTCATAATTTTGCCACAAATAGCTTTCATTATGTTAGAGAGTTCAATTATAAAATATGTCACTTTTTTTACATACAACAACATAAAGTAAGTTGCAGTAAATCTTGCATCAAGATGTGATGATCCTATGACTTTAGAGAATAAAGTCTTTGATCTTTTAAACTCACACATTGAGATATTTTTGATGCATATGCATTAGGGACCTTTATATCCTTTCACACCATGCAGAACACATATATTTCTTTTTATGACATCTCAAAATAAGCAGGCGACAACCATGATTTTCCATTAAAAAGTAATTTAGGATGAAGATCACGTCGAATTCCCATGTCAACTAAGTCAAGTCGACTCTTTAGATTGTCTTTGATTTTATATCGACATTGAGAATTGTCTCGATGATATTCTCATAGACATTCTTCTCAATATGCATCATATCAAGATTATGTCGCAATATGTTATACTCCTAATAAGGCAACTAAAAAAATACTTCTCTTTCTCCATAATTTTGCCTCATTTGGATTTTCATTTTTATCAAATTCATCATCAATTTACTGGTTAAAATCACCTTCATACACCTTTTTCGATCTTTTCTTTGGTTACATGTTAGGTGGTTGATTCATCTTTCCATAAGTGAAATTGATATCTTTCAACATCAACAAGATTCTAGACCCAATAGTTTGCTCAAGAGCTTCTTTGAACTCTTCAGTACCATCAAATATATTCTTTTGGAATCTAAATCTACAATTTACATCTAACCATTGACAATGTCCCATATATGAGAACTTTTTCCCATTTTATAACTATTTCCAACATGTTTGTGCAGCACCACAAGGAGCATAACAACTTTTGGTACTCCAACTAGATAAATTTGCATAAGTAAGAAAATCATTAATAGTCCACAACAAAACTGTACATAAATACAAATTTTCCTTTTTTAACATATCATATGTTTCAACAGTCGCCCAAAACTGCTTCAACTCTTTTATAAGCGACTACATATAAATGCCAATATCGTTCTTTTGACTTTTCTCCCCAATGATTATCATAGATAAGATAAAAGAACATTGTTTCATGCAAATCCATGGAGGCAAGTTGTAAGGAACAAGCACAACAGGCCAAGTACTATATGAAGGACTCATGATTTTAAAAGGATTAAGGCCATCAGATATAGGCCCAAGCCTCACATTCTTAAGATTGCTTGCAAAACTTGGAAACTTTTATAAGCGACTGCATATAAATGCCAATATCGTTCTTTAGACCCTTCTCCCCAAGGATTATCATAGATAAAATAAAAGAATATTGTTTCATGTAAATCCATGGAGGCAAATTGTAAAGAACAAGCACAACAGGCTAAGTACTATATGAAGGACTCATAATTTTAAAAGGATTAAGGCCATTAGATGTAAACCCAAGCCTCACATTCTTAGGATTGCTTGCAAAACTTGGAAACTTTTATAAGCGACGCATATAAATGCCAATATTGTTCTTTAGGCCTTTCTCCCCAAGGATTATCATAGATAAGATAAAAGAATATTGTTTTATGCAAATTCATGAAGGGAAATTGTAAGAAACAAGCACAACAAGCCAAGTACTATATGAAGGACTCATGATTTTAAAAGGATTAAGGCCATCAGATGCAAGCCCAAGCCTTACATTCTTAGGATTTCTTGCAAAACTTGGAAACTTTTTATCAAATGATTTCCAAGCTAAAGAATCCGAAAGATGCCTTAATAATCCATCATTAATTCATTCATCATGATGCCACCTCATATACTCAATTGCCTTTGAAGACATGAAAAGTCTTTGAAGCCTTGGTATTAAATGAAAATATCGCAAAATCTTTGTTGGCTTCTTTGTTGATCGTACTTTACCTTTATCCTCATTCACTTTTTCTGCATTTTCATTCTTTCGATGAGATTTACCACATACATGACAAGATTCTTGGTTTTTTTGATTGCCTCAATAAAACATGCAATCATTTGGGCAACTATGAATTTTCTCATATCTAAGGCCTGAATCCTTAATCATTTTCTTTGAATCTTTACATGAGTGAAGGATTTTTGCAAAAGGAAATACTATTTTCAAAAACTAATAATAATGTAAAAAAGTTCCTGATCTAACCTTTTAAACATTTTAAGTGAAAAGGATAAATGTAGAAGGACAATCTTGAATGTTTCGATCTTTCATAAAGTTCTCCGTTCATTTCATCAGGCAACTTATAAAACTTTGTTGCTTCTCCATTTGGCTTTTGATCACATGCACTTTTTCCCATTTCGGTAAAATCATTTACACCAGTATCACAATCATTTTATGTAATAATTTCAGGTGAAAAGGCTTGCAAACCATGATTGTGCATGTTAAATGTATCTCACAACATACCTTCCATGTCATATTCTCTACAGAATGATGTTGATAATTAGGAGGATGTAATGGCCCAAATTTAAGGTTATCGGAAAAGTGGTTTCAGGACCACATATCCGATGAGGAAAAATTTATTTTTATTATGCTTATATGACCTACAATTTCACTGAAAGATTTCGTGAAAATTTCATTAAAAAATTTTGACGTTTGGGCACTCAATTTAGTCAAAAGGAATAAATTGTAAAAAGTGTAAAAATTGAGTTCTATATGTTAAAGGTGTCCAATTGTTATGAAATTTTAAATTGGAGGTCTTTATATGGTAATTAGACCATTGGTTAAGTTGGTGGACAAAAATGGACATGGTTAGGCATGTTTCCAAAGTTTTTCATTAAGGGCATTTTAGTCATTTAGTTATTAAAATGAATTAAAAACAAAATTAAAAGCCAATTTTTGATCATCTTCTTCATTAGGCCGAATTTAGCAAGGGGAGAAGTCATAGTTAGGGTTTTCAAGCTTCCAAGCTCCATAGTAAGTGATCCCAAGCCCCGTTTTTAATGTTCTTTACGTTTTTGGGATCTCGGTAGCTTAATTTAGCTTATTCTAGCAATAATTTAACCTAGGGTTTATATTTGGAAAAATACCCATAGGTGAAAAGTGTTTATTTTGATGTTTTATGATAGAATATGAAGCTAGAAATTATGTTAAATAACTTTTGCTAGCCGATTTTAAGCGAAAACGAGTAAGTTGACATAATCGGTAAAAATCCCTAATGTACATATGTAAGTGTTAGAGTGAGAATTTGATGTTGTCATAGAAGAGAAAAATGTTCAGCATGTTATATAGCATAAGAATATGAGATGAAGTTTAATTTCCAAACTTTGGGGCAAAAGTGTAATTATGTAAAAGTTTAGGGGCAAAATCATAATTTTGCCAAAGTTAGAGTCGAGGGTTGTTTTGATAAATGTGAGTATTAAATGAGTTAAATTTTCTATTTTAGATCAAGAGGAACGAAAATCGAGGTTAGACAAATGAAAGAATAAAGTTGAAGGCTAAGTTGGTGAATTTGGCTATATTTTATACCGAGGTAAGTTTACGGTAAATAAATAAAATATTTCAATAATTATTATTAATATTTTTATTTTCCAGCAATTATGAATTTATTTAATGTTGACTCAAGTATGAGATGACGGAGAATCGGTGTTAAAAAGCCCCGTTGAAACATGAGGAATGTATCGAATACAAATGTCATGACATTTGGGTAAAGAAATCCCATGTAAGACCATGTTTGGGACATGGCGTTGGCACCAAGATGAGAGGTCCCATGTAAGACCATGTCTGGGACATGGCGTTGGCACCGAGATGAGAGGTCCTTCGTAAGACCATGTCTGGGACATGGCATGGGCACCAATATGAGAACATCCCATGTAAGACCATGTCTGGGACATGGCTTTGGCATGTTATTATCAGAAAAGACCCAAGTATCCTTATTATTCCAACGTGGCTCAACAGGCTAGTAAACGAATCATGTTAATGAAAGTTCATTTAAAAGCATAAATGGCAAGCTCAGATGAGTTATAAGAGTTAAGAACTTACTATATTATCAATTGATATTCAATGTTTCAGTAAGAGAAGAATAAGTTACGATCATGAGTTAACTAAGTAAACCAGCAAGAGAACGAGAATGAGATTAAATAAAGAGTAAACTAGAGATCTTGACATTTGAGTTTAATTACTTGTGTCAAATGTTGTTATTTATTTGCTAGTAAACTTACTAAGCTTTATGCTTACTTATTTTATTTTTCTTTCTCTTATAGTATTGTAAAGCTACTTTCGGGAACTTAAAGACGTCGGAGATCGTCCACACTATCAACGACAACAACTTGGTATTTTTTGATGAACCATGTTTGGGTTATGGCATGTATAGGGACTTAGTTATTTTGAATGTTTGTATTTATGATTTTGCTAAAGAATGATATGTAAGTATTTGATGATGAATGGTTGTTAAAATGGCTAAGTATGAAGGTGTTTGTTGTTACAAATGTTTAGGTGATAAATCATACATGGAAATCATGAAAGAGTAAAATTTGCAAAGAAACAGATTTCAAGCAGCAACAGTGATTTGACTTTGAAAAATCACCTAGGATAGTATAAAATGAATTAGAAGATGAATAATATATAGAATTAAATCTTATTGAGTCTACTTTCATAAAAAAATAATGGTGTAGCAAAATGAATTTTATATTTTAAGATATGTGAATTTTAGTGAGACAGGTTCAGAACTATTTTTGGAGTCCTCTATTCTGAGTTTATAAAATTATTAAAAATTGTGAAAAAAATGGTTATGAGTTTTAGTTTGTATGTATAGATTCCTTATTGAGTTTATTTTCTGTAGAATTAAGTGAGAACACCATATGAAAATCCTACAATGAGAAAGCTTATTTTTAGTGACAAGAGGTTAGGATAGTCGAGTGGTGAAACAGGGGAGACTTTAACTAATAAACTTTAATAATTGGCTTAACCAAAAATTCTAAAAAATTTATGGTAATAAGACCTATGAGTCTAGTTTCAGGGAAAATTTACGGATTTAAATTTCAAATTTCTTAGCTTGAGTTATAACTAAATTAGTAACTACTGTGCAGGTGGTCAGCTTTGTTGTGAATAGTGAAATTAATTTCAAAAGTAAAATTTTATGCTCCGAATTTTTAAGTTAAGTAATGCCTCGAGCTCGACTCCGAAAATGGTCTCGGATAAGGGGTGTTATAGAGGATATGTTGGATTAACCGTAAATCTATGAGGTATATACTCTCCATGAAATATCCATCTTTTATAGCCCCGAAGAAAGCCGAAAACAATTAAGTGTTCATAAACAACTTCATGAACATGCCAATTAATGTTAACACACTTCAAAAAAGGGCAAAGTATCATATTTTATTGGCTTGCATTTTCAAAGGTAAAATTTAGAAAATTTTGTACTCCATTTCTATAGTCTTGACTTACCCTTAACAATTTCATCCAACTCTTATCCATTTCGTAGTTCTGACAGTCTAAATTTGCCAATAAATTACCATCAGATTTAAAATTAAACAAATTTTAACAATATTGGAAAAAACAATTGGATTGGACCGATTGCACTAATTACGATCAATTAAGTGATCTAAATAGATTTAACCAAGTGCACAAATTTAAAAAAATAACCAAAAATTAACAACTAATAACCCAATTATTGGTTTTTTTATAAAAATGACCCAAAACTTTTGATTATTTACAAAAATAACCCACCCTGAAAATCATGTATGTAAATGACCCGTTTTGAATAGTAAACCCCAATGTCGTCGTTGCCATTGGCGGCACCACCCATCACAATTAGGGGTGAGCAAAACTCGATTCGACTTGAAAAAATCGAAAAAAAATTCGAATTTCGAGTCAAACGAATCGAGTTATTCGAATCAACTCAAATTTTTTTTTGGTTTTCGAGTTCGAATCGAGTTGAATTTTCGAATTTGAATAACTCGAATAATTCAAATATCAAACTATAATATTTTACATTTTTACCCTAAACTCCCAAACTTTTTTACTTTTCCCTCAAAACTTTTACTCCTTCCCACTTTCCTCCCAAAACTTTTACTCCCCTCCCCTCCCAATCCCCCAATCTACCCAAAATCCATTTCCCACCAAAATTTTACTCTTCCATTTACTTTTTCTCAAAATTTTACTCCCAAAAACCCTCAAAACCTTTTATTTTCCCCCAAAATTTTTATTCCCTCCCACTTTTCCCCTAAAACTTTTATTCTCTTCCCATCCCACCTCCCATCTACCCCAAACCCTTCCCCCTCCAATTTTTTTTTAATATTTTCCCTCCAAAATTTTACTCCCCCTATTTACTTTTCCTCAAACTTTTATTCCCCAAAACTTTTTTTTCCCCTAAACTTTTACTTCTCACCCTTTACTCTCAAATAAAAAATCAAAATTATCCAAAAAAAATCACTAAACATAAATAGTAATAATTTTATTTATATATATTATTTACATTATTAAATTAAATTTCACATTTTATATTATTTATATTATTGAATTGTTTAGTCATATTGAATATTTATATTAAAATTGAATTCTTAATTATGCCATAAAATATTCGTGTTAAAATTTTATATTGGTATCAATTTCACATTTTATTTTTAAAATAAATTTTATTAAAAAATCATATTTTTATATTTAATATATTTGTTAATTCCAAAATACATAGTGACAAGAATTTGAAGATAATTGAAACAACTAAGCAAACAAATAAGCTAACCAGTATATAAAAAATTAATAAATAAATTATGAGGTGATGAAAGTTAATAAAAATTTTGATTAAGGTGGACAAATTTTATTACGATGGGTGACAACGGTTACAACCCAAAATTATTTTTTAAAATTTAACTCGAACAAACATATTCGATTCGATTCGATTCGATTCGATTCAATTCGAATTTCATCTCACTCGACTCGATTCGAAAAAACTTCAAATAAAGTTAGGATGATAAAATGAGATTCGAAAACTCGATTAACTTGAAAATTTTCGATTCGATTCGATCGAATGCTCACCCCTAATCACAATCACCCAATGATTGACCTGTGGAATTAAAAAATGATTTCTTCAGGTGACACCATTGACATTGGCGACATCGGCGACACCGATATCAATACACGTACCCACCTATTAAAAATACTTGTATTTCCTAAAAAAAAGAAAAAAAAATATTTTTTTAAATAGGTGTCGCTAGTGACAACAGCGACACCAATTTTTTTTTGAAATAGTGCTTTTTGTGTCGTCATTGCTCTTAGTGGCACTAGTCAGAAAAAAATTATATTTTTTAAAAGAATTTGAATTTTTTTGTCGCTGCTGTCATTGGTGGCACCGGTTAATTTAATAAAAAATTTAACCTAAAACTTAAAACTACACTGTTTATGGTTGTTTAAAACCCTAAAAATCCAATATAACTTAAATTACAAAGAAAGGAGCAATGCTGAAGAGAAGAGTAGAAGGGAAATAGAAACAATGAACGAAGAATGAAGGTTCCAAGAGTGAAAGGCGCGTTGAATACTGTAACTTCTCTTGAACTTGAACTAGCTTGATCTTCCATGAAACAATGAAAAAAAGTGAAGAAAAAACCTGGAACCAATAAAAAGGGAAAACCGTTGAAACAAGGGAGAAGAAAAAGGGGATGAACGCAACAAAGAAAGAATAGAAAGATAAAAAGGTAAAGAGGAAAGAAGTTAAAGCAAAGGGAAGGGAAATAGATACACCTTGGGAAGAAAAGAAACAAAGAAGTAAATGCCTTAATTAATTGTCAATTGTTAGCAACTTTTATTTCTTTTTTTATTAATTAATTTTTTTCTTTACCTTTTCATCTCCTTTCTCTATTGCATTCATCCCCTTTTTCTTCTCCCTCCCTCCCCTGTCATCATTATCCCTCTCTCATCCCCTCATCATTTTTATTTTTTTCTTTCTTTCATTTTTTTTGTGATTTCATTCTCCTTTTCCCTGTTTCCTTTTATCTTCTTTTCCTCTCTTTTTCTTCTTTAAAGATTTAATAACCCAACTCCAAATCTCATTTCGCGAGCAAGCCAATGTCCCTTCATATGATCCAACCGACCCATTACTTCCTGGTCTCATTTCTTTGTTTCATTCAACCAACGATTCACATTGTCATCATTGCATCACACTGTAAAGCCTATCTCCTCTAAGGCTCTGATTCTATATTTTTTTTCATTTGAACCTTGCCTTTTAAAAAAAATCATATGGGTGTCATCAAGGGTAATGGTGACACCAATTTTTTTAAAAAATAAAAACACTAGTGCCACCAATGGCAATAGTGACACACATTAATATTTTTTTTTCTTTTTCCCTAGAATTCTGGTATTTTAAACGGGTCTACAAATACACATGCTAGTGCCGCCAATGTCAATGACAACCCCAAAGAAATCATTTTTTAATTCTATGGGCCAATCATTGGGTGATTGTGATGGGTGGTGCCGCCAATGGGAAGGATCTTATCAACGTCCATGAATGATAAATCATAGATCGAACTAACGGCCGAATAAAAAAAATTAGGTACTATCATATAGCTTTGTTTCGGCTAAGTTCACGAGTTAGAGATAAGCGGACTCGAACCGCTGGCATCCGCCACAGGGTAAACCACCGCCTCTCAGGCCCCCGTCTGATTCTACCATAGAGGCCAACGATAGACAATAACTCCCCCTGAACACAACTTACAACTTTCATTGTACTGTGCTCTCCAAAGAGCAACTCTTCTCAAAATCTCAAAATGTGCTGAGTTGGAATCCCATTCTAACTAAGGATTCTTGTGGTTCTAGAGGATCCTGCTACAGGAAAACCAGGAATGACTATCTAGGCTATCAAATCGATTCACCGTCGAGAATTGAATAGTATAACATAGGAAGATTTTTTATCCACACCGAATAAAAAAAGTGATGCCTGGTCCAATCAAAAGAGTTCCTTTCCTTTATTTATATATATATTCTTTTCCACCCATTCTTTTCGATAATCTACCGTCTTCCTTGTACAATCGTCTGATGATATATCATCCGACTGCTTTTCCACTTTTACCGTTTACAAATAGTTTCCAAATAAACCCCAACAAAAAAAAGAAAGGAAAAAATAAATAAATAAAAAGATAAAGATATCGTTGGGAATGAAATTCTGTCATTTGTATCCCCTTTGACAGAAAACGGAGGGATCAATTGATGTATTTTAAAAATTTTATCTGTAGGGACTAATGGGGCTCGAACCCGCAGCTTCTGCCTCGACAGGGTGGTGCATTTTTCTAGGACAGTATTAAGGATCTCATCGAAAACTTTCAGCAGCTTGCCAAACAAAGGCTAAGAGAAAAAAGAGAACATATATTACTAGCATAAAATCTACGATTGGATTCAAAAAAAAATAGGCCTCGGGCAATTTGGCGAATAAAAAACTACTCGAATAAAGGGCAGAATTAAAACAAATACAGATCAAATTAAAGATATTAAGCATAACAAAATTTTGTTCTTGGAGAGACAATTATCTCGCTTGCAAATATATCTGGGCGGGATTAAATATACGACGAGATTGCCTGATATTGTAATCATCGTTGATTAGCAAGAAGAATATATGGCTCTGTGAGACTGTATCACTTTGGGAATTTCAACAATTTGTTTAATCGATACAAATAGCGATCCCGATCTTGCAGATATTTCAATTCTAGCAAATGATGACGCTATAGCTTCAATTCGATTAATTCTTAACAAATTAGTAGTCGCAATTTGTGAGGGTTGTTCTAGCTATATACGAAATCCTTGATTAATAATAAGATAAATAAATTATTTTTTGGGACTACATAGATCTATGGAATTGGTTACTATATCCTGAATCGCACAAAAGAGATAAAAAAAACTGTGAATATTGTGTGATTAGTTTCGTCGGTGTCAAAAATATAGATTTTGAGTAGGCAAGAGAAGATTGAATCAAAATAATTCCTTTTTTTTAAGTAAAGTTCTATGGTGGCACCAGAATTTACTATTCAAAATGGGTCATTTACGTACATGATATTTAGAGTGAGTCATTTTCATAAATAATAAAAAATTTTGGATCATTTTTATAAAAAACCCTAAATTATTTCTAAATGCAATTCTTTTAACTTCACAAGAATAATTGACAAAGGATATACTAAATCATGAATAAAGAATGTAATTAATAGCATCAACCAAGTAAAAATAGAGCTTAAATATAGGAGTTGGAACACTTTTTAAAATACTAAGGGCTAGTTTGGATGGGCGGTGTGTTTACCTCCGGTGAGGTTAAAAACAGCGGTGGCGGTGAGATTAGTTACTGTAGCTGTGAGATTGGATATTGTAACGGTGAGATTAGAAACAATGGTGGAGTGTGTGTTTGGATTCAAACGTAGCTGTAGCGGTGAGGTGAGAATAAAAAATGACTATTAAGGACATCAAATTAGAACTGATATATAATAGAATTTTTTAAAATTATTTTACTTTTTTAAAATTATTAAAATATGTGAATTTATAAATTCATTTAATAAAATATTAAAATGTATCTTCTAATATTTTAATGAATTATATAATCAATTTAAATTATTTATTAGATAAAATGATAATTATTTTTAATTTTTTATAGTTAAATTATTTATTAGATTTTACAAATTTAAAAGTTTACAACCTACTTTATTATCGTTACTCACCACTAATTTTTGCCAAGTACCTCACTTATTTCTGATGCAGAAACACCATGCAGTTCTTTTGACCTTTCCTATTAAGCATATATATGCTAATTTTTGTTGCAAAATTTTTTGGATGTAGAAAAGAGAAGATAGAAGAAAAAGCTGCAGTGAGTGAATGTGATCCTACCTCGGCATTGGGTGATAAATACATTTTATTATTGTGCTTCTGAATATTGTTATTATTTGCTAGTCTCTAAATGCTTGCCCGAGAGTTGTTTGATAAAATGCCTGAGAAAGGTTGCTTGCCGAATGAGTTTAGCACTTTACTGCATGGCTACTGTCGTAAAGGGAAGTTATCTGAAGCAAATGCTATTGTAAATGAGATGATGAGAAATGGCTGTGTCCCTAATACTTGTAATATTTTGCTGCATAGCCTATGGAAAGAGGGTAAAATATTGGAGGCAGAAGAGTAAGGGTATTTTTGTCTGTTAAAAATACCAACAGTTGAAATCTCCAGCTGAAATTTCCATTACTGCTGAAATCTCCAGCTGATTTTCAGCTGACCAGCGTGGTGGAGATGCCTTCTCACTAGATTGACCTGCTGAACCAAACAGCATACCAGTGAGGTTGGCACCATATTTTCCCCCCAATTGCACCTCACTGGCATTAAAAGCCAAACCAAAGGAAGCCTAAGAAAAAAGGGGTTTCCCTAGTTGAACAAGAAAGAATGTGTTGCAATCATTTCCAATGATTCGTTAAAGTTTTTCTCCAATTAATGGTTCAAGTTGTGAAGTATTAACAAGTAAATGAAATGTTAATCTAGTTGACCTTTTTAAATGTAATAAAAATCCAAGGGCTTTAATGCAAAGGTAATAACTCGTATATCTAATACTGACTTGGATATCACTTTATCAAAATATATGTATAAATGGGACCAAAAAGAAATTAACAAAAATCGTTAATAATAAAATAAGATGGTTCCCAAATTTTAGAGATATACAAAAAATCAGCAGTCACCAAAAAAAGCTTCCACTACTCAGCTTTGCTACTACCAAAGAGACTACCAGTCCCACGTCCTGACTCTTCATATAATCTAAAAGAGAGATAGAGACAGTTGCTAGGGTTTTGAGCCAATTCTTTCCACCTATATTTACACATCCAGACATATAACCTGAAGACAAGTAAAACCCAGTTTTTTTTCAAAGTTAAAAGTACAATATATCTAAGGTTGATATCAAAATGAGCAAATGAAGACCTCTCAAGGGTCAACTCAAGCATGTGAAATAACAGCCATATTTGGGTGTTTTTGAAATTTTTTAACAGACTATGCACATGCAAATAGGGCGCATACACTACACCAAAATAGGCTTTTAGCGGCGTTTTTAACGGCGTTTGGATGAAAAACGCCGCTAAAGATCGATCATTAGCGGTGCTTTATGGAAAATGCCGCTGAAAATAAGTATTAGCGGCATTTTCCAGACAGCGCCACTAAAAACCTAAGCCCAACGACGCCGTTTTCCAAGGTTTCGGGGATTTAGCGGCGTTTGAAGAAAGCGCCGCAAAAAAACCTAGTCCCAACGACTCTGTTTTCTGAGCTTTCGGGGATTTGGCGGCGTTATTAATAAAGCGCCGCTAATGTTTAAGGCTTTAGCGGCATTTTTGAGAAAGCACCGTAAAAAAACCTAAGCCCAACGACGTCGTTTTCTGAGCTTCCGAGGATTTAGCGGCTTTTTTAATAAAGCGCCGCTAATGTTCAGGGCTTTAGCGGCGTTTTTTAGAAAGTGCCTCAAAAAATCTAAGCCCAACGACGCCGTTTTCTGAGCTTTTGGGGATTTAGCGGCGTTTTTAAGAAAGCGCCGCTAATGCTCAGGGCTTTTAGCGGCATTTTTGGGAAAGCGCCGCAAAAAAACCTAAGCCCAATGACGCCGTTTTCTGAACTTTCGGGGATTTAGCGGCATTTTTAAGAAAGCGCCGCTAATGCTCATGGCTTTAGCGGCGTTTTTGGGAAAGCGCCGCAAAAAAACCTAAGCTCAACGACGCCGTTTTCTGAGCTTTCAGGGATTTAGCGACGTTTTTAATAAAGCGCCGCTAATGCTCAGTGCTTTAGCGGCATTTTTGAGAAAGCGCCGCTAATGCTCAGGGATTTAAAATAAATTAAAATATTTGTTAAAAATGGAAAAATTAAAATACTATTATTTAAAATAGTTTTAAAGTTTTTTGGATACATTACTGATTTTTTTAGTTTATATATTAAATAATTTCTTATATAATCATAAAAGAGACAGTATTAATTTTAAAATATTAAATTAATTATCACTATAGTTTAGGGTATATGGTTTAGAGTTTAAGGTTTAGGTGTTACCATTTTAAGGTTTATGGATTATGGGTTTAGGGGTTATGGTTTATGGTTTAAAGGCTGGGGTTTAAGGTTTAAAGGTTATGTGTTAAGGGTTTATGAGTTTAGGGTTTAAGTTTATGGTTTAGGGTTTAGATTAACTAGTGTTTTCTAATTTATATATTAATTAATTTCTTATATAATTGTAAAAGAGATAATATTATTTTGGTTTTTCAAAATCGTGTGAAGATTTGGTTTATGGATTATGGGTTTAAAGGTTGGGATTTAAGGTTTAGGGGTTAGTAGTTAGGGGTTAAGGGTTAAGAGTTAGGGATTTAGGGGTTAGGACATAAGGATTTAAGGGTCGAGTTAGGGTTTAAATTATGTAATTGTAAAATATGTATAATTTAGGGTTTAAATTATGCCTTGAGAGAGATAAACTTAAATATTTATATCATTTCTGTGGTTAATTTAGGGTTTAATAAGGTTAAGGTTTACTTGAGATTTGGAATTTTATACAATTAATTAATGCTTTTATATTTTAAAAAAAATTAAATCTAAACCATTTGATATATTTAGGGATAATTAATAAATAAGTTAAAAAAAGTAATAGATTACTATGGATAATTTAGGTATAATTATTAATTTTGGAGAGGACCAAATTATAAGAAATAAAATTAAAATACAAAAATAAAAATGAAATAAAAACACTAAAATTTTTAATTTTATCTAATTATTATAAATATTACTTAAAAAACTAAAATTTATAATTTTATCTAATTTTTATAAATATTACTTAAACAAAACTATGCATTAAAATTTCCCAAAATAACGTCGTTTCAATAGAAGAATTTAATTTATTAGTGGTGTTTCCACAAAAAACGCCGCAAAAAATTCCTAATAATATAGACAAAACGGTGTAGTTTTTGGCTGCGAATTTAATTTCTTTAGCGGCGTTAAGATAAAAACGCCACTAAAGGTGAGCATTAGCGGCGCTATGATAAAAATGCCGCAAAGTTTCGTTGTAGTTTAAACAAAACGTTGTTGTTTTGTCTTGCACATTAACGGCATTAGTGGCGCTAGGGTAAAAAACGCCGCAAGTTTTCATTCTGGTTGAAATAAGACGCTGTCGTTTTATTTCCCTCCAAATTTATTCCCCTTCAATTTTTCCCATACCCGAAAAAACTCATTTTATTCCCCTCCCAATTTTCCCAAAAATTCCCCCAAATCAAGAACCCTAGTCTGCTGCGCTCCACGATCCGAACCTTTCCCAAATCTGCTGCATTGTCGTAGACCGTTCCTTCTGCCGTCGCTCGTCTCTACTTTTTTAAGCGGTTTGTCTTCTTCTTCTTCTCTGTTTGGTCTTTTTCTTTTTTCCTGGTTTGTTGTTGTTTTGGGGTTGCTGGGCTGTTCTCATTTTGGTTCCTCAACAGTAATCTAAATTCAAGATCAAGCCTTTTGAAAACTGGGTATCATTTTTTTTCATTCAACTTTTCTTTTTCATTTTTCCTTTTCTTGGTAGTTGTGTAATGTCTTCTTTTCTTTTCCTTATTTTTTGCAGCGAGGTAAATTTCATCTTTTTGGGAGTCTTGAGTTAAGAGCAAGAGAAAATGGGGGATAAAAATGAAGTCTTGGAGGCTGTATTGAAGGAAATTGTGGATTTGGTAAATAGATTTGACCAAACTCGCTCGAAAAGGATTCATTTGATGTTTACTAATGATAGAATGTATATTTTAAACCGAATGAATCCATGATTTTTATCTTTTTATAAAAATAAAATTTTGGTAAACAGAGGTGAAGTAAGTAGTGAATGCTTCATCTTATCTTTTTCCTTAGGCTCTGTATGCTTTGCTTTGATTTAATGCTACTTTTCTTAATGGGTTTGTCTAACCTGGCTATCGGTTTTTGGCTCTTGTGTTGTTCTACAGCCTTTTTATTACTATATTTATGGTCTTTTATATAAATGAATGCGCTTTAAAGAATCATCTAAAGTTATCCTGTGCTATTGTACCTAAAAAAAAAAGTTGTCCTGTGAATTAATGTTTTTTAAATTTAGCAAAAACACACACAAAAAGAGAGTAGATTTGAGTATTTATTTCATATTCATATATCTTGTGTGTTTAAAATAATTTATATTTATATAAAATATTGATATGTTAAATTGAAGCAAATCATTGCCCTTTATACACTATCAATAAGCAATTCAACCACACGACATTGGTATGTCGCTCATTATACTAGTTTAGTGATAAGCGTGGATTTAAATTTATTAGCTTAATTTAGATTTCAAATTTAATCTTTATGTTTGTAACTCATTTTATGATGATTATAATGCAGTTGCTTGCACTCAAAACTTATTATTTTATGCATATATATAAATATTATTTAGCCTTAGATTCTTATGATTGTTGCTGACTTCCTGAACTCATATCCATCATGCTATATTTTTCTTATTTCATGTTAAATTAGTTCTATTAAATGGTTCCAAGCTTCCGAGTAAACAAGAGGTAATATTCTACAATAACTGACTTTACCTTTTGACTATCAGAAATTATTTATATAGCGTCCTATGTACAGGCACTAAAAGAATCAGTCATTGAAATCTTTAACTGCAAAGAGGTATATATACAACTGAATATGGCTAATTTCATGCCTTCCTTTTCATTTGAATCTGAAAATATTAATAACAGATATTCACTTTTGTCTACAGGGTGAATTTGCATACCCTTGGGTTGAGAAAGTCATCGTGGGACAGTTCTGACATGAGAGTTTAAGTTGTGTTATTCTATTTATTTAACTGTTATCCATTCTTATTGTCATATTAATTATTTAACTATCTTGCTTTTTCTTGATTTGTTATGCCGGTATCATTATATTTTGATGATGTAGTTTTCCCTACACATAACTAACTTCTTGGAATAACTTATTTTCTGGGATGTGACTCCCAATAAGGAGAATTACTAGGAAGCTGATAGTGTTTAGCATACCTTGAATGAATTCAAGTTATTGAATATCTAGTAGAGTTACTTTTGTCTTACTGAGATAGCATTTACTCAAACATATTTGATTCACAAGAGGCCCTAAAGCCAATGTTAAAGCATAATGCTATCTTTTGCAAACCCTGCTTACCACCCTCTAAAAATGACAAATAATTAATAAATAGATAAAAACAAAAATAAAAATAGTCTTACATTATCAATCCGTTGTAGTCTAGTTGGTTAGGATACTCGGCTCTCACCCGAGAGACCCGGGTTCAAGTTCCGGCAATGTTTTGCTTATTTTGTTCTTTTTCCCCATTTTGCTTGCTTTTATTTTTGTTTGTTTGTTGTTTTTTCTCATTTTGCTTGCTTACTTTGTTACTGGTATGTGTTTTTGTTACTGCTTGCTTACTTTTATTTTTTCTTTTTTGTTCTTTTTGCTTGCTCACTTTGTAACTACTGGTACGGGTTTTGGTGCCTTTTAGTCCCTATGAATAAATTTTGTGTAATTAGTTTAGATAAGACAGATTGAATGTTGTTTAGGATTTTCTTGTTCTACCTTTTAGAAATTTTCCATTTGAGTTGCAATGGAAAATTGAATAGATAAATCCATAAAGATGTACATGCAAAGAAAATTTAGCACATACTGTATACAAAACATATTGTAATATTAATATTACTGTAAAAAAGATTGATGTATATAAACTGGTTGATGTATAGCTTGTATACTACTAATATAAAAAAAACATTCAAAACATTGGAAGGCCCAGATAGTGTAACATTCAATATTACAATGGAGCATATTTTATATTAATAGTGTCATTATCTAAAGTTTGTTTTAAGTGTTTATCTGCTTCTTTTCTCATTCGGGTTTTTGGTTTAAATTTTATCAGTAATATTTGAGGCTTTAACAAGCCCCTGTTATAAAGGTATATTCACTATTGATTTTGAACTTCATATAGAAATTTGTATTTCTTAAAATGATGACAGTATGTTGTATCAGTTTTTGCTTGCATTCTCAATCACATACAATTTTTACAGGGTTCCCTAATTGCTATTATTTTGATTTTACAGCTTTTATAATAATGAATAAATGGTTGTGTTTCTATAATGGTAGGAAAGACAGTAATAATTTCTAATCAGCCTTATTTCTATAAGAAAGCTGAACTTTTTCCGGGTAGTGCTTTTGTAATTGGTGCTGACACTGCAGTGAGGCTTATCAATGTATGACACTTTGAATTCCTTAAATATTATGACATTATATCCTAACACTTTATAGTTCAAAGTTTCTGTTAAAATAATTATGCATAATTTTTTCAATCGAGAGCTTCATGAATAATCCTCCTCCTAAGTGATAACATCAGTATAATGTGTCTATTTTATGATTAGGGAGCAAGACCTAACTGTTAAGGGAACACATAACATTCTTATAGGCATATTTGAGCTACATAAACAACATAGAGAAGATTGGTTTCAGATAATCTTGAGCACAACTTAACTTGCCATTTCCTTTCCTATAGACAACTTGTTGAATTAGCTACCTTTTGATCTCATTATGTATTGTCCGTCTGTCACTAGACTTCTTTTTTTGTTTTCTATGAAAATGCAGAAATGTATAAATGTTCTAAAACATCATACATAAATATTTTGCGATGAACTTATTTTTAAGAATCATTGGAAAAAAAATGCTATAAGTTTCATCTTTGATGAGAAGTAAAGTGGTACCCTATTATATTTTCTAGCTGTTGCTGCTGGTGAAGCACCTTTGTAATAAGAGAATACTAGAAAATAGAAGGCACAAAATGGTAGTTTGCATAAGTAAACTCATCAAAAGATTGGCTTTTTACTTTGTAGTTTCGGAAACAGGGACAGGTAAATGTTTACTTTGCCTTGGATGTTGGATTAGCTATTAGGGATATATGAATTAAATGAAAATATTGCAGCAAACTTGTACTCATATATCTGTGTGGATACGCATATTGTTCGATGTAGGTATATATATTTCTTTTTTTTCTTTTTCTTTTTAAGTTTTTCATGTGTTTGGAGAGTTATTATATATTGTATAGGTATATGTATACTGTTTTTAGTCTCTGTGATGTTTGGCATTTTATGTTTTAATTGTGGGTATTGATTTTTATTTATTGTCTTTATAATTACTACTTAATTTTTGTGTGTTTTTAAATATATATATATATACACTGAATGGAGACCACTTGTTTTACATTTGTTTCTCTTTAATGGATAATGCAGGAAGTCAATGGAATCAAGGTTCTTCAACTGGAAACTGTAGCTGGTGCAGCAATTAGGGTATAAAATTGTACCAATTATGGTTATGATGTATTAAAATGTAAAAAGATCTGTCTAACCATGTGTTTTCCTTACGTGATTAAGTTCTTTGATCATGCTATTCGTATCAACGTACCTCGATCACAATTCCTTATACGTCTTGTTCATGAATTTCCATTTTAATACGACTTCAAATTAGATTATACATTTCTAAATTGGATTTGTGGTGCTTTTATAATATTTTTTTATGACCTTTAGTGGCGCTTTAAACACAAGCGCCGCTAAAGATCATGTTCTTTAGCAGCGTTTGTGGTAAAAGCGCCGCTAAAGATCATGTTCTTTAGCGGCGTTTGTGGGTAAGACGCCACTAAAGATCATGTTCTTTAGCGGTATTTGTGGGTAAAGTGCCACTAAAGAACATGATCTTTAGCGGCGTTTTGCCTCATAAACGCCGCAAAAGTTAGCGACGTTGTCAATAGTGGCATTTTTTGCGGCGTTAGTGAAAGCGTCGCAAATACTTTTAGCGGCGCTAAAAAGCGCTGCTAAAGGCCTAAAAAAACGCCGCTAAAAGCTTGTTTTGATGTAGTGATAGTATCACATTATCAACCAAATAGATTGTACTTGGATGATTATATGTCACCTGTGCATTTAGTTGGAACTAATCTGTGCAGGGAATTATTTTTGGGTTACAAAACATAGACAAATACAACTCCATCTTTATGAATTGAATCAGATAAGCATTGCTAACTACTTTATGCATGTTTCTATAATATTTTATACTTGAAAAAGAAAGATCCATTAACAAATTCAGAGTCTATTGCAGCAAACAAAAGAAAATCTGGGTTGTGCATGCCTTGCCTTGACATAGCAACTAAAGAATGACTGTGGGAATGGCAACGAAGAACGGTGGCGGAGGCAAAAGATAGATAGTGGCAGAGAAGAGCGGAAGAGACTAGTGACGACCAAAAGAGGAGCTACGTTTTATGTTTTATTGATTTAAGAAATTAGGAGTAAAATTCTAGGTCTTAGTCTGTAAAAGACATTTAGTGGCGTTTGTAACTAAAACGACACAAGAGAATATACCTTTTGCAGGTTTTTATTTTAAAATGTCACTATAGAAGTAACCTATTGTGGCTACTAATATAGAAACGCCACTAAATAGCAACTCTAAGGTGACACCTATTTTACAAATGCCGCTATTTTTTTATATTTAATATGATGTTTTAATTTTAAAAAATTTTCAAAGCGTTGCGGCGTTTTCCCCTTAAAACGCCACTAAAATTAACCTATTGTGGCGTTTGTCTAAACAAGTGTAGCAAAAATAAAAAAAACTAGCAGCACTTGACTTAAAAGCGCCGTACCTGTTCTATTGTAGTGGATGCAACATTAGTTGCAACTTAATTGCTATATATCTTGCAATAAATGTTAGCATTTTTGTACCGTAAAATTTCAGACTTTTTAATACATATTTTGGGGGATTCTTAGTAACAATTGTCTCATACCTAATCCAAGGGTAACAATTGTTAAACCAATATAACTGTCAAAGTATTAATAAAGCTAGTCAACATGGTACAAACTACAAAGTAAGATTACCATGTTATGATACTTGGAGACAAAACAAAAAAATAAATGAAGGGTCAAGCTACAAGTATTATCCCTTCACGGGGCCTTTCCCGTTCCTCTCATCTTTTTCTTCAATAACCTTATATCCCTTGCTTTCTTTATCACAAAGTCTTTTAACTTACCTTCATCTTGTACGAATAAAACAACATTCGGGTTCATCTCAAATCTTGAACTATCACATTAACAATAATCAAAGACTTTTTTTTTTAATTTTATATTTTGCATTCATCAATGTTTGAACATTACTTATGGAAAAGTATTTTGATTTTTCAGCTTCCTTTGATTAAAATGGATGATACTAAAATTCTTCATAGGTCGAGTTAAGCCCTAACAAAATTCTAAACCCAATTGATAGGTTCGGGTTGGCTCGACTTAAAAAATGGACCTAAATTTTTGCTCAAGCTCGATTCGGATAAAAATGCTAAAATTTCGGTTCGCCCTTATTTTTTTTACAATATCAAATAATAACAAAATAGTAGTAATGCAATAGTGAAATAACAACAAAGCAATGGGAAAACAACAGCAAAACAACATTTTTTTTTGCAAATTTGAGTCGAGCCGAGCCTAGACCAAAAAACCTTACCCAAGACCCAACTCATTTTCTAAATGGGCCTTTTTTATCCAAATCCATTTTTGGCCTCTATTTTTACTCAAACATTTCCACTTTTCGGGCGGGCCTTCGAGTTGAGACAGGCAGTTCGGCCCATGGACAAGTCTAGATGATACGTAAGCTTAAAAAAATATAAATAAGGCATAATAACTTATTAGACCTTTTAATTTTATAAAAAAAATTATTTTAACCTTTCATTTAATTTTTCATCTTTAAATTTGTGTTTTTTATCCAATCACCTAAAATGGATAAAAAAATTAACGTTTTTAACTTTGTTAACATGGTATACACATGAGTTGCTATGTGGATGACACATCGATATTTAATTAATTTTTTAACATTTTAAAAATTCAGAAAGAAATATAAAAACTATTTTCAAATATTAAAAATCATTAAATTTACTAAAAAAAGTATAAATAGTATTTTTAATATTTTATAAAATTTTAAAAATTAATTAAATGTTGGCATGTAATTTACGTGTATGGCACATTAATAAAATTAACTAATTTAGAGTGATTTGACAGAAAATATAAATTAAAAAATTTAAATTAAATAAAAAGTTAAAATATTTTTTTTAAATTAGGGGTAAAAAAATTATAAAGGATAGAATAGATTGATGATGAGGCACTGTTCGGACAAAAATGATTAATTTCACCCGAGAAGACCAAAAAGCCACTGCAACTCTCAACTTATTTACTTTTAACTCACTGCCATTTAAAGTACAGACAAAATGATGAGCCTTCCCCTTCACTTTCACTGCCCGCATTGCATCAAAGTCTTACATCTCTACCTTTCCTTCCTTCTCCACCCATCTGCCAATTGGACTTTGACTTACAGGCAGCCTTTATATTTGGTCTCCCTATCAATTTAAAATATACTCATTTATCAATTCATCATTAACCCACTCTCACAATATCCCCTTATCAATTAAAATTCCTTATCTCTAATCATTTCCTTATCAATGAAGATTTGCATAATTTGAGGATTCTAGAATTTGTTTTTTTATTACTCCTATGTTTTTCGGTTCTTGATCAGACTGAAATCTGATAGCTTGGGTCTTGTTTATTTTCTCTTGTAGCTGTAAAAATGCTTTTTCTTTGACTATTTCAGTGATGAAATTGTTGATCACTCATCAGTCATTGAAACCCTGATCATAGAAAGACCCAGATTCTGTTTCCTGGTAAAACTTATCGATTTTGTGAGCCGATTGGAGTTATCATCTTCTGTCTCTGGTGAGTGCCTGTGTTTGACCCTTCACATGATGTTGAAGCATATACTTAAATCTTTTTGCAGTTATCGTCAATTCCAATTTGTTGATGAATCAATTCTTATATTTGTTTTGGTATGTTATGTTAAGACTGCATCCTAGATGGATGCTGAGATCATAGTCTAAACTCCTATTCATTATATTCTACATTGTTTGTAGTTGAAATTTATATGATAAAGCATCTACAAGTTATATTTTCTTCTTATTAGATTGCATGTTTAAATTCCAAGTTCTACAAGCAGTGTTGAATAGATTTGGATTTTGGCATCTCATCCAATTCTCAAGGCATTAAGAAAGTTCCTGTCTGGCATTACCTACATCAGTAGGCTATTTCCCTAGTTTCTGAGCATTTACGTGTGATGATCTACATTGTGATAGTTAGAGGGTAGGCAATTCGATGTCAATCATATGTGGTGTCCCACTCCTTGAATGTGTTTACTGTCTGGCATGTGCACGGTGGGCATGGAAAAGATGCCTCCATACGGCTGGTCATGACAGTGAAACATGGGGCATTGCGACTGCTGAAGAGTTTGAGCCTGTCCCACGACTATGCTGCTATATTCTAGCAGTCTATGAAGAAGATCTTCGACACCCCCTTTTTGAACCACCTGGTGGCTATGGGATCAACCCAGATTGGTTGATTCTCAGAAAAACTTATGAAAACACTCAAGGACATGCTCCTCCGTATATATTATATCTTGATCATGATCATGCCGATATAGTCCTTGCCATTAGAGGTCTTAATTTGGCAAAGGAGTCTGACTACCAAGTGCTTTTGGATAATAAACTGGGGAAAAAGAAATTTGATGGTGGATATGTTCATAATGGACTTTTGAAAGCTGCTGGATGGGTTTTGGAGGCGGAGTGTGATATCTTGAAGGAATTGGTGGAGAAGCATCCGAATTATACTTTGACGTTTGCAGGACATTCTCTTGGCTCGGGTGTAGCAGCCATGTTGGCATTGGTGGTTGTTCGGCATCATGATAAACTGGGAAACATCGACAGAAGGAGAATTAGGTGTTATGCTATTGCACCTGCTAGGTGCATGTCGCTAAACTTAGCAGTCCGATATGCGGATGTCATCAATTCTGTGGTTCTTCAGGCAAGCTGTTTCTTTTCCTTTTTGTTTGACATTATTGTGTTATAGGAATGATACTAATGGTTGGTCTAATGTAAACATCATGTTGTCACTGCCATTTGTAGAAGTGCCTCATGAATTGTAGTTTGCAGTACTTGTATCTTGAATCGTGTAGCGCTTCATGTTGTTTAACTAAGAAATTTGGGGTATGAGGCATGTGATGTCTTTGTTCCGAGTAAGATAAAAGGATGTCCTTAGAGAAATTAGTTATGAATGGGTTTTTTTGCCCAGAGATTAGTTCTATAACACAATGGACTCAATTTAACACATGATTGAGTTTTATATTAGTTGGTGTATGTTATATTTGTGAATCATAGTGATTGATTTCTGACATTTTATGCATTTAACTCTTCGACATATCAATCGCTATATTATTATCGTTATTTTCCTTTTGTATTTAATATGGTTACTGCTGAATTAGGATGACTTCTTGCCACGAACAGCTACGCCTTTGGAAGACATTTTCAAGTCGGTTTTCTGGTATGGTTGGACTTTATCACCCATTTCAATTACAGTTATGTTTAAAGCTGATAGGCTTCTGGAGTATGTAATAATATCCTTCTCAAAGCTATTGTACAATTCTCCCAATAAACAACCATAATTGGCACATGAAAAACTGAAAAAAAATGAAAGGAAAAAGAGAGTTATAGATCCACTATTCTTGCGAATCTAACCGTTCTTTCTTTTGGTGTTATTTTTAATCCATTGACAACTTGTTGCTTTCTCCATTTAAACAGTTTGCCATGCCTACTTTGTATGAGATGCATGAGGGATACCTGTATACCAGAGGAGAAGATGCTTAGAGACCCAAGGAGGCTGTACGCACCTGGTCGCCTCTATCATATTGTTGAGCGAAAGCCTTTCAGGTATAACAAGCTTAACTCTCTCCTTTACATATTACTTAGCGCTTACTGAGTTTGGTTATCGATTACTTAAGTGAAGTGGCATCAACTTTGATACCGCTGCAATGTTGAATTCTAGTACAGGCTCTTATGTAGAGCAGGTGTCCAAATTCCATTGGATTTAGTTTAGTTGTCATTATATAGCATAGAGAAATACAGACAGTCCTTGTGTTACCACAATGCATACGAAAGTTTGTCCTTTTTGATGGAGTGTTAATTATAGATCATCAACCTTTCAGATTAGGAAGATTTCCCCCTGTTGTGAGGACAGCAGTGCCGGTGGATGGGAGGTTCGAGCACATCGTTCTTTCTTGTAATGCCACCTCAGACCATGCTATTATATGGATAGAGAGAGAAGCACGGCGAGCTATGGATGTAAGTTTAAATCTACTTTATTTTTCATGGTAATGGTTTAATGAATGGAGCCATAGACAGTGGATGAAATAAATGCATTTATAGTGGTATAGATGGATTAAAGCAATGATAAAAAAAAATAGACCGGTCCACTTCAATTGATTGGTCTGATGAGTTGCATGCGAATCTCTCTTTGCTGGTTGGTTTCCTTTGCAATATGTTGTCTAAACTACACTGAGACGGAACCTCGAAAACTTGTTCTTTCGATTTTGCTTTAGTTAATGTTGGAGAAAGACCGGATCATGGAGATCCCGGCAAAACAGAGAATGGAACGGCAAGAGACTCTGGCTAGAGAACACAGTGAAGAGCACAAAGCTGCACTCCAAAGGGCCGTTACACTGTCAGTACCCCATGCTTATTTACCTTCCCGTTACGGAACTTTCGACGAGCACGAGGATGGAGACAACTCCCATAAATCAACTGGCGAATCATCTGTTGGGTCATCAGGGAAAAGCAAGACAAAAGTAAGCTGGAATGAATTGATTGAATGCCTGTTCGAAAAAGATGAATCTGGGCTAATGTTGCTCAAGGAATCACACAGGGACGATTGATAATGATGATGTACATTCAGAAGATCAAACATTATGGTTGTGACGAACAATATTCATTGATTCATTTGTGCTCCTTTCCTTTAATAATTTATCATCTCATAATCCTGAGTGCTATATACGGGTTAAAGGAGAAATGAGGCTTAGATGAGGGAAGAAATATCTGCATAACATTGAACTTAAGAGTTAGGCTCAAAATCTAGCTCGGCTTCGTCATGAAGTGAATAAATTTGTCAATTTTTGAAATCTCCTTTTGTGCATCTCTGGTTCCAATCATGGAATAGATATAATAGATATTTCTTAGTGCCACAGTCTCTGTAGTTTTCGAAAAATAGAAATTTAGTCTCTGTATTTTTATTTCATGGAGTTTAGTTCTTTTATTTTTCAAATTTTAAAATTTAGGTTCTAACTGTTAAATTTTTTTTATTAAATTCAAGTTAATTACAAAGTTATTTTTTAATTACATGATTTAAGTAATTTTTATTTAAAAAATGGCACAACATCAAATTTAACAAAAAAAATAATGATGTTAACAGTTAGGCTTGAATTTAAAAATTTAAAAAGTATATGGATTAAATTTCATGCCATAGAAATATAGAAATTAAATTTTTATTTTTTAAAAAGTATAAAGACTTATGACAAATTTTAACTTTTTTTTTAATTTTATAAACCTTGTTGTTTTCGACAATAAAATTATTGATGGGGCAGAATTGCTGTGGGTTAAAATTTATGGTAAGAGAAAAAAAATTTTGTATGCATTTTTTTTTATGTATTCTCTTTCTCATTTCATTATTTCATATTCATTGCTGTTGATCTCATGCACAGTGATAGGTTGACATCAGTACAGCATGATAGGTGTTTAATTGATACTTGTTTTTAAATGAAATTAGTTAGTTTTGTTTTTAGTATTTTAGATTTAAACTATATGGTTTTTCATTTCATCATTTATAATTAATTTTTTATGCACATTTTATCCTCTTTGGAGCTTAATTAGTATAGATTAAAAGAAGATTATGAAAAAGCAAATAGCTCATGAGAGGATGTCTTGAAATGTTGGAGTTATGTCAAGTAGTGTCAAAACAGTAGAGGGAAGTCGCAATGCAAATACCTTTTGGGTTGCAAAGTTTTAAAAATTAAGTATAGAGAGGTTTTTGATATTTTCCTTTAAATTTTGGGTAGGAATTTGGATTTTTTTTTCATTTTGTAGTTCACTTATATATAATTTGTAAACTCTAGATCTTAAGCTTTTCTTGATTTTGCCTCCATCTTCATCTATGTGGGCCAACTCATCTTTTTAATTCACCTTTCTGATTCACCTTTTTGAGAATGTAAAGAGCCATTTTTTTTATGTCGAAAAAAGTAAGTTTTAGGATCGAATTTATTAAATTGAGTCGTCCAAATATTTTAATCGAGCAGTTATGAAGAGAGTATGAAATTAGAAAATAGTAATTAAACTAGAAATAAAATTATTTAGTAATTAATTAAACAAAATATTAATTTAGATATTTATGTATCAAGTATGAAATTATAGTATTGATTTATTAAGTAATTAAATTAGGAAAGTTGTTAAATTATAGTACAAGGACTAAGTTGCAAAATGATTGCACTAGTGAGATTTAATTAAAGAATTGCTTAAGGATTTAACTAGCAATTAAGCCATAGACTGGTGTGATTAACGACCTTGGTTGATCTTAGCCGCCGATCTCCACTAGCCATTTTAATGTTTTAATTTAATTTATATGTTTAATTATATGATAATTAAATGTTCATATATAAGAGAAAATGGGAGAGAGGAACGAAAAAAATTTCATCTTCTTGTGGTTCGTTCTTAAGAAAAGAAGAAATAAATTTTGGTTTATTCATCCACGGTCGTTCATCATTAAGGGAAAAGGGTAAGCCTTCCAAGTAAATTTTAGTTAGATTATTAATCTAAGAAGTTAGTTTTACATCACTCATGAAATAGATTTTTCAATTATGGAAGATGAGTTAACTTGCCACTATTAAAGCTTAAAAGCATTTAGGTTTTGAAAGGTTGCATTCATGCATGTTGGTGTTAAATTGAACTATGGTAAAATCATGTTATAATTGTTGTAGAAAGTGTTGAATTGTAACACCCCAAACTCGGCCCAGACGTTATGGCCGGATCTAGCGATGTCACATTATAGGGTGTTTGAAAATCGTGTTATCGCGTTAAAATCATTTCCATAGAATTCCTTATCTTAATATCTTATTAGTTTCAAAATTGTGTTGCTCATTTAATCGATAGTTTCAAAACGTTCTTCGTTTGCAGAAGCTTTTAAAACAGATTAAACAATCGTGCGTTTAGGAAAAACATTTATTTCTTTTGAAAACCGAGGTTTCCTACTACTAGCAGTTGTAATCCATAAGGTAAAGATAATTAAAACCCAAAACCAAAGTCCGAAAGTCCAATTACAACCCAAAAACATAGCCAGTAAAAATAGAATAGAAATAAAACCAATTATCGAAAATATAGGTTAAAAACCATGAAAGTCCAAAACCGTGGTCACGGCCAAGTCCTCCGCCTCACCGATCCGTCTAGATCTGGGGATTACCTATGCACATTTAAACAAAATGGGTGAGTTTACGAAAACTCAGTGTGTAATCACACAGAAAACAAACAATAGCAAATCACAGTGTACAGTTAAAGCAGTCCTAGGCCTAATCCCTATTTCAGTATCAGTAGCAGTAGCAGTTTGGGCCTTAGCCCATTTCAGTATAGTATCAAATATGCAGTAGGGCCTTAGCCCATCACAATATCAACTGCAGTTATGTAGTATTCAATAACAAAGTCCTACCCAACCAGCCTCTACACACCATCTCCATCCAACCTTACACTCCATGTGGGGATCAAATCAACCCACCCATCCCTACACTCCAGGTAGTATCGAATGCGGCACAAAATAGTAATTTGCAACTGAGCTGCCAGTATGTTAGGCTTAAGAGCCGTTCAGTACACTTCCTCCAAATATAATGAACTCAATCCCATGCAATGCAACATACAAGTCATGACATGCTATCTCAGGACATCAGTACATATAACCAGTTCAGTATACAAACATACTATCATCATGCTCAACACATATATAAATCAAACAGTAAGTTAGTACAATTAGGGGTCCAAGTGATGCTTATCGACCCTACAGTAGGTTCACAGTCGACTTGGGAGACCTGTGCAACCTTAGCAATCAATTTAGTGATAATGGGTTCACACGCCCATGTGGTCTGCCCGTGTGGGCCCACACGCCGTGTGGCCCACTTGACCAAAATTGGCCTTGACCATGTGGTCCATTTTTAATGTAACCCGTGCTTGCTAAATATTCATATATGTTTTCACTATTTACTTATATGTTCCTTCAAAGCTGTCTACTTGAGTTACTGTTACTAAATTATTTCTATCTTGAGCTACAAAATTCCGAATTAAGTTTTACTTGATGCTTTTGAAACTAGATTCAAATACCTTTCTACCATAAAATTTTTAGAATTTTTGGTTCAGCCAATAAATACAGTAAAATCTTCATTCTTACCCCTATTCTACTGTTTGATAGCTTTGATCTTTCTTTGCTAAAAATTAATTATCTCTTAGTAAAAAATTTGGATGATGTTACCATTTGTTTCTATTGAAAATAGAGTCATTAATAATTTAAACATGTAAATTTTAGCCCCTAATTAATTTTCTCCATTTTTTTGATGATTTTCCAAAGTCAGAATAGGGGAACCCAAATTCATTCTGACCTTGTCTCACAAAACTTATTATATCTCATGATTTATAATTCCATTACTTACACCATTTTTTCTATGAGAAACTAGACTCAATAAATTTTAATTCAATATTTTTTTCATCATCTAATTTGATTTGCAAAATTTATGGTGATTTTTCAAAGTTAGCCTACTGCTACTGTCCAAACAGCAAGCAATTTCAGCTTTTCACTGAATCTCGTTTTCTGCGTTTCGGGTACACATCTAGTTTTATTTGATGCTAAAATAGTCCCGAGCAATCCAAAGCCTATAATTGAACAAATAACACTAATTTAATCTCACATAACGTGATCCTAAATCTAACTCGTATCGATATTTTAACCTATAAGCGACTAAACCTTACCTTCAACCGATGAACAGTAATTCCCACACAAACTAAGACTCCGATTGGTGATTACGAGCCCTTGAATCCTCCCCTAATTGGCATAAACAAAACACTTCAGAAAAAAGTTTACAAATAGAGACAAATCACTTATCTAAAACTTACCGAACGATCGCAGACAAACATGGAGCGACATGAGGTAGAGTGGGAAAAGAAAAATCAAGAAGATGAAGGGTAAAAGAGAGCAGAAATTCGGCAGCAATGAAGAGAAAAACGTCAAGAGGGTGGAGGGATTTTGTGGAAAGTAAAAAAGGGAAAAAAAGGTGAACAGGATATTTGATAACCACCCCAATCCATTATTTCTCTCCATCAAACTCCCCACTAAATCTACTACTCAGATTTTTAGTCCATCTCAAACTCTCCTGAACGCACGAGTAAAAATAATGTTCATGCCAAGATTCGAACACAGGACGTCCTTCACACCAACACTCCACTTATCCACCAGACCAGTAGGCCCATTCTGTTAATTATTTGCCAACTTTTATTTAAAAGCCTACTGACCAAAGATGTCCAGGTCCTGGCTTGAACTTGAAACCTCCTAAACACACCCAAAACACATAACCACTAAAGCAGATAGATATTTTGTGTCACACATTCACAATACCCAAAATTAAAATTTTGGGGCGTTACAATTCTACCACCTAAAAAAAATTCCGTCCTCAAAATTTACCTGATCAGAACAGATGAGGATACATCGCAACCTCAGGCTCCCATGTGGCCTCCTCAGTGCTATGATTACACCATAGAACCTTTACCAGTGGAATGGATTTCCTTCTTAAAACCTTAATGTCGCAATCCAGAATCTGAACTGGCTCTTCCTCAAAGGTAAAATCTGGCCTAACCTCGATCTCTTTAATAGGGACAATATGAGTAGGATCAGAGCGGTAGCACCTCAACATGTCCTCTAGTATCTAAATCACCCTCACAAACTGACCATCAGTCTGAGGATGGAATGTAGTACTGAAGTCCAACCTTGAACCTAGAGCCTCAAATAACTTCCTCCAAAACTGAGTCACGAAATGAGGATCTCTATCAGAGGTGATCGAAACCGGTACTCCATGCAATCTCACTATCTCAGAAATATAAAGTTTCGCCAGCTTCTGTAGAGAATAATCAGTACGAATTGGTATGAAGTGGGCGGACTTGGTTAATCGATCCACGATGACCCATATTTAATCCTTCTTAGTGGGTGTGAGAGGCATCCCATTAACGAAATCCATAGTTACTCGCTCTCATTTCCAAAGAGGCATCTTAACCGGCTGCAGCAAACCCGAAGGTAACTGATGCTCAGCCTTAACCTGTTGGCAATTCAAACATTTGCCCACAAAATCAGTAACCTCACGTTTCAACCCTAGCCACTAATATAACTCATGAAGGTCTCGATACATCTTATTTCTGCCAGGATGCATAGCATAAGGGCTAATATGCGCCTCTCTCAATATGGCCTGTCTCAAATCAGTATCATTCGGAACATAGATTCTCCCACGGAAATAGAGTACCCCATCACTGTTCAGTCCAAAATCCGTAGTACTACCACCCTTAATTTGCCGGAATCAAAGACCCAACGACTCATCCTCCAACTGCTTACCCTTAATCTGCTCAATCCATGACGGCTTAACCTGAAGCTTAGCTAATAAACTACCATCATCAAATAAACTTAGGCGAGCAAATATCGCCCTCAAATTAGTCATAGCCCTACGGCTCAGTGCATCAGCCACCACATTGGCCTTACTAGGGTGGTACTCAATGGTGCAGTCATAGTCTTTAAGCAGCTCAATCCGTCTACGCTGCCTAAGATTAAGTTTATTTTGAGTGACGAGATACTTGAGACTCTTATGATCAGTGTAGATGATACACTTCTCACCATATAAATAATGCCTTCAGATTTTCAGTGCGAATACCACAACGACCAACTCCAAGTCATGTGTCAGATAATTCGCCTCATGGGTCTTAAGCTGACGAGACGCATAGGCTACCACCTTACTATCCCGCATCAACATACATCCCAAACCGACATGTGATGCATTACTATAAACAGTGAACTTCTTTCCAGGCTTCGGCTGTATCAGAACAGAGGCCTCAGTCAGTAAAATCTTGAGCTTCTCAAAGCTCTCTTGTTGTGCATCAGTCCAGTTAAACAGCACACCCTTACGTAGCAACTTAGTCAAGGGTGCTGCAATCAATGAAAAACCCTCTACAAATCGTCGATAATATCCTGCTAGTCCCAGAAAACTGCGGATCTCAAACACGTTCCTAGGCTGCTTCCACTGCAATACAGCCTCAATCTTTCGAGGATCAACTTGAATCCCCTCAACCGAAACTACATGACCAAGAAATGTCTCCTCACGCAGCCAGAGCTCGCACTTACTAAACTTAGCATAGAGTTGTTTTCCCCTCAAAATTTGAAGAATGACTCGAAGGTTCTCATCATACTCATCATCAGTCCTCAAGTAAACTAGTATATCGTCGATGAATACCACTACAAATCGATCCAGATAAGGCTGGAACACTCGATTCATTAAATCCATGAAAGTTGTCGGTGTATTAGTCTGTCTGAATGGCATCACTAGGAACTCATAGTGACCATAACGAGTCTTAAACGCTGTCTTATGAACATCAGCCTCCTTAGCCCTTAATTGATGATATCCAAATCGAAAGTCAATCTTGGAGAAAATAGAAGCTCCTCAAAACTGGTCAAACAGATCATCTATCCTCGATAACGGGTACTTATTCTTAATGGTCATCTTGTTCAGTTCCTGGTAATTCTAAGCCTTAGTCTCTTTAATTTTTGCAATTATAATTATGATTTCAGTTGTTGAATGTTGTGCTTATGATATATTAATATTTAGCTAAATAGATTGCAAATACCGGTGAATATTAGTGATGAAGTGATGAAATTATGAATTTTTTGTGATGATATGTAATGTTTTTTTGTATTGATGCTCTTAATGCATGTTTATACTTGAAGATCATGTGCATGATTAGAATTAAAGAAAATGAGAGTTCAGACAATTGATTGTACCAATCCAACTCACTAAGCACGAGGAATCGAGAGACCTAATGTTTTGCTAGGCTTACAAGTGAGAGTCGTGATTTAGTAGGGAATATTAGTTCCTAGGGTTTTTAGTTGTATGTCTATTTTCATTTTGTGCTTCATGTTCATATTCATCTCCTCTATCAACTCAAGCTCATCACCTATTTCATTTTTTTGATTCGTTGAACATCTTTTAACTATATCAAATCAAACATATCACATCCAAAATCCTTTAAACCCAAAAATTAGGAACTTTAGGGGTTAAATTGAAAAGATCGAAAGTTGGTAGTCTTCATTGGAAAACCCAAAAAAGATAGTAACTGAAATTGGACAGGGTTGAAAAGCAATCCTAATTCGGTTAGGATATAACCAGCTAGTCTCTTAGTGGGAGACAAAATGATTATGGATGAATGGTTGATATACAGTTGAAGACCTTGCATGAAGGGTTATAAATAGTTGAGAAATGAATCATCAGACGAATTTCTCTCAGTTTGCTCTGAGAAAGCAATGGTATTGGAAAGCTCTACATGGAGCGGTACTTATGAGGTTTAAGTCGAAAAAATAGAGAAACCAATAAGCTGGTAAGGTTCTAAGCCATTTGGTGTATGTAAGATTCAGAAAACAAAGTTAAGAGTTTCCAAAACCATTTTAAGGGTTCTACATGTTCCTGGAAAACTAAGTTTAAAAGATTCAGAAAACAAAGTTAAGAGTTTCCAAAACCATTTTAAGGGTTCTGCATGTTCCTGGAAAACTAAGTTTAAAAAGAGATTTACTGAGTTTAACCCATGATTTGGTTGTCATGCTTAGCTTCCAAGAAAATGGAAGCCCTTACATTTGGGAAAGCTAAGAAGATAAGAAGAAGAAGCGTCAGGTGAGTTTCTGCACTCTAACCTTGAAATGATAAGTATGTTGAAAGTTTGCATGGATGTATTAGTATCTGCCAACCTAGTTCAGTATGCATGATTACATAGGGTTTATTCATAAATTCATATATTGCATATGAAATTTATGATAAGGGAAATCAGGAAAGGGATTAGAAGAAGCTAGGAACATGGGAAACGAGACTTTCTATCAGATATCGCAGACTTTCTATCAGATATCACCATACAGTGTTGTTGTAACCGAACTGTGATGTGCGAAGCTCTAGGCCTTGCGGAAGGGACATTGCGGTGTTCGAACATCAAAGTATAAGATGGTGAAATGGAGGAATGGATAGAAGGAAACAAGATGAGTGGGTAGGAAAGATCATGGAGGTAACACCCCTAACCCGTATCTAACGTCGGAACAGGGTTACGGAGCATTGCCGGACTTATAGATCAAACAAGTAAACATTTCATGTACATTTCTCATTCAAATCGAAAACCATTCATAAACAATCATATGGTCCCTAATACGAGCCCTTGAGGCTCAAAATAAACATTAAAAATGGTTCGGGACTAAACCGAGTACTCAAGAAATTTTTTGGAAAACATTGAATGTTTTTCAAAGTGCAGGGGACACACGCCCGTGTGGCAAGGTTGTGTATCTCACACGGCCAAGAGACACGCCTGTGTCTCAAGCGGTGTGGGCATTCAAAAAGGGGACACACGGCCGTGTCCCAGCCCGTGTCTATACCCATGTAACTCACTAACTTGGGTCACACGGCCAGACCACACGCTCGTGTGTCAGGCTGTGTACCGTTCGAAATGGCCTCACATGCCCGTGTGCTAGGCCATGTGAAGCTACTGACTTGATTTCTATAGAAGTTACAAGGGACACACGACCGTGTCACCTGACACACAGCTAAGACACATGCCCGTCTGGACAAAAATAGGCTATTTTCCAAGCCATATTTCTCACCCAAATTGGTACCAACTTAAACACAACAATTTGCATATAATCGTGGCATAATTAAACATTCAAAACCAACCAATATCAAGCTTATAACATGTAATATCCACACATACAACAGAATGTCCATAAACACCTCAATTGACAACTTAAAATCATGCAAACTATGTATCTCAAACATACCTAAATGGTCAAAGACATATATGCATCATTGTGCCTATAACTTAACATGTATGCCACTTATCAAACTCAACCATTTGGTACCCAAAATACCAATTCACAACCAAAGCATTCACATGGCAACCATACATCACATACAATAAGGCTATTTACATATTTACACAACAAAATATATCAAATTCAAGCCAAATCCAATGGCTAAATACATGGCAAAACACATAGGCTACTATTAGCCAAAATGACCTATACATGCCATTAAGCTCAAAATATAATGTCAAAAGTACCAAAATAAGCGTTTGATAGTGTGATGAGATCTCCGACAACTTCCAATCCGAACAAGCTTCCGAAACACTGTTCAACACAAAAAATAAACGGAGTAAGCAATTAAGCTTAGTAAGTTCGTATAAAACAGAATTTAACTTACCATTTAACCACAATCCAGGTAAGTAACTCAAAGCATAACACGAATCAATTTGGCCAAAGCCTAACACATGATCATTAACCAAGTTAGCTATGTATTCATATAAAAACCGAGAATCATGCATCAATTCATCAATTATATGAAATTTCATGTACATGTAACATCTATACCGTGTATCCGTATATCATATAAACCATTTCCATGTAAATACCTATACTAGTTCGTATCGAACTCAAATAAACTCGTAATAGAATTGTGCCCGTTGAACCACTTAGAATATCGTTAGATACGCGAGTAGTACACACAAGGTGTACTGAACTATAATCCGTCAATTCTTATTCATGTATGCTCATACGAGCTATAAATGGTAAACACCTCCGAGTTGAAAAATTGTAAGCTCATACGAGCTGAGTATCGGTAAGCTCATAAAAGCTAGAATTGGTAACCCTAATGACATGTCATTTGTATCCTACGAATTCCTAAGGTTCAAACGGGACTCGGTATTCTTCGTACATCGTCGGTTATGCGCTTGATAATTGTACATAGTAATTACACAATCCACATACATATATTTTAATTAAAGCATATAAATAGGCAATTTAATTACACGAACTTACCTCAAACTCGGACGGAGATAAAACGATCGATTAGGCCACTACTTTGTCTTTTCCCCGATTTAATTCCGAATGTTGCTTTTCTTGATCTATATAATCAAATTTAACCAATTTAATCCTCATTCTACTCAATTCAATCAAAAAATCACGTTATGGAAAATTACTATTTTGCCCCTATACTTTTGACTTCTTTACAAATTAGTCCCTAGGCTCGTAAAAATGAAATTCATGAAATTTTACCACACCCAACCCTAGCCGAATATCATATATGCTCCTAGAAGCCCATACATTTCACAATTTTACACATTTACTACACAATTTTCACATTTCTCAATTTAACCCCTAAATAACAATTTTATCAAAACTCACTTAACAGAAGTTGTTTGACTCACAACAAAGATTCATTTTCTTCCATTAAACTTCACAAAAAACTAAAATTTATTCATGGTAGGACCCTAGACTTTCAACTATTTTGAAAATTAGTCCCCTAATTAGCTAGGTTAAGCTACAACAATTCCAAAAACATAAAAATCAACAAAAATGGGACAAAGTATCACTTACATGCAAGGGACTTTTTTTTGCAAAATTTTCAAGCTTTTCCAATGGTGCTTCTTGCTGAAATTTTCGGTTGTGCATGAATGGAGAAGATGAACATTTTGTTTTATTTTATTTTTATCTTTAATTGGCTAATTATTAAATTACCTTTACCTAACTTTAAAATTTTCATAATTACCAAGCCATGCACATCCAATATCATATTTAATGGTCTAATTACCATACAAGGACCTCCACTTTAGGGTTTTATAGCTATTTAACACTTTTAGCTAATGGAACACAACTTTTGCACTTCACACTATTTAGTCCTTTTTCATAAATTGAGCATACATACAGTAAAATTTCTTAACAAAATTTTTATACTATAATATTACCATGCTGTAGATATTAAAATAATATTAAAATAAAATTTTTGACTTCAAATTTGTGGTCCCAAAACCACTATTTTGATTTCACTGAAAAAGGGTTGTTACATCATAGCTAGGCCATGATATCGATCAGAGGCTATACGCAAAAAAAGAAAAAAGTGAGACCATAGCTGAAAGATGCTATGGCATTAGAATAAAAAAAGAGTAAGACCATAGTTGAAAGATGCTATGACATCAGGATAAAATTGAGTAAGACCATAAGTCAAAGACGTTATAGCATCATGGTAAATGAGACTAATACCATGGTTGAAAGATGCTATTGAAATCTTGGACCAAGATTTCCAAGATTTAAAATATTGATTTTCTTGATTCTTGAAATTGTCTGAAACAACAAAATTAGACCAAGATTCGGTTTATTGATTTTCTTGAAAATAAAAAAGTGAATCTTGATTTTCTTTTTCGGTCGTGTGACATCTAGGGCCTTGGTAACGAAGTCTTGGATGGTCTCATTCAATCTTACTCAAATTTGCTTACCCTTTGACCTCGTTATTGGGCCTTGAGGAAATTTGAGTCCATCACGTCCATGAGCCTGATTTTGGGCCTTGTAACTCGTATCACACTTGAAGGGATAAAACCCATTGGGTGTAAATGAGTCTTTAAGATAAAGATTGACATGGATGGAAAAGTGCAATCATATAAGGCCAGTTTAGTGGGAAAATGTTATAATCAAATTGAAATCGTTGATTATGAAGAGACCTTTTCACCAATCATTATGGTTAAATCCATTCGAATTATGCTTGCTTTTGTGGCATTCTATGATTATGAGATTTGTCATATAGATGTAAAGACTACTTTCGTTAATGGGAATTTGCAAGAATAGATGTATATGATACAATTTGAAGACTTTAAGGCTACTGCAAATCTTAATCAGGTATGCAAACTACAAAAATCCATTTATGGATTAAACCAAGATCTAAGAGTTGGAATATCAGAATTGATGAAACGATTAGAGATTTTGATTTCATTAAAAATCCCAATGACTCATGTGTCTATAAGAAGAAAAATGGTGACTCAATTATTTTCCTATTATTATTTTTCAATGACATAACAATGGTAGGAAATGACATACCTATGATACAAAGCACTAAGATCTGTCTTTCCAAGTAATTCTCTATGAAGGATCAGGGAGAAGTAACCTATGTTCTGGGAATTAGGACTTATAAAGATAGATAAAAAGGGTTGCTTGGACTCTCTCAATCTATTTACATAGACAATATGCTAAAAAGGTTTAGCATGGATTCTTCCAAGAAAGGAAATTTTCCTATGGTGCATGGTGCACATTTCTCAAAATAGATGAGTTATAAACCTTAAAAAGATGAGATAAGAATAGATAAGGTTCCATATGTTTCGAAAGTGAGATCTATCATGTATGTCATGTTATGCACAAGACTTGGTGTATCTTATGAGCTAAGTATCACGAGCAGATATAAAAGTAATCTTGGTGATGGTCACTGGACTACTGTGAAAAACATTCTAAAGTACTTATAAAGAAATAAGGACATTTTCCTAGTTTATGGAGGGACTAAACTTCGAGTTAAGGGACAAATGTTGCATTCCAATCAAATAAGGATGACAACAAATTGCATGATGGATTCATGTTTACATTAAATGACACTGCAATCAATTGTAAAAATTCCAAACAAGCGATGATAGTAGACTCAACAACTGAAGCTAAATACATATTCGCATGTAAGGCTACAAAGGAGGCTATTTGGATTAAAAAGTTCAATACTTAACTAGATGTGGTTCTGAGCATTGTTAATCTAGTACCAAGGTATTGTGATAAAAATGGTGGCAATAGGAAACTAATGGATGGTGTAACACCCCTAACCCATTTTCGTCGCTAGAATAGGGTTATAGAGCATTAATAGAGTTCACAAAACAAATACAGGTAATTCATGTCATTTACTATTCATATTTGAAATCAGACATATTCAATCATATTTCCCTTAAATGGACCTTCAAGGGCCAATTCATGAGTTAGAATCAAGTTGGGACTAAATTAGGAACTCAGAGAATTTTTTGCGAAATTTTAAAAATTTTTCGTAGATGCAGGGGACACACGCCCGTGTGGCCAGGCCATGTGGTTGACACAGCCAAGTGACACACCCGTGTTCCAGGTTGTGTGGGCATTCGATATGAGACACACAGTCGTGTCCCAGCCTGTGTCCTTACCCATATAACTCTCTGACTTGTGTCACACGGCCAGCCACACGCCAGTGTGCTAGGCCATGTGGTAAATTTAACTTTCAAAACTTAGGTGCAGGGGACATACGGTCAAACCACACGCCCATGTGCATAGCCATGTGTCACACACGGCTGAGACACACATCCGCGTCTCTACCCGTGTGGACAAAAATAGGCCATTTTTAAGGCCATATTTCTCACTCATTTTGCCTTACACCTACAACATCACTTAAGCATATTCACCAACCAATTTCAAACATTTAAACCAAGCCAAATACAAGTATTATGCATAACATATCATTACATATATTTATTTATTCGAACTTACCTAATTGTATAATTATATAAATTTACCAAAATTCAATCCAACCATACTAAATACATATATATATTAAACATGATATAACCTCATACATATACATCAAACATGCCATTACTAGTCATTCCAATGGCTAGATACAACCAACCATTTAATACCATCATTGGCCAACTTAGTCTATACATGCCATTATATCAAAATAAGTTTGCCATTTATACCAAAACGAGTTGTAGTATAGTGTGATGATACTTCGACCGATTTTCCAACCTTCAAGAGCTTCCAAGTCCTATTAAACAGAAGAAAGAAAACAAAGTAAACATTTTAATGCTTAGTAAATTCGCATAACAGGAAATTAACTTACCATTCATGTTCATTTAAAATAAACATACAAATAACATGCATCTAAGGCAAATTGGTCAATTGCCTAAACACATATACTCATCAAGCAAGTTAGTATGAATTCCAAGTACTTTTCATGTAACAAAGATGAGCTCATCGTGTAACAATTTCACATACATATGCTTTCCATATCATATATCCATATATCTTATACATTTAAAATAATTTATCTCAAATTAAGATTATCTCATATCAAAACTTTACCTGTTGAGTTTATTTGAAATTTCAATGGATACACTGGTAGTATACTCAAAGTGTACGAAACTATAATCCGTCAATTCATATTCGGGAGTGCTCAATAGAGCATATAATCAGGAAGCACACTTTCGAGCCAAATAACGGAAAGCTCATGTGAGCTATGTAACTGGAAGCTTATTCGGGCTAAATAACAAGAAGCTCATGAGAGTCATAGTCGGGAAGCTCGTGTGAGCAAATAATAGGTAGCTCCGAAGAGCCATTAATTGGGAAGCTCCGGATAGCCATATATCGGGAAATTCAAGCGAGCCATATCAAGAAGCTCCAGAGAGCCATTAATCAGGAAACTCACAAAGAGCCTTTAACCGAGAAGCTCACAAAGAGCCATATAACAGGACGCTCATATGTGTTGCGGTGTGCCCACAATACATGCAGGATCACAACCGATCGGGATGTTTCGAAGAGCTATTTACGGGAAGCTCACAAGAACCATATAACGGGAAGTTTGAGAGGGCTTATACAGGATTCTCTTTTGAGCTATGGTGTGACTGCAACATATGCAAGACCACAACCAATACAGAAAACTTGTATCCATCGATTTTCATTTGTTCAAACATGATTTAACACTTATCGGGCATTATCGGATATTCGATCAATTTCATATACATGAAAATTACATAATTCACATATACAACATGTAATTCAAACATATAAATGTACACAATTTAGTTACACGAACTTACCTAGATACTTGTTCGTATACAAGAATCTACTAATCCGATACTTTTTGTTTTCCTCGATCGAATTTCGTTTTTGGTCTTTCCGAATCTATATAAATGAATTTAATCGTCAATTTATTACATTTCATATTCAAATCAACCCAATTCACTTTTTAGGCAAAAGTACCATTTTGCCCCTATACTTTTGATTAATTCTAATTTCAACCCTAGAATTTGAAAATGAAATTAATGCAATTCAATCCTTAATCCAAGCCTAACTGAATTTTTCATATAACACTTACAGCTCAAATATTTCATAAAAATTAGAAATTTTCCATGAATTTAACATCTTTACAATTTAGACCCTATATCACAATTTCATCAAAATTCACTTCACAAAAGTTGTTTATCTATCAACAACCTTGCATTTTCTACCATAAATTTCAAAATTTCAGCATATTCATCCATGGAAAAACTTTAATACTTTAATAACCTTGCAAATTAATCCCCAAAATAGATAGATTAGGTTATTACGATCTTAGAAATATAAAAATTACTAAAAAAAGGACATGATTACTTACCCAATTAAGCTTGCTTGAATTTCTCTCTCTTAGCTAGGTTTTCCATAGAAAACTTTGGGGAAGATGATATAAAATGATGATATTTTCTATTTAGTTAAAATATCATCTTTTATTATTTCTTTTTTCCAATTTAGTCCTTTTCTTTTCTTAAATTTTCATGGTTGAATCATCATAAATATCTACTAACTACATTTAATGGTCTAATTGCCATATAAGGACCTCAAATTTTTAATTCTATAACTATTTACAACCTATAGCTACTAAAATTCAACTTTTGCATTTTATGCAATTTGGTCCTTTCCTCCTAATTAAATATAAAATCGGTAAAAATCTCTTATCAAAATTTTCATACGTCTTTCTTATCATAATGCAGACCATACAATATTATTAAAATAAATTTTCTTTCTAACTCAAATTTGTGGTCCCTAAACCACTGTTCCGATTTCACTAAAAAGGGGTTGTTACAGATGGGAAGTGGAAACCCAAGAACAATTCGAAGGAAAAAGAAAAGTGAGATATAATGCTTTTTATGTTGTGGTCCATATAGAGTAAGAGACTGTCGACAGCAATCCAAGTTCGCCATCATCAACAAAGAAAAAGAAGTGAAGCTTAAGGAGAATATGTTATTGAAGCTTGGATCAATGATACTCAATCCTGCTAAAGTGGAGAGGGATCACAAGAAGAAAAGGTTGATGTCTGTGGACATCAACATTGTAGGCCGAAAGACGAGTGCTCTTGGTTTCTTAGTTAGCAAATTGACTAAGAGGATTAAGACGGTTAATTCCAAAGAGGTCCCAACTGTAGAAGTAGTATAGGGAGTTGAGCTGCAAATTGACGAGGGGAAAAACAAGGAGGATTTTGAGATAAATCATTTAGATGATTAGGACTTTGTGCTTGGATTGTGACAGCCCAAAATTGACCCTAGTCGGGAAGTGGTTTCGGGACCGCTAAACCGAGTCACAATAATAATTAGATGTTATATCCTATGTTTATTTCATGTGAAAGTGCATGTGTGAAAATTTCATGCTTTGATTTTGCCAATTGTGAGTGAAATTTTGAAATGTGACTCATGTGAAAATTTTTGCAAATGCTATAGGCTAATTTGTAGTGGCCAAATAACTTATAGTATGAAATAGGTGGATTTGCATGTCAAATTTCCCACCTTAAAACAAGGTGGCCGGCCATGATGGGCATGATGAGCAATTGTGCAATTTTTTTTATGGAAATTATGGCATAAGTATGGCACAAATAAAATATGTTAATTTGTGTCATAAAATGTTGGGATAAAACAAATAAAATAAGGGGCATGGGCATAAAATAATGAAAAGGAGTATGGTGAATACAAAAAAAAAATGTGTGTGTAGTTGTTTGTCCCCCCCCATTGCCGTGAGCTAAAGAAAAGAAAGGAGAGAATTTTTTTGTTCATCTTTTTCTCATCTTCATACTTGCCGAAACTAGAAAGAAAAACAAAGAAAAAAATTTCTCATCCTTTGGTTCATCCTTGGCCAATAATTTTAAAGAGGAAGGAATAAGAAAGGTGAAGAGGTTCGGCCATGCATGTAGCTAGGCTAAGGTATGTTTGATGATGTTCCATGAGATGCATGCATGTTTTGGTTGTTAGCTTGAGTTCTACCTAGCCCATGGTCTAAATCTTGCTATGTGATGGAAATGACACTTGACCATGGATGCATCATTCTTGGTTGATGTTTGATGTGGTGGTGATGAGACGTGAGGATGAGTTAAGATTCGACCTAGGTAGAGGTTGTGTTAATGCCATTGCATGCTAAATATGAAGCTTGTTAATGATGCATGTGATGATGACTTGATGATTCTTGAACCTCCTTTTTAGCATTTTTGAGTGAACACATATGTGCATTGGTTGCTAAATGGAGAAGAATCGGCTAGCAAGTTGTGTGCTAAGGCCGAATGTAACTTTTACATGTTAATGAGCAATACATGTGTTAAATCGATGGGAAGGGAGAGGATGCTTTACTAGTGTGTATATGTGTGTATTAAGTGTTGAAATCGGCCCCAAAAATAGACATGCATATTCGGCCAAGGAGGAAAAAAATTAGCTAATATGTTGTGTTGATGCATGATTTCACATGTATGTGACTTTAATGTCTAATGTATAAATATGGGCTAAGTGCCTTGTGTTCATCTTTTCGATGCCTAAATGATGAAATCAATTTATTTGTTTAATTAAGCTCAAGAGCAAAGGGGAAATAGATCCGATAAAGGGAAGGAAAAAGTGGTCGAATAGTTAGCGGAATCGTTTGACAACACCCGAGGTAAGTTCTTGAGTAAGAGAGCTTAAATTACGATGTGATTAAATCATGTTTTAAGCAAATGAAAATCATGCTCTATGTGTGGCTATTGAGCCGAATGTGCAAGGATGTATGTGCCTTGTGTTTGAGTTTTGGCAAATGAAAATGAAATACGAATGTGCCATGAATTATTGTTAGATGTGCATGATTAATTGAATGCTGTCCGGGCTAAGTCCCGAAGGCTCTGTGCTAAGTGACTATATCCGGACTAAGATCCGAAGGCATTTGTGCGAGTTATTAATTCCGGGTTAAGTCCCGAAGGCCTTTGTGCGAGATACTAATTCCGGGTTAAGTCCCGAAGGCATTCGTGCGAGTTTTAAAATCCGGGTTAAGTCCCGAAGGCATTGTATGAGTTACTATAACCGGGCTATGTCCCGAAGGCACTTGAACGAGGAGCTATATCCGGTTAAATTCCGAAGGTACGTGATTTTGGTAATGAATGAGCTTGCTGTAAAATTCCAGCTAATACTCGAAAAACATCCCAATATTGGGATATGTTACGTATGTGTTGAATTTAATCGAGCCCTTACAAATAAATATTCGCTCAGTTGATGAACGAGCTACCGGCCTTCGGCTAAGTTGGTCTTTTGTGTATGTACATAAGGGTTAACGTTGTGAAGTAAGTTTGATATCGGAAAAATTGTGTATTATGAAATATTCCGTTTAGCTAAATGTGTGCTATGCTTTCGTTATGCTGGAATTTCTTGCTCAAAACTTACTAAGCATAAATTGCTTACTTCGTTCCATTGCTCCTCTGTTTTATAGATTTTTGGTTCTCCAGCTATCGGACTCGGGATCTTGAAGTCGAAGTCGCCCACACTATCAAAGGCTCTTTTGGGTACTCTTTTGGTTGAACTTTGATATGGCATGTATAGGACGACCCATTGTTGTTTTTCGAGTACTTTATGTGATGTATAAGTTTTGGATAGCCATGCGAAAATGGCTTATATGTGTTTGAGTATAATGTTATAATCATTTGGTGTGGATATGCTTGACAAGGATTGGCCACGGGGATGGTTAATCACTTTCATAAATTGTGCCATTTATGCAAAAAGGGCTAGTTGAATCATGGAAACCATGAAATAGGTAAAGCCCACCTTAAAGGCAGATGCTGACAGCAGCAGTGACGTAGATTTGGAAAATCACTAAAAATAGTAGGAATGGAATTAAATAGTGAATAAATTATGTAAACAAACCTTGAAGAATCTACTTTCATAGGAAAGTAGCGAAACAATCATATGGACAGTATGTTAAGAGATATTCAGGTTCTCGTGAGACAGGGCCAGAACGGGTTCTGGATTCCTTGTTCCGACTTTGGAAATTGATTATAAATTAACCAGAGATAATTAGGAGTCATACCATATATGTATAGATTCATCTCTGAGTCTAGTTTCTATAGAAATAAACGGCATCAGTATTGGAGCCCTGTACAAGGAGATATCCAAGTCGTAATGCGCAAAGGTCAGGGTAGTCGATTCCTGTAACATGGGAGACTTTAACTAATAAACTGTACTAATTGGCCCAATCAAAAATTCTAGAAAAAAAATATGTAGATGGGCATATGAGTCTAGTTTCAGGGAAAAATCACGAAACTGATTTTCGAGTTGTGAAGCTCAAGATATGATTTTTAAAGCGACTAGTACACAGATTGGGCAGTGTCTGGAAATTTTTCAAAGTTTGTTAACACCTCGTGTTCGACTCCGGTGTCGGACTCGGGTTCGGGGTGTTACATGGATTGAATTTCATCTTGATCAGATTAGTTCTCTTTTGATTGCTTTTGCCAATTATATTTGTATCTTGAATACTTGACAACAACAATGTATTGTGTTAGTGAGTAGAGACACGAGGGGTGCAACCAAGGTATTGTCTGCAATCCAGCTATCCAAGGATTTCCATGTGGTGGGAATATTGACTTGGTAGGTCAAAGTGCTACGAAGACCCCTTTGGAAAGTCTAGAGATATAGAAAAATGATATGAAGCCTATTGAATTATTAATGAGGCTACCACCTATGAGAGATGTGGGTTGTGCATTAGACTTTGTGGAAAAAGTAGTGATGCAAAATAGACAACTAAACAGAGTAAATGCTATGAACGACGTACATCTCAAACACTTTTCTATTGTTTTACATTTTGACTTACCATTGGCTTGGCAAAGACACAAGGGCTCTTTTAGAGTTTTGAAGCGAGTAAGCCGTAGGGCTTACAAACCAAGGTTAGTGGCAATACTCAAGGTTAAACTAGTGTTCAATATGGATAGACTGAAGCCTATTTGTGAGGATCGAGGGGATCCCAATCAAGGTGAATCATGATAGGGGCAAGTAAGAGTGGTGGGCTCTTACGATTGAGATGTACAAGAGAGAAATATAGTTTGAGTTAGACAACGATGGAGACATAAACCAAGGCAAATGTTCCGAGGGGTGGAACTACCCGACAAAGAGACAAGTTAAGAATCGACTGAGGCATTAAGACAATTCCGAGAAGAGTCAAACCAGTTTCATTCCAAGTACATGACGAGAGCAACACGAGAATGGGTGGAGTAGAATGTCATGGGTCACAAATCAAAACCTATGACCAATTCAGATAGAGCGTCCCATGGAGGCCAATTGGTTAAATGGGGCTCATTTGACCCACTTGAACTAACCCAATTCGTGGAACCCATGGCGAAGCCCATCCACTTGAAGCCTTAGTGGCTCTATGAAACACTAAAACTAGAGTTATCAGGGTAATTATTGTAAATTTATCAAGGTAATTATTGTAAATCCTAAAGATAAGCACTAATCCCAGTCGTTTATATAATTCAATCTATATCGTTGGATCTGGGGAAGCTCAAATATAAAAAGAGGTATTCTCCCACATTTGTAACCATTCCATCCCATTACACTTCACTTCATTCTTAAGTTAAAGAATATTTTTTAGATTATTTACTCAAACACTTGGTGCGCTATTATTTTATTGTGGCTTTTCTATTTGATTCAAGTCCCTTTTTCTTTTCGAGTTGCTTTCGCTTTATTTCTGTGTCATAGTGAATTTCCCTTAAGAATTCTCATTTTTGAGAGATAGGTTGACTTAGAAAAATTTGAAGCAAAGGAATCGCCTAAGGTCGAACGGTTTTCTAGACTAAAATTCTAACCTCATGACACTATCGAGGGAATACTCAAGTCTTAAGTTTAACTCTTCCATCTTGCATATCAAGTTTCCATGATCCAAGCAGTACTAGTGGCATGTGTTAAAAAAAAGTGTTTCGTACTCTTTACCCTGTTCAAATGACTGGCTCCATGGGAACCCTAGTTATGGTAGATGATAGTTTTTGGTCAACAAATCATTCGCATTAGCAAACATGATGTTTAAAGACTTTTGTTTGGTTATAGTGTAACAATGAATATATTATATCTTTGATAATAATATGTTTATGTTTTAAAATTACTTAATATAGTTGAATCATCACATTCATCTTATTGAACCGAAATTCAAAGATCTAATCATTTTAACCTCTTAATGTAAATAATATAACATGTGGCTTGTGTAGTGACAACATTTGGGGGTAAAAGTATCATAAATGTCTCTATACTAGGAGTTGAATTGCATTTCACTCCCTCTACCTAAAAAAATGATCAAACTAATCTATATACATTAGATCAAACAACAAATTAGTTTTAATTTTTTTTTTAAATTTCATCTATTTGTATGGTTAAAAATTAGTATTCATAACGAAACAACCAAATAGAGATAATAAGTGTTAAAAGTAAAAAATTTTAATCTCATTCTTAATGCGTTTTTGGATGATTAATCAATGCAAAATGGTGAATTTTATACTCTTAATCCTTTAAATTCATGTTTCTATACTTAGGAGAGAATTAGGGAGCAAAACAAGCAAAAACAGAACGAAAATCGGACAATTGGAGCAGACTTCAGGAGCCACACAGGCTGGGCCTTCCCACACGGGCTGGACATACGGTTTTGTGAGCCACACGGTCATGTGCCAGACTGTATGGATTTCGCGATTCGTACTCCAAATATGTGAAAAAAATGCAAATTTTAGGTTTTTCGGGCATTCTAAGACCTATATATACCAAATATAAGAAGAGAAGTGAGGGCCGTCAGAGAATATTGAAGAAAACAACTCGGAAAACACCATTGAAGCTGACTCTGAAGCAGATTTCCACCAAGATAGAAGATCTCCTTTTGATTTCTTTGAAGTTTATTATGAGTTTCTCTATTTTTTTTGTGGTTATATTGTCTTTGAGATGTTTTTATTCGCTATTATGAACTAATTTTCTAAATACCTAAGGGAGATGAACCTTATGATGAACTCTGTCTTTTGATTTCTGTTTTACGCAATAAATACTTGAATCTTGTTCTTAGTTATGTATGCTTAATTCTTGATTTAATATTTCTGAATTATTAATTCATGTTTGATGTAGCATAATTTAGAGATTTCTACGGATCAAGATATTAAGTGAATAAATTGTCTAATTCAGATTGATAATTACAGATGCAATCTAGATGGATTCTTTCTTAGATATTGTTTCACTCCTTGGTTGTTAATTGATTATTTTCCTGATTTGTTTTTTGTCGTGTTCTTAGTTAATTAATTTAGCTAATTTTAGTTTTAATTAATCATTCCAATTTATTAGTTAAATAATAGAAAGACAATAATTACTAGTACTTTTAGTCTGTGGAAATAATATCTTGCTCATCGTAGTTATACTATTTATCGATAAGTGCACTTGCTTTTATCGTATTTTTAGTTGATTTCGTGGACATCAAGTGACATGTGGCATATCACCATGTGTACATTAAAAACTAACATGCTTGACGATATAACCAAACAATGGCACATGGTGTGTAACGTGCACACCATACTGACATACAAAAGACCAATTTTTAACAATTTAAATGGATGAAATTTTTAATAAAATGACATTTGTTCTTTGATCTAACAGATAAAAGCCCATTAACCCATTTTTTGAGTAGAAGAGACAATACAATTTGACTCACTACAAGAGCCTCTATGATACTTTTATCGGCATTTGGATGTTTGAATCATTCATAAATGACAAAAAAGGATACACATAAATAAATAAGTCACAAATTAATAGAAAGAAAAACATACTTGGACATGTCACAAAGATAAAACATGCATAATAGTTGACTGATAATCTACATATCTATCATGGCTGCAATCCATTCAATTGAAGTCATCTCGAATGCTGGCAAGAAACAGTCTAAGCTCTCTTGCTTTCCTTACATGTTCAGGTGATCTCTCAGTTTCCGATTCACTCAAATCGATTATAGTAATGTGTTGATCATTCATTTGAGTGCATCTAGAAACAACCCGGGACTGCACTTGCGGGGAAGGGCTCAAAAGATCTATAACTTCATGTTTTGGAGCAGTAATGTCGGTTTCCTGGCATAACATTGTAGCTCTGCAATAGGAATCCAAAATGATTGGGGGATCTCGGTTCATGAAATTAACCTCGGTTGCTGTCGGCATTTGATCTGATATAACTTCTCTTGAAGCCATGGGACTCGACTCACTCCCTAACTCGATGTCAAGCAACAGATGTTGCAGTTTCTGATCTATTTCGGTCAGAGAACATTGTTTTCCCGATTTCGTCGGTCTTGATTTACGTTGATTTTTCTTCTCTAGTGCTCTCTTATCATCAAACTCTTTGATCTTTTCAGGACAAGCACTGTGGAAAGCAGGAAATGAATCATTTATTCAGAGAATACATTAATAAATACCAAAATAAAGGGCTGCCAAATCTTTGAAAAAATCGAGCTGTTTGAAAGTTTAAGGGTAAAAGTATCATGGAAGCCTTGTAGTAGGAGTCAAGATTGCATTTTGCCCCTTTACTCAAAAAATAGCAAATTAGTCCATGTACATCAAATAAAAGAGCAATTTGGTCCTTTCAGTTCAAAATTTCATCCATTAAAAACACATAGCATGCCATGTGTACATTATGTTGATGTACATGAACCAATTTTTAATAGTAGAAATGGATGAAATTTTAACAAAAGAACCAATTTGCTCTTTGATATAACATAAAGGGACTAACTTGCTCATTTTTTTATTAAAGAAAGCTAAATGCAATCCGTATCCTAGTACAACGGCCTCCATGGTACTTTTACCAAGTTTAAAAATTGAATATGAAAAAGCCCATTTTTTTGTTGGAGTGCATAATAAATTTTTCATCTTTTTATGTTCCAACATAACATCGATAAATGGTGGTAAGCGATTATGATAACGGCCACATACCTCTCTACAAGATCTGAGGGCACTACAGAGCTTTTAATTCCATAAAGTTCTTCCCACAGCACCTCAAAACATTCTCTTCCATGAACTTTTCGGCGCTTGATAATTGCCGATACAGGACACTTAACTGGCACCTGTAACGGCAAAAGATTTTAATGGTATCTAGGATTTACAGATTAGCATCAACAACATCACAAGAATTTTCAATGGAGAATCAAATACTACTGTGTAATATTTTCATGGCATAAAACTGAGAACAAATTATGATGCATATTCTGGTTATCACATAAAAAACTGGAGGCTTACTTATAGGTAAATCACATTCAAACAATCTATTTTAAGTACATGTTCAGGAATAAACTTGTATATAGATGAAAGATGGAAACAGTACCTCCTTCATTGGAATGTTAACATCTAACTGAGACGAAGTAGACCGCAAATAAGCAAATCGTCGTAAATCTCTTTCAGCAATCTTAGGAAGGATGTATTCATCTGAGCCATTAATACATTATGAGCTCATATGTTCAAAAAGCAACAGCATGATTGTAAACATATAGCAAATGTGGCCTTGGCAAAGGGCATTTCCCTTAAGCACATGCACTTGGTAAATTTTGGAGCAAAGAAACTACCTGTTTTTTCAGGAGGCCACTCAAAGAACCGAGAACAGAGCATCTGCAGTTGCTCATGCTGGAATGGACGCTGTACAAGAGCTCTACAAGAACAAAGTAGTTAAAAATTTTCATAGGTGAGCTTCTGAACAAAGCAAGAACAGATGGACAGTAAAAGTACGATGGGGGCCCCTATACTAGGAGTCAAATTACATTTTACCCCTTTACTCAAAATATAGGGAAATTAATCCCTGTACATTAGATCAAAAGGCAAATTGATCCTTACTGTTAAAAGTTTCATCAATTTGTACTTTTAAAAATTAACATGGCAAACGAAATAATCATACAAAAACACATAATGTGCCACGTGTACTCATGGTAATGTATAGGGATCAGTTTTTAATGGTAGAAATTGAAGGAACTTTTAACAGAAGAACCAATCTGCTCATTGATTTAACATATAGGGACTAATTTGCCCATTTTTTGAGTAGAAAGAGCAAAATGTAATCCAACTCCTAGTACAGGAGCCTCCATGGTACTTTTACCATGAATAGACCCAATTCCAATAATCAGTCATCTTAGGCTACTAAGTTTTTAGTTTAGATGTTTGGAGATTTAGATTTCCGCAATGAATATGGCCAATATTTCTTAATAAGGGACTTGTACTAGAAAAAGCAGGTCACATTTATAAACAAAAACACCTCACTGCAAAATTTTCCAAATTCTCTTGAATTGCTGTACTATCTTATGAAAGATTTATCCAAGACTTAAACAATATTAAGAAAGGTCTGCATACACACTAGACACAAACTTTGACATCCATCCATAATTGCATCAAACATGCAGATGTTCATGAGAGCAGACATGTCAATATCGATTTCATTGCATCAAAAGCCTTGTCTTGGTATATGATCATATAATGAGACTGGTCTATACAAATTTTACCTATGGACTACATCAGAGTCAGCTGAATGGCACTTGGGGCTCATATATGCTTCCACCACTCGCAAATACTGATCATCTGTTTGTGAATTCTGAATGCCTCCTATCACAATCAGTCAAAAAGCTAATTGTGTCAATTTGGGTATATATAAGTCGTCTCACATCAAGCTTAAAGTTTAATAACACTCAACCAACATTCTTCTAAATAATAATCTCAGTAAAAATATCAGAATACCTATATTAAGACCTCTCCAAATACAAGGATTTGTTTACTAGTTGGACCAATGTTCTTCATAGGAGTCAATCTCATTATGATATACAAGCATTTTATGTAATAGAGGCAGGTTACTTCATTTACCATTCATGTTCACTTTGCAAGACAATGTAGTTTCCTTGTCATTGCACTTGACCTGACCTTGCTTCTTTGAATTTTTTTTCTTCCTTGTAAAAGAAAGTCCTTCCGATGCAATTTTTCGAAGAATATCATTGTCCCCAACAGATTTAACAATCTGGCATGCTGCCTCCTGCATCAGTAAGGAATGTGAGTCTTATTTTCCGTGAGCATTTTTCAAAAGAAGCAAAAACAGCCCACGAAGATATTAGAAGCAGTTGGTAAAAGTACCATAGAAGTTCCTGGAAGTTAGATTGCATTTTGTCCCCTCTACTTAAAAAATAGGAAAATTAATCCCTGTACATTTGATCAAAGAGCAAATTAGTCCTTTCTGTTAAAATTTTCATCCATTTGTACTGTTAAAAATGGCCATGGTTGATAGAATAACCAGAAAGTAACAAGTGGCATGCCATGTGTACCACATGCTGACGTGCAAGGAACAGTTTTTAACAATAGAAATGAATGTAATTTTTAACAAAATGACTAATTTGCTCTTTGATCTAATGTACAGGGACTATTTTGCCCTTTTTTTTCAATGGTAAAATGCAATCCAGCTCCTAGTTTAGGACCCTCCATGGTACTTTTACCAAACAATTTTGATATTGAAACATACCAGACCAAGACCACGGACACCCTGAGTGTAATCACTGCCAAGAAGAAGGGCCAAAGAAATCTGAAAGTCCCAATATTATGAGTTCCTATACATGGTACAATTAACTAGTATGGTACATGACAAGCAAAGCTGTAAATTACCAAGGAGTTCCTCCCAAATCCAAGTTGTCGCTCTATATCATCCATTTCATAACAAACAACATGGCCTCCTTCGCCTAAGTCAAAACATAAAATGGTTAGCAAGTTCATAATCTACAAAAACAAGTTAAAAAGGAAAATTAATACCCAAAAACTTACCAAGGCAAATGTCTCTGTACACTGTCCTGGCACCAAAAAGGAAGGTATCTGAATCAGAAGAGAAACACCCATCCTGATGATAGTAAAGTAACTTAATGAAGGGACTGCATTTGCAAATATTGAACTAATTTCAATTGTATCACTAAAAAAGAAGAAAAACAACTACTTACACATAAGGATTCTAAGTTTAGTAAAGCGCATTGTGCTTCAGCTTCCTCGATCCTGAATTTCAAGTTTAAAGAAAAAAGAGAGAAAGAAGAATTAGCCCTGGGTTCATTATCCGAAATAAAAAAGCAAATGAAATATTGGGAATTACCCATCTAAACATGGAACTCCAAGTGCTAATCCAAGGAGTTTTGCTTCTTTGATCATACAAGAGAATTCAGATCCCATATTCCTTTTAAGCGAAGACAAGTTTTGTGAATGTGAATTTGCCCCATCTTGAGCCTCAGGTCGTAAGTTTAAGCGCCGCCTGTAAGTACATAATTTGATGGCAGGAATTGACCCATCTACAACGGAATAATGAAGGAAGTGGGTAAAAGTAGTGGAAATACAGAGCCATATCCGAATTTGATGAAAAAGAAAGTTACCAGTAACAAAAATGAGAGAGCAATTCAAGGCAATGAGAGCCCTGAGGCGGTGAAAGAGAGAGGCGAGATAAAGCTTGTTATTGATGGGGCAGTGAGATTTGTTAACATTTTGAAGCTGAACTATCCAACAAGACAGATCTATGCATACCCTTTTGTTGTGGAGATGATGAAGAGGCAATGTTTTCTTGCATTGTTCCAATACATCCCACAGATTCTTCACTCCCATTCTCCGATGCTTCGATTTTTGAATGCCACACAAAGCGCCAAATCCTTTATAATACTACTACTACAACTACGTAACATTTTCATGGGCCGGCTTACCAAAGTCAGACCCCTTCTCCACCAGGCTTGGGCAAAGGAAATCAAATATTATGTTTATTACACCAATTCATCCACCTAATCTCAAAAATTAGAAGATTTTGGTAAAAATATTAAGTTCGATTTAAGTAAAAAACTTAGGGTTGTATAAAATATAAATCAGGCTCGAGCTTAAACATTTGAGGCTTGGGCTTGGCCTGATCCTTTTTTACAATTTGTAATATTTTATATTATGTTATTTTTATATATTATGTGTTGAGTAATATTCTCTCTTGTTCTATTAAAGGAAACATAGAGAGTATTTATACACATTCCTACTGCTACTATTACAGCTCACAATAGGACCCAGTGTTTTGACTTGGCCTTTGGGCCGAGGGCCCTGACATTCCCTATCCCTGGTGCTGACATTCGCTAGGCCTCTTTTGGCTTATTGGACGCTTGCCTGCGGAGCACGCGGCCCTTTCTAACATTAGGATTGACTCTCCCAGCGAACCTTGCACCTGCCAGTCACGAGCGAGGGCTCTCTTCGCACACATGGCTCGCAACCTCGTCCCTACGAGGTTTATTCGAGCTCTCCTCTTGCAGCCTCATTTCTGCGAGCTTTCCTCTTGCAACCTCATTTTTGCGAGGCCTACGCGAGCTCTCCCGCGGGCTTCCCGCGTGAGCTATCTCTGCAAACATCTTGCATTCCATAGAGGTCTTCAGCTGACTATGCCTATAAGCAAACATTTTTCTTCCAAGTCAGGTTCATCCGGGTCAGAGGTCTAGATCCTAACAATTCAGTCCCCCCTTGGTGGGCCTAAGGGACGTTATAAAGTGGCGGGCTTTAGGTCCATTTCAGAAGCAGCTTGCTAGGCATGCCGTGGGGCCATTTTAGACACAGCTGCCTTACCACATGCGAATCCAGGCATTGGGTGCACACATCCGGTCGTTGAGATACGAATCATTTTTCTGTGCTCGCATTTAGGCCATTGGTTCATTTTTGGTTATCCGAACGGTTTTAGGGGTCTCCCTTTAAAAGGGGATAGTCGAGTTTTTAGGTTTCTTCATTGTTTGGCTTTTCTGCAAATAGAAATCGAGGTAAATATCACAAATTTATTTGTTTCTTAACTCCTATATATTTTTTCTTTCTTCTTTTGTTTGAAATATAGTAAGAATGAGAAGAGCTCACAGCTAGATTGTCTCGGCTCATCCTATTCCAATCATTGTGACTAAAAAACCCTATGCCTGCGCCACAACGCCAAAGGAGATGAAACGGGCTCTGGCCATGTGGAGAATCGAGCTTCTCCACTTTGTTTATGATTTTTCCATTCCCTCAGGGTCATACCGCGTGTGTGAAGCAATGGAAGACAGCTTCCTTCTTCCATTGTACGTCTTGGAAATGGGCTTCCACCTTCCTCTGCACCCCTTCTTTTACAGTTTCCTCAACGACTATAGGCTCGCTCCTGGCCAAGTTTTCAGTTTCTCTTGGTGGCTCGCCATGGCGTATTTCCTTGACAGCTGCCAGCGCGACGAGGTCTCTATGTTCTCCATCTTCTAGCATCTATATCAGCTGACAGTGACTGACGTAGGGGAGTCCATGGGGTTCTACTATTTTCCCCTCATCGGAAAGCGTGAACAATTATAAAAAAACCAATGCAAGAATCTTCGCCTAAATCGGGGGAAATACATCCAAGTTCGCAGCCTACTTGGCGAGGGCTTTGGGTTTCCCACTAGATGGTCCTTTCCTAGCAAGGATATGCGCGCTTTCCAGAGGAGCCTCGCCACTGATGAGGCTGTCGCGCAATATTAGAGGTTGCGCGTTGGTCGCATGCTTGCCCTAGAAGAGGTTTTAACTGCCAAGAATGTCTTCAGATTCTATCTGAATGATCTTAGCCCAAATGGTTAGAGGGCTAGTGACAACCAGAAGGTCGCACGGTCAATTGGTGGGCGACCAGCGAGAGACACTTAGCCCAACGGTTCCTGAAACCAGTTTGGGATGATATTGACAGGGCACTTGAGGGAGCCTGCAAACTTCTTTTACAATTATTATGGGATAGTGCTTTGTCACTTTGCCCTTCCAAAGTTTGAGTAAGAGGAGAGGATTGGAGGAGGTACTCACTTGTTACTTACTTCTACTAATCCTATGTGTAAAAGTCTGAAATTGGGCCTAGTCGGAACAGTGGTTTTGGGACCACAAATGTAATATTTTGAAAATTTCTACAGTAAGATGTTATCCTTGGTATAGTAAAATAAGGAAATAAAGTAATAAAAAAGGGTAATATTGAGTTATGTCAATATTGGAAAGTATATTATGACATATTAATTCAAGAAAGGATTAAATCGCAAAAGTGAGAAAAATCAAGAGTAAATATTCAAAATTTGAGGGGTTAAAGTGTAAATACAAAAAAGTTGAAGGACCAAAGGTGTAACTATTATAAGGGTGGAATGATCTAGAAACTAAGAAAAATTGATGGATTAGGACCAAATTGAAAAAGGTGAAGAATTTTGAGGGACAAAATCATAATTTTACCAAATTAAGTGATGACTCAATGATAGAATTTTAAAATATCATAAAGGGCAAAATGGTCATTTAGAAGAGAGAAATCTAGAAGATAATGATGATGTTGAAGATATTTTAGATTAAATAAATAAAAAATATTAGTTTATTAATATTTTAATTTGATTTTTAAATAATATTTTATTATTTTATTAATTTATTGTTTAGTATATATATGTGGAAAGAAAGATGAAAAAAAAACCAACCAACCCATCATCTTCCATGCATCCAACGTGAGGAAAAGAGAGAAAGAAAGAAAGTTTTGCTTTCTTTACAATTTGGTCCCTCCTTCAAAAAAATTACCATTTTCACCTAAAAATCAAAAGAATTTCCATATCCATCAAGAGAGAAAGATAACAAGGAGACTATGGGGAGCTAGAATATCAAGTTAGATTCAAGAAATAGAGGCTGGAGGAGAGAGAAAATCTAGTTAAAGATTGAAATCAATTGAGCAAGGTAAGAGCATCAAGATTTCAATATGTTTTTGAGTTTGATATTATTGAAAAAGTATGAAATTGATGTTAATGTAGGGTTTCCTTATATAAGGTTTTATGTTCTTGATATGTTAGTGAAGAGAAAATAAGAGAAAGTGGTGAGAAATAGTGTAGAGAAGGAAAATAAGAGTGTTATAAACTTAGTAATCAATATTTTGCACTAAAACAGTTTTGGACAGTAGCAGTAGGCTAAATTTGAAAAACCACCATAAATTGAGGAAATATAATTAGAGGATTAATAAAAGATTAAATTAAATCTTATTGAGTCTAGTTTCTTATAGAAGAAACGGTGTAAGCAATAGAATTGTAAATCATGAGATATAATAAATTTTGTGAGACAAGGTCAGAATGATTTCGGGTTCCCCTGTACTGACTTTGGAAAATCATAGAAAAATTTTAGAAAAATAATTAGAGGCTTAAATTTATATTTTTAAATCCTTAATGAGTCTATTTTCAATAGAAACAAACGACAACATCATTAGAATCCTGTACGAGGAGATAACTAATTTTTAGTGAAGAAGGGTCGAAACTATTAGACAGCAGTATATGGATGACTTTAAAGAATAAAATGTACTTATTGGCTAAGACAAAAATTCTGAAAATTTTATGGTAATAACATATGTGAGTTTAGTTTTAGATAAAATTTACGGATCTTAATTTTGAGTTCTGTATCTCAAGATATAAATAATTTAGTGACTACGACTCAAGTGGACAGCTTTGAATGAATATATATAAGTAAATGGTGAAATTATAGATAATGTTACCTATAAGCATGTTATATACATTAAGGATGTGGAATGGAGAGGAGGAGGAGGAAAATATATGATTATTTAACTAGCATGAGTTTGCATTAAAAATGACCAATTTACATGTTTTAGGTTCAGGGACTAAATTGAACAAATGTGAAACTTTAAGGGTAAATTTGTAAAAATGTCAAAAAGTGACCAAATTGCATGAAATGGATTGGCCATTTATCTAAATTACAAAATTGAATGAAATTTAGAACAATATTGGGTGGAAATATGAGAAAAACAGAAAATTTCCAAAATGTCCCTAAATTTTAGTAATTCTGCAATTTAGTCCGGTGAGCTCGTATGAGCTATATTCTATATAATTTTAATTGAAGTGAATGCTATTTGGTAATGAATATTATATATATGTGTGTGTGTGTTTTATTATTGGAATCAAATTATTTTTGGTAATATGTATAATTATTTGATGCATTTAAATGATTATCGGAAGCTCGATTGGGTTGGAAGCTTGTTGGAGATATATCACATTATCCATTGGTTCTATTGGTAATTTTGGATGATTTGATTCTGGTTATAATAACTTGTATAAGTTAAATTGGTTAATGTTAGCTCATAAATGTTTTGATTTTAATTGGTCATAAATATGAATGCTTGATGAAATGAAATGTCTGAAAATTAATTTGTAAACTCTGATAATGCACTATAACCCTATTTTGGAGAAGGATACGGGTTAGGGGTGTTGCATTTAGTGGTATCAGAGGTACGGTTTAGTCTGTTCTCAGACCAAACGTAGCATATGTGAAGTCTAGTAATACATGTCATGCTATTACTTGTGATAGTGTGATATCTTCGGGCTCTAACAAAATTGTTTTGTTAAGTTAGAGATGATTTTCAACCGAGCTATTTTTGATAATGTTGAAAACAATATTGAGATAAATGAAATATGCTCATGTTATGTTGGAATTTTGAAAGGTAAGAATAGAAATTCATGAAAAAAAAAGTTTATGTTGTGATAAACTCATCCAAGTATGTTGGTGATCATATGATGCTATGTGCTTAACATATTTGATTAAGTGAATATGATAAGCGAATTTACTTAAATAGACGGAATGTGTGTTTATATACATTTACTTGAATAAGTGAGAATTATGGAGTGCTATAGTTATGAAAATGGGTCGGCTAGACCAAAAATTAAAGGAAATTGAATAAAAAATTATTTTACGAGTCTAGGGGAAAATCATAAATTTGTCAAACTCTAGGGGCAAAATTGTAAATTTTCCAAAGTGTGATTTTTGGACTGGATTGAATAATGTGAATGTTATATAAGCTAAATATGTTATTATAAATTGAAAAAGATGAGAAATTGACATTGATTGGTAAAAAGAAAAATGAGAAAAAGTGAGAAATTTCCCGATTGAACATTCGGAATAAAAAGGGATATGAATGAAGTGACAGAAATGATCATATGTGTGGCACGGACTGTGTGTAGGCCACTATGTAAAAGTGAAAGTGATGGTCACGTGTGTAGTACTATGTGCAGGCTACTACGTGTACCAGAATGATAGGTCGCATGTGTAGTACTATGTGTAGGCTACTATGCGTACCGGATAGCTTCGATCACGTGTGTAGTACTATGTGCAGGCTACTACGTGTTTCGGATAGTGATGGTCACATGTGTAGTACCATGTGCAGGCTACTATGTGAACCGGTATCTTTGAATATAAATGGGGTTGCTAAGTGCTGATTCCCCCAAGGGGTTGCTAAGTGATGATTCCCCGATTCATTGGTGGTTGCTAAGTGCTGATTCCACCGTATTTTGAATGTGAAGGGGGTTGCTAAGTGCTGATTCAACCGTATTTTAAATGTGAAGGGGGTTGCTAAGTGCTGATTCCCCCAAGGGGTTGCTAAGTGCTGATTCCCTGATTCATTGGTAGTTGCTAAGTGCTGATTCCACCGTATCATTGAATGTGAAAGGGTTTGCTAAGTGCTGATTCCCCGAATCACTGGTGGTTGCTAAGTGCTGAATCCACCGATAACGGATAACATTCCGAGTGTTCAACGGGAAAATTTGAAAGGTGAATATATATATGGTGTACAAGATTATGTGAGAAATATTTGGGTTTGAAACTTTATCAACCCATATGTAAGATGGGAAGAAATATAAAAAGTACAAAAGAGCAATTTTAAATACAAAACTGTTTTGAACAACAACAGTGGGGCAACTTTGAAAAATCACTATAAATGGTGGAAAATGAATTAGAAGTTTAGTAATATATGAAATTGAAGCTGAATGAGTCTATTTTCATATGGAAGAAAAAGGGGAAGCAAAAGTGTGACAGCCCAAAGTTGACCCTAGTCGAAAAGTGGTTTCGGGACCACGAAACCGAGTCTTATAAATAATTAAAAGTTATATTCTGTGTTTATGATGTGAGTAAATGCATGTGTGAAAGTTTCATGCATTAATTTGATCATCTTTATGTGAATTTATTAATATGGACTTATATGAAACTTTGTTGGAAAGTGAGAGGTTAATCTTACAATGGTCTAATAGTACATGCATTGAAAGGAGTGGTTTTGCATGTCAATTTACCCATGATAAACATAGTGGCCGGCCAAGGAAAGAATATGCTCCACTAATTCAAAATTTAAAATAATTTTGTATTAACAAATGATTTAATAATTGAAATAAAAGGAATTAAATAAAAGAGAAGAAGGAGGATGGTGTTCATCTTCTTCTCATACCTCCCTCAAGCCGAAACAAGGATGAAAAAGAAGGGAAAACCTACCTAGAGCAATTCGGCATTCATCTTTAGCTATTAGGAGGTAAGCTTTGAATTTGTTGATTTGGCTTTATAATATGCTAAGTTAAATTGTGGATGCACTCTTGGTAATGTCAAGAAAGTTGAGATTTCTTATGGTGATTTGAGCAATATGCCGAATGATTAAGTGTTGGAATTAGGGGTTATTTCATGTTGTATGGAACAATGGGGGAATGACTAGAATGGGGTAAAGATTTTTGGATGAGTGGCTTAGAGGAGCCTTGTACATTCGGTCAAAGATTGAGTCTATTTAGAATGTAAATTTCTTCCTCTATGATTATTTTCCTTGCATGTTAAATGGTTCTTGATAAGACCAAAGGAATGATCAATAGGCATTAAAAGGCTAAATGTGTGAATTTAAGGTATAAGAACCTATAGGTAATTACATAGGTAATGTTGAAAATTAATGTAGTATATTCGGCCATGTAGAGTATATCCTAGAGATATTATGTTTAATTCTCTATAATCGGCTAAATGAGTGATAATGGTTTATAATGTTGAATTGAATTATATGTATAAGTAGTTAGCAAAGTGATTAAACTACCGAATTTAACTATTAAATGTGTTCTAAGCTTGCTGAATTTTGAGATGCGATTGGGAGTAAATTTGACATGAGCATATTTTGTTAATGATAAATATGATAAATGTATATATAGCTGAATGTGATATGTGTGAATTATATGTTAAATTAAGGCTTGGTAAGCTAGCTATTAAGGTGAAATGCTAATGTTAGTATTTGATTTGGTAATAATCTGTTTGGGGACAGCAGCAGTAAGGTGATTTTGGAAAATCGCCATAATTTGTAGGAGTTGAATTAGAAGCTGAGTGAATTATGTCATTAAAGCTTGAAGGGTCTATTTTCTTACAAAAGAAACTATAAAAACAAAAGAGTTACCGATCTAGAGATATTTGAAGTATTGTGGGGCTGAGTCAAAATGACTGCTGGATTCCCTGTTCTGTTTTTAGAAAATCATTATAAATTGTACAAAAATGATTATAAGATAAAATTTATATGCTTAGAATCCTTAAAGAGTCTAGTTTCAAATGAGATCAAATACAACACATTTTGAATTCTGTAAAATGAGAAATTGGATTCGTAGTGAAGAGTGGTCAGAATAGTCAAACAGTGAAACAGGGGAAACTTTAAGAAAAATCTGGTATTGATTGGCCAAGCCTAAAATTCTGAAAATTTTATGGATGGAAGATATACGAGTCTATATTCAGGGAAAATTAACGGCAAGTGAATTGGAGTTTAGTAGCTCCAGTTATAAATAATTTAGTAACTACTGCTCAGGAAAACAGCTCGTAGTGAATATGTGATTTTGTTGTAAACATTAATGAAAGTTTGCCAATGAATTATTTATTGATTATTATAAAGCTTACTATAATCTATGTGTGTGAAAGTCGGATCAATATATATATTATTCTGAAAGTAATACTTGAATAGTCGATTAATGACTATTTTAAATTTTGTTGAACTTAAGCTCAAGAGCAAAGGGGAACTAGATCCGATAAAGGGAAGGAAAAAGTAATTGAATAGCCGTTGAAGTCGTTCGACGACATTTGAGGTAAGTCTTCGAGTAATGACCTTACTTGAATTATATTGAAATGAATAGTCATACTATGACGGATAGTCGAATGTGCTTAGAGACTATGTTATAAAGCCAATTGAAATCATGCTCTTTGTGTGTGGCTACTGAGCCGAAATTTGAAAGGTTTAATAAATGTGTTGTGTTTGAGCCTTAGTAACGAAGAAATGATATGGATGTGTTATGATTATTGATATATGTGTGCATGAGCATTGGAATATATCCGGGCTAAGACCCGAAGGCAATTATGCGAGTTGATATATCCGGGCTAAGACCCGAAGGCAATTATGCGAGTTGATATATCCGGGCTAAGACCTGAAGGCAATTATGCGAGTTGATATATCCGGGCTATGACCCGAAGGCAATTATGCGAGATGATATATCCGGGCTAAGACCCGAAGGCAATTATGCAAGTTGATATGTCCGGGTTAAGACCCGAAGGCAAATGTGTTTGCGTCTATATTCGGTTAAATACCGAAGAAACTTGGGTTTGAATGTGAGCGTTTTGTGCTGTAACTAATTCAATAAATATGCTCGACCAACCCGAACGATAAGGTATGTTTGCATGTGCATTGGAAAAGTCGATTCGTTTTAAATAGTATTCGTGCGATCGGCTAACGAACTTTCGGCTTTTAGAAAGGTTGATACCTTGTGCATATATGTTGATGAAGTGTGAAGTAAGTATGATTATGAGAATGTGTGTTAATAAAGTGACTTAGTTAGCTATGTGAATGTAATACTGTAGTCAAAGCCGATTTCATTACTTGAGACTTACTAAGCTTAAAATGCTTACCCGGTTGCTTTGGCTCTCTGTTTTATAGATTTTGTTCGTTAGCTATCGGATTCGGGATCAGCGAAGTCGAAGTCATCTACACTATCAAAGCTCTTTTGGTACTCTTTTAGTTGAACTCTGGATACGACATGTATAGGACTACCCCCTGTTGTTTAAGTACTTTTTGTGATGTATGTGTGTAAAGCCATGCGAAAATGGCTCGTAGAAGTGGAGTATGGCATTAGACCATTTGTGTTTATGTATGTATATATGGTTTCACGATGTGACTATGGTTTGGAATGGAAGTGTTGGGCTAATGATCAGCCATTGGAATGGCTAAATATGATCACATGTGGACCTATGTATGGCAAAACCCTAGTTGGTCCATGGTAACCACAAAATAGGTAAAGTTTACCTTGAAAACAGATGCTGACAGCAACAGTGGTGTAGATTTGAAAAATCACAAAAATTCGTAGGAGTGGAATTAAATAGTGAATAAATTATGTAATCGAACCTTGATGAACCTACTTTCATATGGAAGTAACGAAACAATCATATGAACATTACAGTAAGAGATATTCGGGTTCTTGTGGAACAGGGCCAGAACAGTTTCTGGATTCCCTGTTCCGCCTTTGGAAATTCACTATAAATTGACTAGAGATAATTAGGGGTCATACCATATATGTATGGATTCCTCTCTGAGTGTAGTTCCCATAGAAACAAACGGTATCAGTATTGAAGGTCTGTGCAGAGAGATATCCAAGTCGTAATGGGAAAAGGTCAGTGTAGTCGACCCCTGTAACATGGGAGACTTTGACTAATAAAATGTACTAATTGGCCCGACCAAAAATTCTAGAAAAAAATAAATAGGTGGGGACATGAGTCTAGTTTCAGGGAAAAATCACAAAACTGATTTTCGAGTTGTGAAACTCAAGATATGATTTTTGAAGCGACTAGTACTCAGACTGAGCAGTGTCTGGAAAAATTTTTAAAAGTCTGTCAACACCTCGTGTTCGACTTCGGTGACGGTCTCGGGTTCGGGGTGTTACAAAAAGAGTTGTATATTTGGGGATATTTTAATTTTATTGAGACAGAGTTAAATTGATTTCGAAATCCCCTGTTCCAAATTTGGAAAATAACCAAAAATTGGAAAAAAATAATTATGGCTTGAAATTTACATGCTTGAATTCCTTAATGAGTATATTTGTAAGATAAATAAATGAGAACATTGTTTGAATTCTGTACAGGGAGTTAAGTAAATTTTAGTAAGGAGAGGTTAGAACTGTCGAGCAGTAAAACAGGGGAATCTTTAGAGAATAAAATGTACTAATTGGGTGAACTAAAAATTCTGAAAATTTTATGGAGGAGAGATATATGAGTCTAGTTTTAGGGAAAATTTACAAAATTCAATTTGAAGCCTTATAACTCCAGATAAAAATAAATTAGTGACCGTGACGCAGAAAATCTGCTTGCTGGAAATTGAATTGGAAGATTAAATTGAGTAGAACGCAGGAATGAGTACTTTCGGTAAGTGATATGTGATTCCGTATAGGACCATAGCTGGGCTATGGCATCGGTATATGATATGTTATTACATGTAAGACCATAGTTTGACTATGGCATCGAGAAAATGAGGTACTCAATTCCGTAAGACATTCTTTAATTTGACAAATTGTGGCAAGTGTTAAGCAAATTTTACGTGATAAACCATATTGAACAGTGAAATTGAACTCAATTTTTAAAGAATTATCAGATTATTAGTGAATGGAATAATGTGAGGCCCGTGATAACAAAATTAGTGAGGGAAATGATAATTAAGTGGTAAAGATGCCTATATGTGACGATTACAATCAAAATGAACACGATGATTTTTTTTTTGGATATTCTATATATATATTCTTTTATCCTCAAAGATATGTGTATAATTGTTTAGTTTCTAATAGAGTTCTTATGTCATGAGAATGTTAGCTAATTATAATGTCAGACGAAAGCTCTATTGGATGGCCGGTTTGTGATCGATTATTGTTCTGTTTTGCACGCATATTTAGAAAGTGTATTGTTTTGCTACGATGAAACTCCAGAGCTAAAATATGGTGATTCTGGTGATTTGCATGCTAAAATAATGTTGAAAGATTGTGTGTTTGAGATATATTCTCAACATGAAGAATAGAGTATTTTGATATGTTAATGTTCGATAGTTGAAATCAACTCAATTGTTTTATTAGAGTGAACTGATTTATCGAGATATGATTTGAGTTGTATGTATTTAAGAATGCGTATTCACGAGTATAAAGACGGATAGTCGAAATGAAAAATCTATATTTCAGAAAGTATGATATAAAGATATATTTATTGGAAAGAGGTATATGAGATTAAATCAATTAGTGATTCAGGAAAGTTAGTGAAAGTGTTTTATGAGAGTTACAAGTAACTTCTTTTGGTAAGATTTTCGGGGACGAAAATCCCTAAAGGGGGGAGAGTTGTAACAGCCTGAAATTGAGCCTAGTCGGAACAGTGGTTTTGGGACCACAAATGTAATATTTTGAAAATTTCTACAGTAAGATATTATCCTTGGTATAGTAAAATAAGGAAATAAAGTGATAAAAAGGGTAATATTGAGTTATGTCAACATTGGGAAGTATATTATGACATATTAATTCAAGAAAGGATTAAATCGCAAAAGTGAGAAAAGTTTTGTGGGTCAAGAGTAAATATTCAAAATTTGAGGGGTTAAAGTGTAAATACAAAAAAGTTGAAGGACCAAAGGTGTAAATATTTTAAGGGTGGAATGATCTAGAAACTAAGAAAAATGGATGGATTAGGACCAAATTGAAAAAGGTGAAGAATTTTGAGGGACTAAATCGTAATTTTACCAAACTAAGTGATGACTCAAGGATGAAATTTTAAAAGATCATAAAGGGCAAAATGGTCATTTAGAAGAGAGATAAATCTAGAAGATAATGATGATGTTGGAGATATTTTAGATTAAATAAATAAAAATATTAGTTTATTAATATTTTAATTGATTTTAAATAATATTTTATTATTTTATTAATTTATTGTTTAGTATATATATGTGGAAAGAAAGATGAAAAAAAAAACAACCAACCCATCATCTTCCATGCATCCAACGTGAGGAGAAGAGAAAGAAAGAAAGTTTTGCTTTCTTACAATTTGGTCCCTCCTTCAAAAAATTACCATTTTCACTTAAAAATCAAAAGAATTTACATATCCATCAAGAGAGAAAGATAACAAGGAGACTATGGGGAGCTAGAATATCAAGTTAGATTCAAGAAATAAAGGCTGGAGGAGAGAGAAAATCAAGTTAAAGATTGAAATCAATTGAGCAAGGTAAGAGCATCAAGATTTCAATATATTTTTAGTTTGATATTATTGAAAAAGTATGAAATTGATGTTAATGTAGAGTTTTATTATATAAGGTTTTATGTTCTTGATATGTTAGTGAAGAGAAAATAAGAGAAAGTGATGAGAAATAGTGTAGAGAAGGAAAATAAGAGTGTTATAAACTTAGTAATCAATATTTTGCACTAAAACAGTTTTGGACAGTAGCAGTAGGTTAACTTTGAAAAATCACCATAAATTGTGGAAATATAATTAGAGGATTAATAAAATATTAAATTAAATCTTATTGAGTCTAGTTTCTTATAGAAGAAACGGTGTAAGCAATAGATTGTAAATCATGAGATATAATAAATTTTGTGAGACAAGGGCAGAATGATTTCGGGTTCCCCTGTACTGACTTTGGAAAATCATAAAAAATTGGAGAAAAATAATTAGAGGTTTAAATTTATATTTTTAAATCCTTAATGAGTCTATTTTCAATAGAAACAAACTACAACATCATTAGAATTCTGTACGAGGAGATAATTAATTTTTAGTGAAGAAGGGTCGGAACTGTTAGACAGCAGTATATGGATGACTTTAAAGAATAAACTGTACTTATTGGCTAAGACAAAAATTCTGAAAATTTTATGGTAATAACATATGTGAGTTTAGTTTCAGATAAAATTTACGGATCTTAATTTTGAGTTCTATATCTCAAGATATAAATAATTTAGTGACTACGAATCAAGTGGACAGCTTTGAATGAATATATATAAGTAAATGGTGAAATTATAGATAATGTTACCTATAAGCATGTTATATACATTAAGGATGTGGAATGGAGAGGAGGAGGAGGAAAATATATGATTATTTAACTAGCATGAGTTTTCATTAAAAATGACCAATTTACATGTTTTAGGTTCAGGGACTAAATTGAACAAATGTGAAACTTTAAGGGTAAATTTGTAAAAATGTCAAAAAGTGACCAAATTGCATGAAATGGATTGGCCATTTATCTAAATTACAAAATTGAATGAAATTTAGAACAATATTGGGTGGAAATATGAGAAAAATAGAAAATTTCCAAAATGTCCCTAAATTTTAGTAATTCTGCAATTTAGTCTGGTGAGCTCGTATGAGCTATATTCTATATAATTTTAATTGAAGTGAATGCTATTTGGTAATGAATATTATATATATGTGTGTGTGTTTTATTATTGGAATCAAATTATTTTTGGTAATATGTATAATTATTTGATGCATTTAAATGATTATCGGAAGCTCGATTGGGTTGGAAGCTTGTTGGAGATATATCACATTATCCATTGGTTCTATTGGTAATTTTGGATGATTTGATTCTGGTTATAATAACTTGTATAAGTTAAATTGGTTAATGTTAGCTCATAAATGTTTTGATTTTAATTGGTCATAAATATGAATGCTTGATGAAATGAAATGTCTGAAAATTAATTTGTAAACTCCGATAATGCTCTATAACCCTATTCTGGAGAAGGATACGGGTTAGGGGTGTTACACTATGGTTGTTGGTGGTGCAGGGGGAAATCAGGGCAACGAAGGTAGTTCAAGCGACAGTGACAACATCTCACATGAGCTTAATAAATCCATGGACATCGATGCTTTAATAAGTAGTGGTGGATAGAGGCGCAGGACTTTGACTGGGGCCGCACGTGTCAACCCCTCTAGCGAGGAGGAAGGGAGTGGTACTTAACTAGAGCATTGCCAGAAGAGGAGGGCTAACAGCAGAGACCTTGCTACTGTAGTCACCCCCATACGTTCTTTCCCTCTAGCAAACTTGTAACACCCCTATCCCGTATCCGTCGCTAGAATAGAGTTTCAGTGTATTACCGAATAAACGTTACCTAAATCATTCAATTTAAAACATTTCAATAATCACAACATAATCCATCATTAAGCATGCATAACGTCCCTTATTCAAGCCTTCGAGACCTCAAAATCACTTTAGAAATGATTCGGGACTAAATTGAAAACATTTCAAAATTTTAAGAAAAAGTTAGAAAAATTTCAACTGTAAGGGTCACACACCCGTATGGCCTAGTCATGTGTCTCAAACAGCCAAGAAACATTCCCGTGTGGCCAGGCCGTGTAACTCTCTGACTTGGGTCACACACCCATCTGTGTTGCCCGTGTGTGACACACGCCCATGTGGCTAGGCCGTGTGCACCTAAAAGTACATTAAAACTCAAGTTTACCATTTCCTACTTACTTTGGCACTAAGCAACTCAAAAACCATTCGTTTAACCTATTCAAAACACAATCAAGCATACTCAAAACACGCCAAAACAATCATCCTAGGTGCCTAACCAATGTACCCTTATTGGCACCACATTTATATCATCAAAACATATCATCAATGCATCATTCAAATCAATATTTTAAGTATACCAATTCATTCAAATTAACCTAACTTATAACTACCTAAATATCAAGCTTAAGTTCACAAACATATCACAAGCAATGGTTCCAAAATAATGTGCCAATTTATGGCTTCAAACACAAACATATAATTATATACTCAAACCAATATTACACTTATAACTCCATTTACAAACCCTTCACAAAATAACTATCAACTAAGACATCCTAGGTACATGCCATCACAAAATGTAAACATCACCACATTTGAGATTAGAATTGTTGTTGGATGCTGAGTCAGCAATCAAAAGAGAAGTAACTAACCTGCGCACGGAAGACAAAACCGTACGCTAAGTAAAACTCAGTGATTAATGTAAATTACTTGATTGGATGTTGAATAGGTTAAACGAATTAAATTGACTAACCGATTGAAGTTTGAATTTTTAGAAATTCTTGCCCGTGTGTTAAACTTCTTTTCTTTCTTTCTTTATTTTCTTTCTTTTCTTTTGATTAATGTTGCATGCATCGAGTTTTAATTCCTTTTTCTTTTGTTTTATTTTACTTTCATTTTATTATAATCATATAATAAATATATATACATTCATTTTGTTTTTAAGTTACTTAATATAATAACATATATACATTAATGCCGTCCAACATATTTATGTAATTGAATATTTATAACCTTAGTCATTCTATGAATTTTAATCTATAATTCAACTTTTACCCTATACGCAATTTAGTCCTTATAATTTAATAACTCTTAATTTTATAAAATTCACTTAATTAAAATCTAATTCACTACTAACTAACCTCGTAAATATTTAAATAAAAATATTTACGGTTTTGTTTTAGAGAAATAGAGTGCCAAACTTTATTTTCTGACACCCTAACTATCGGGCCGTTACAATTCTCCCCCTAATTAAATTTCGTCCCTGAAATTTACCTAAAAAGAGGTGTGGGGATATTGAGATCTCATCGTCTCTTCTGGTTCGCATGTCACTTCCTCGACACTATGACTACGCCATAGCACTTTCACTAATGGGACTCGCTTGTTATGTAACTCTTTCACCTCGCGAGCCAAAATCTCGACCGGTTCTTCTTCATACGACAAATCGAGTTGAATTTCAATGTATTCCATCGAAATAATGTGAGACGGATCCTATCTATATCTTCTAAGAATCAAAACATGATATGCAACTGGTTCCACTCTTTCCGTGATCTCATATGGTCCGATAAAAAGGACTTAGCTTCTCTTTTTAACCAAGTCTCAAAATTTTCTTCCAAGACGAAACTTTAAGAAATACTTTGTCGTTAATAGAAAATTCAATATCCCGACGTTTCAAATCTGCATAAGATTTATGTTTATCAAAGGTTGTCTTCAATCTATCTCGAATTTTCTTAACAATATCTTTTGTTTCTTGAATTAATTTCGGCTCGATCATTCTTCTTTCACCCAATTCCATCCAGCAAACAGGTGTTCGATACCTATGACCATATAAGGCTTTCTACGAAGCCATTTGAATACTAGATTGAAAGCTATTGTTGTATACGAATTAGGCCAAAGGTAAGTAACGCTCCCAACCCGATTCAAAATCAATAACACAAGTGCGAAACCTGTCTTCCAAAATCTAAATAACATGCTTACATTGTTCGTCTGTCTTCTGGTGAAAAGCTATGCTAAAATTAAGTCGCGTACCAAGAGATTCATACAACTATTTCCAAAATCTCGAAGTGAACTACGGATCTCGATCAGAGATTATTGACATAGGGGCATCATGTAATCTCAGAATTTCCTAAATATAAACCTCGACAAGCTTTTAGAGTGACCAATCAATCTTGACTGCTATGAAATGAGCCGATTTCATGAGTCGATCAACAATCACCCACACAACATGTTTCTTGCTTGGCGATAAAGGTAACCCCGTTACAAAATCCATCGTGATACGGTCCCATTTCTATTCAGGAATAGAAATAGGCTGAAGTAATCCTGTGGGAACCTGATGTTCTGCTTTATCTTTCTGACAAATTAAGCATTTAGCTACATACTCGACTACGTATCTTTTCATTCCTGGCCAATAATAGATTCTTGCAGATCGCTATACATTTTTGTTCCACCAGGATGCAAAGCAAAATGACTACCATGAGCTTCATGAAGTATCAACTCTTTTAATTCTGAAACATTCGGAACAAAGATTTGGTTATGAAACCTTAAACAATCACCATCATCAATGTTGAAATTTTCTATTATGCCATTCTGAACAATTTCTCTTTTCTTCGCCAACTTGTCATTATCTAACTATGCTGACTTGATCCGATCAAACATCACCGGTTTGATCTTTAATTCATCCAACAAACTTCCATCGTCATCGATACTAAGCTGAGTAAACATTGCTCGCAACTCAACCGCTGTCTTCCTACTCAACGGATCAGCTACAACGTTAGCTCTACTAGAGTGGTAATTAATAACGCAATCAAAATCCTTCTGAAGCTCGACCTAACAATGTTGTCTCAAATTCAACTCTTTTTGAGATAGGAGGTATTTGAGACTCTTATGATCAATATAAATGTGACACTTTTCATAGTACAAGTAGTGTCTCCAAATCTTTAAAGCAAAACCGACAGCAACTAGCTTTAAATCGTGCATCGGATAATTGCGTTCATGCGTTTTTAGCTGACGAGATGCATAAGCGATCACTTTCTCGTCTTGCACCAAAACAAAACTGAGACTGCTCAATGAAGCATCACTATAGACCACAAATCCTTTCCCGATTTTGGTAACGTTAAAACCGGCGCTTCAGTCAACATTTACTTCAATTTCTCAAAACTTTCTTGACACTGATCTTCCCAGACAAATTGAACATTCTTATACAATAGCTTTGTCATAGGCAAAGTTATTTTTGAAAATCCATTTACAAATCTTCGGTAATAACTAGCTAATTCAAGAAACTGCAAAGCTCTGATATATTGCTCGGTATTTTCAATTGAACAATTGCCTCAATCATTTTCGAATCAACTCTAATTCCATCTACCGAGATAACATGACCCAAAAATACAACCTTTGATAACCAAAATTCACACTTACTAAGATTTCCATATAACCGTTTCTCTCGTAACACTTGCAAAATAATTCTGATATGTTGGACATGCTCGGATTTGGATTTTGAATAGAATAAGATGTCATCAATAAAGACTACCACAAATTGATCCAAGTACAGTTGGAAAATACGGTTCATGAGATCTATGAATGCCGCTGAAGCGTTTGTTAGTCCAAAAGGCATCACCAAAAATTCGTAATAGCCATAACGCGTACGAAAAACCATCTTCGGTACATCACTATCTTTCACTTTCAATTGATAGTAACCCAATCTCAAATCGATCTTTGAAAAGACAGAAGCTCCTTTTAATTGATCAAATAAGTCATCAATACGAGGTAAGGGGTATCGATTCTTAATTGTCAACTTATTCAATTGTTGATAGTCTATACAGAGCCGCATCGAGCCATCTTTCTTTTTAACGATTAACAGTGGAGATCCTTAGGGCGTATAAATTCGCGATCCAGAAAATTTTGCAACCGCACCTTTAATTATTTCGGCTCTGTAGGTGCCATACGATAAGGAGACATGGGCATCGAAGCCGTACCAAGAAATACTTCAATTGCAAATTCAACCTCCCGATCTGGTGGTAATTTCGGTAATTTTTTGGGAAACAGATCAAAAAATTTGCAAGCAGTTTAGACTTTACTACTCTGACTATCTCCAGAATTCGAATTGATAACATAGGCTAGAAAAGCTTCATAGCCTTGATTGAGAAGTTTATCAGCTTGAATTGCTGAAATGATACGAGTTGAACCATTCGTTCGAACATCATTCACTTCATTCATATCATCGTCCTTACTCTTAACAACAAACTTCTTTTTACGTCAATCTAGAATCACTCTGTGCTCCATAAGCCAATCCATGCCCAAAATCAGATCAAAATTTCCAAACGGCATTATCAACAAATCAACAGGGAAGGTTATATTCTGTATCACTAACGGACATCTCCTACACACCTGATCCACTAACACAGATTATCCCAACGGACTAGACACCACTACCGATACTCTAGATGTCTCAGATTTTAAACTCCTTGATCTAACTAATTTAGTACTGACATACGAATGCGAATATCTCGGATCTATCAAAGTATAAACATGTTCTTAATGTAATAAAAAGATACTAGTCATAACGTCATTAGCATTGCCATCGTCACATGTTAGCGCAACATAAGCTCATGCTGGCGCTCTGGCCTCCGACTGATGAGTAACAGCATCATTCCCTTCCCAGTACCACCTCTCGAAAATGAACCTCCTCAACTCGACCCACGACCCCTAGATACAGGCATAGAACTCTGTGAAGTAACAAAGGTAGCATTCTCATTCTTCAGACACTCTCTAGCAAAATGCTTTGTAGATTCACAGTGAAAACAACCTCGAGTTAACTTCCAACATTCACCATGATGCTTTTTCTCGTAATGCACACAAATCAGAATATCAATATCCCTGATTGGACCTCGCACACTACCCGTGGACATAGACGGTTGTCGATCACGATTTCTATCAGCTCTATCTGACTTAAAAGTCGACCTTCAGCTACCACAAAGTTTTTTTGATCTCTTCAGTTGTGGATTTGAACTAGCAGCTCCATGACGTTTTCCAACAATACGAGTATTCTCAGTCTTCTTATCAAAACCCAGAGCTTGTTCTACCATTCTCGCCCGTTCAACTAAATCTGCAAACTTAGTAATTCTATGCGATACTAACTGTACCCGTAGCTCATCGCGTAAACCACGCAAAAATCGCTTGCAACTTTCAATTTCAGTTGACACAAATTCAACGGCGTACCTACTAAGTCACGAAAAATCTTATTCATAATCAACAATAGACATTCCACCTTATTTTAGCATCAAAAGTTATTGTCTTCTATTATCAATATACAGTTCGCCAATATATTTCTTTTGGAATTCTTTTTGAAAGAATTCCCAATTAGCCTGATCTACGAATACGTGGTGTGTCACTGGCTGCCACCAGGATATGCTTCTCCTTGCAGTAGAGAAACAACACAAATTATGCTTTTATGTGGGTTGCATTCAAGTTGTTGCAAGATGCGTTTAGTGGATTCAATTCAAACTTCAGCTGTAGAAGGATCAACTCCTTTCAATCCTAAGAATTTGGTCGTACCATATCTATGTAACTCTTTTATCGGAGCCTGACGAATAGTAGGTGCAGATGTCGTAGTGGATGTGGTTCTTGCAACATGCTGAAGAGCATCAACGATAGCTCAAGTAACTGAAAGTCACCACTTCCCTCAGTATTACATCACTTGACGTTAGGTTGTTCAATACTGACTAGATTAACACTCGGTGTTACATCATCTCCTGTATACATATCTTGATCAACATCATTATTATAGTCATTCAACATTTTCAACTATAAAACAAAAACAAATATATCAACATCCAAATCCTGACTCAATTTGACTCAATTATGGCATGTATCTCTAGAATTAATTTTAAGCTCGATTTAGTCAAAGAATCGGTTAAACCTGCAAGCTCTGATACCACTAAATGTAACACCTCTAACTCGTATTCGTCGCTAGAATAGAGTTTTAGAGCATTACCAAATAAACATTATATAAATCATTCAATTCAAAACATTTCAATAATCATAACATAATCCATTATTAAGCATGCATAACATCCCTTATTCAAGCCTTCGAGGCCTTAGAATCACTTTAGAAATGATTCAGGACTAAATCAAAAACCTTTGAAAAAATTAGGAAAAAATTAGAAAAGTTTCAACTGCAGGAGTTACACACCCGTGTGGCCTAGCCGTGTGCCTCACATGGCGAAGACACATGCTCGTATGGCCAGGCCGTGTAACTTTTTAACTTGGGTCACAAGCCCATGTGTGATACACACCCGTGTGTCTAGGCCGTGTGCATTTAAAAGTACCTTAAAACTCAAGTTTACCATTTCCTACTTACTTAGGCACTAAGCAACTCAAAAACCATTCGTTTAACCTATCCAAAACACGATAAAACATACTCAAAACATGCCAAAACAATCATCCTAGGTGCTTAACCAATGTACCCTCATTGGTACCACATTTAGATCATCAATGTTGAAACCATTTTTTTGATAAAAGGGTCGACTTGGATTTTAAAAACGAAAATGAACACGGGAGTCGCCACCAATCCTTTTTTGATGAGGTGTGATTGGGTCACCTCGAAAAGTGGTTGTTTTTAATAAACGATTTAATTTTATTAAAACAACAATTTTGGTCCATGGAATTCAGAAAAACAGGTTCGGGAGTCGGTTACGTACGAGGAAGGATTAGCACCCTCGTAATGCTCAAAATTGGTACCTAGTTGATTAATTAATGTCTTAGTGTCGAAAATTGAAAACTTTAAAGAGGTTTAAAATACGATCCTTTATTAAAATGCTAAAAATTTTCTAGAAAATGGGTATTTTTTATGTTAATCGAGAAGGAGAATTATGTCCCGTAAGTTAGGACACAATGTCTTGAATTCCCAATATGAGAATACATACCGAAAAATTTATTTATTCGAAAGATATTTGATTATCTTGGTTTTAGAAAAAAACCATATTCCGTAAGTTAGAACACAATCTTTTATTAATTCCCGAGATTATTTAAAAAATTTATGTTTGAAAAGATTCATGTATTTGGATTTATCGAGAAAATCGAAACTCCGTAAGTTAGGGTACGACTTTTCCGAATCTCAAAATACGAAATGTTATTTATTTAAAACAAATTTTGATATATCAAGTAAAATGAAACACGATGTCGTAATAAAAAAAATGTGAAAACAAATTACATTGTTGATATGCATAACAAAACAATAATGAATACGATGGTGTAAAAATAATACGAGCAATAGTAATGAAAATAAGATAAATAAAAAGAGCAAATCAATAGCATACAAAATAACAAGTATATAAGCAAATAAAAGTAAAACATTCTTTTAAAATAATAATGAAAACGTAAATAAATAAGTAACTAAAGAAAATAAATAAAATTATAAAAATGTAGAAAGATATATGTATGTACATATATATATAAATTATAAGATATAATAAAATATATATATCAGTATGTATATATATTTATGAAAATTAAAAAATATGTATATAGATATATATAGATATGTATATAAATTATAAAATATAAAAAATATATATAAGTATTTATATATATAAATTATAAAAAATATGAACGTATATTATAAAAATGTATGCATGTATATATATATATAACAAAATTTGAAATTTGAAATTTAAAAGGTATAAATAAGTAAATAATAATAATACAAGATTAATGGTATAATATAATAATGATAATAACATTAAAATAATTAATTAAATAATAAAATAGCTAAAAACATGGACTAAATTGAACTAAAAACGAAAAAATGGGGCCGATTTGAAATAAATGAAAAGAAATGACTTATTTGAACGCGCGAACAACATGGGGGGACTAGAAGGGCAATTTTTCCTTCTCCTCCAAAACGATGTCGGTCAAATAAGGGCTAAACTGTAAACGTAACAAATTCTGGGGTACAATTTTAAAAAAATAAAAACTTAATTGAAAAATCATTTAAAAGCGGAAGGGCTAAAAGTAAATTAGTCCTTCCGCAGAAAACATGCGGACCTGAGGGCATCTGGATCGGGTTTCGAGTTAGGAGCCCAAAACGACGTCGTTTTGGGGCTTTCCTGACCTTTCCAAAACGACTTCGTATCAAAATACTATTTAAACTAAATTAAAAAAAAACACTTCTGCTTGAATCCCTGAAAAAAAGTTGAAAAACCTCTCATTTTTCACTCCCTCCCCTCATTGAAGCCGGCCATGACGCCGATGAGCTCGCACGATGGCTCCCCCGTAGCCCTGCCGCAGCCCCGCCGTGTCAGAAATAAGAAAAAAAATTCAAATCTTCCCCTCTTTAACTCGTTTCCCTTTTTGGCGTAGCCTAAACAAAACCCTAAAGGGTTACTACGGCTTTGGCACATGGAGGGAACCACCGACGGTGGCATGCCGTAAGTAGACGGGTACGTCTCAACTCCGTTTGTTTTTTTATCTTAGATTTTAAAGAAAAATTCAAATAAAATATCAATGAAAGTAAAATAAAACAACAGAAAAATATGGGAAAAATCACCTTTGAAGTCTCGATTTTTTATTATTTTTATATTTTTTTCTAAAAGAAAGAACCCCCATTACAGTCGGTTCAAAGGCTTTTTATAGCCGATCTTGGTTTGTTTGCTGCTTGCGTGTTCATCTTCTTCTTGCAGGTGATTGATGGCGCAAGTGGGGTGGCGACGTGACTATGGCGGTGGTAGACGCGCGGCGGTGGCAGCTGGCAGGTTAAGGGTCAGAGGACCCTAGGTGCGGCGCACCTAAGGTTAGGGTTGCTGCCTCTTTTTTTCTGAAAATGGGCATTGGGCTTGTGGATTGTTGGGCCGGGCATTGTAATTGGGCTCGGGTTTTAATTTTGTTTAGGGTCTATTTATTGGGTTGTTGGGTTAGGTCTATGTGGGTTGGTATTTAGGCTTGGCAATTGTAATTGGCTACTATTTTTGTTTTGCTATATGGGCCCGAGCTAAATTGGGCTTATACAATCAAAACATATCATCAATGCATCATTCAAATCAATATTTTAAGTATACCAATTTATTCAAATTGACCTAACTTATAACTACCTAAATTTCAAGCTTAAGTTCACATACATATCACAAGCAATGGTTCCAAAATAACATGCCAATTTATGGCTTCAAACACAAACATATAATTATATACTCAAACCAACATTACACTTATAACTCTATTTACAAACCATTCAAAAAATAACTATCAACTAAGACATCCTAGGTACATGCCATCACAAAAGGTAAACATCACCACATTTGAGATCAGGATCGTTATTGGATGCTAAGTCGGCGATCAAAAGAAAAGTACCTAACTTGCGCACGGAAGACAAAAAGGTACGCTGAGTAAAATTTAGTGATATTTCTATAATCTGAACATTTAAAGACATAATAATACAGGAATGCTCAAATTGAATTTTCAATCACATTATTAACTAAGCATAACATTACAAGATATCATCATTTCAATTTCATACATATTAATGCATCATTCTATATTGTATTAAGTTTTTCACATGATTTCATACTTGATTTGGCTTAAACAATTATCTCAATTCCCATCACTTGCTATATAAATAGCTTTCCATATATCAATCAACATTGCATTTATACAATGGCACAACTCTTTCTACATTCTATTCATGAGTACATAACTCATATATTTCTTTTGTTCACAACATATTTCACATTTCATTTTTCAATCTATTATCTCATTTCCATTTTACATACCATGCTATTTCAATATCAAATATAGAACTTTATTATTTATTTACCCCTATTAACACGACTCGAACTCAAACGAATACACGAATTCAACCAACACACCAGTTTGACACCCAGTGCCTCATTGGATAAATCCAAAGTAATAACTGCGGCCAGCGTTATATAAATTAGCACCTAGTGTTGCATCGGTTAAACCGAAACAAATTGGCACCTAGTGCCTCATCGACTCGAAGTTGAAGAAATCCCTGAACTCTTCCTATCCTATGGAATGCCATCTATATCCAACTCAGCCCGATATAGTTAATAAGGTTTCGTTTCACCTTTCAAATACAACCAATATCCAATTCTCATATTTGCACATTATCACATTTACACATATATTCATTTCAATTCAAATAATCAATACATTCATAATGTATATAGCAATTCAATCTATTTGAATAAACTATAATTTCAATTCACTATCAAAATGCCAAAAATACTCACCTCAAGCACTTACCATATGCATTAAATCAAATACAACAATTAACAACTAGGTTCAAATTATAGAAATACAAACTGTGGATTCTAAGCTATTCGACGTCTATTTTATCCTTCACCTTTTTAATCGAGGATTTTGGTACGACGTTAACTTCGAAATTTAAACAATTAAATTACATCAATACAACACAATTCAATTCCACATTGAATATTTCAATTTTTACACAACATTTGCTTAAATTTTAATTTAGCCACTACATTGAGTCTAATTTTTATTCTTCACATTTAATCCCATATTTTTATACTAATTTCACTTAAAGGTAAATTTAGCTCCCTATTTTTAATTAAACCCCTAAATTTCAAAATTTTCATAATTTAGTCCCCGTTACTCAAAATTTACAATTTGTTCTACAAGTTAATCATTTTCCATTTTTAGCTTAAAAATCTATCAATTTAATCCCTAATACTAAAACTATTCAACATTAACAACATTTAAAAACTTAATCAATGCTAAAATTTTGAAAAGGGTTGGGTAGTACTTAATACCGGGATTCCAAAAATATAAATATTACAAGAAAATGGATGAAATTGACTAACCGATTGAAATTTGAATTTTTAGAAACCGTTGGCCGTACGTTCACCTTCTTTTCTTTCTTTCTTTTCTTTTGATTAATGTTGCATGCATCCACTTTTAATTCCTTTTTCCTTTTTCTTTTTCTTTTTTTGTTTTTACTTTCATTTTATTATAATTATATAATACATATATATACTTTCATTTTGTTTTAAAGTTACTTAATATAATAACATATATATTAATTGCGTCCAACATATTTAGGTAATTGAATATTGATAACCTTAGTCTTTCTATTAAATAATAATCTATAATTCAACTTTTACCTTATACACAATTTAGTCATTATAGTTTAATAACTCTTAATTTCACAAAATTCACTTAATTAAAATCTAATTCACTACTAACTAACCTCGTAAATATTTAAATTAAAATATTTACGGTTTCCTTTTACAGAAACGAAGTCCCAAACTCTATTTTTCGACACCCTAACTATAGGGTTGTAACACCCCGAACCCGAGACCGACACCGGAGTCGAACACGAGGTGTTAACAGACTTTAAACCCCTTATAAAAAAAATATTTCCCAGACACTGCCAATCTGCGTACTAGTTGCTTTAAAAATCATATCTTGAGTTTCACAACTCGAAAATCAGTTTCGTGATTTTTCCCTGAAACTAGACTCATATTCCCATCTACATATTTTTTTCTAGAATTTTTGGTCGGGCCAATTAGTACAGTTTATTAGTCAAAGTCTCCCATGTTACAGGGATCGACTACACTGACCTTTGCGCAATACGACTTGGATATCTCCCTGCACAGAGCTTCAATACTGATGCCGTTTGTTTCTATAGAAACTAGACTCAGAGAGGAATCTATACATATATGGCATGACTTCTAATTATCTCTGGTTAATTTATAATGAATTTCCAAAGTCGGAACAGGGAATCCAGAAACCGTTCTGGCCCTGTCTCACGAGAACCTGAATATCTCTTAACATACTGTCCGTATGATTGTTTCGTTACCTTCCTATGAAAATAGATTCATCAAGGTTTGTTTACATAATTTATTCACTATTTAATTCCATTCCTACTATTTTTAGTGATTTTCCAAATCTACATCACTGCTGCTGTCAGCATCTGCCTTTAAGGTAGACTTTACCTATTTCATGGTTTCCATGATTCAACTAGCCCTTTTTGCATAAATAGCACAATTTATGATAGTGATTAACCATTCCCATGGCCAATCCTTGTCAAGCATATCCACACCAAATGATTATAACATTATACTCAAACACATATAAGCCATTTTCGCATGGCTATCCAAAATTATACAAGTCCAAAGGGTCCACGACCCACAACAAACGGGTAGTCCTATACATGCCATTTCGAAGTTCAACCAAAATTGTACCAAAAGGGGGGGCTTTGATAGTGTGGGCGACTTTGACTTCAAGATCCCGAGTCCGATAGCTGGAGAACCAAATCTATAAAACAGAGGAGCAATGAAACGGAGTAAGCAATTTATGCTTAGTAAGTTTTGAGCAAGGAATTCCAGCACAACAAAAGTATAGCATTCATATAGCTAAACGGATAATTTCATATGCACAAATTTTCGATATCATACTTGCTTCACATTACCAACCCTTATGTACATACACAAAAGATCAACTTAGCCAAAGGCCGGTAGCTCGTTTATCAACTGAGCGAATACTTATTTGTAAGGGCTCAACTAAATTCAAGCACATACGAAACATACCTCAATGTTGGGATGTTTCTAGAGTATTAACTGAAATTTTTACAGCAAGATCATTCATTCCCAAATCACGTACCTTCGGAATTTAACCGGGTATAGCTCCTCGTTCAAATGCCTTCGGGACATAGCCCGGTTATAGTAACTCGCACAAATGCCTTCGGGACTTAACCCGGATTTAGTAACTCGCACAAATGCCTTCGGGACTTAACCCGGATTTAGTAACTCACACCAATGCCTTCGGGCTTAGCCCGGAATTAGTATCTCACACAAATGCCTTCGGATCTTAGTCCGTATATGGTCACTTAGCACAAAGCCTTCGGGACTTAGCCCGGACATCATTCAAATAACCATGCACATTTAACAATAAATCATGGCACATTCGTATTTCATTTTCGTTAGCAAAACTCAAACACAAGACACTTATCATTCTTGTAATTTCGGCTCAATAGCCACACACAAAGAGCATGATTTTGATTTGCTTAAAACATGATCTAATCAAATCTTAATTTAAGCTCTCTTACTCAAGAACTTACCTCGGATGTTGTCGAACGATTCCGATGGCTATTCGACCACTTTTTCCTTCCCTTTATCGGATTTAGTTCCCCTTTGCTCTTGAGCTTAATTAAACAAATAAATTGATTTAATCATTTGAGCATCGAAAAGAGGAACACAAGGCACTTAGCCCATATTTATACATTAGACATTAAAGTCACATATGTACGGAATCATGAATCAAACTCAACATTTTAGCTAATTTTCCCCCTTGGCCGAATTTTCTAAGCCAAGACAAAAGCATCAATATGCTTGCCTCCAGCCGAATACATGCAACACCAAATCTTCTTCCTATGGCCGAATATGCATGTCTATGTTGGGGCCGATTATATGCTTAATACTTCCTACAAGTATGGTTACTTGTATTGATTATAAATATCATCTTGTTTCAAGTTCAAAACTTGGCTAATACACACATATATACACTAGTAAAGCATCCTCTCCCTTTCCATCAATTTAACACATGCATTGCTCATTAACATACAAAAGTTATATTCGGCCTTAGCACACAACTTGCTAGCCGATTCTTCCCCATCTAGCAACCAATGCACATATGTGCTCACTCAAAAATGCTAAAAAGGAGATTCAAGAATCATCAATCCACCATCACATGCATCATTACAAAGCTTTACACTTAGCATGCAAATGACATCAACACAAATCCACCTTAGCCGAAACTTAACTCATCTTCATGCCTCATCACCACAACATCAAACATCAACCAAGAATGATGCATCCATGGCCGAGTGTCATTTCCATCACATAGCAAGATTTAGACCATGGGCTAGGTAGAACTCAAGCTAACAACTAAAACATGCATGCATCTCATGGAACATCATCAAACATACCTTAGCCTAGCTACATGCATGGCCGAACCTCTTCAACCTTTCTTCTTCCTTCCTCTTTAAAATTTTTGGCCAAGGATGAACCAAAGGATGAGCACTTTTTTTTTTGTTTTTCTTTCTAGTTTCGGCAAAATGGGGGGGGGGAGAAACAACCACACACTTTTTTTGTTTTCATCATATTCCCTTTCACTATTTAATTTCCATGCTCATTATTTTATTTTTCCTAACATACCTCACTAACATAACATGTTTGTGACATGTTTCCACTCATGATGCACTAACACAACATGTCTATGACATGTCTTGCCCATCACACTTGGTCTACCATGCTTGTCATGGTCGGCCACTACTAATAGGGGGAAATTGACATGCAAGTCCCCCCTTTTTCAACATGCACTAATAGGCCCTTATGCTTTGACCTATCACATTTCAAAATTTTCTCACATAAGTCCTATCGACTAAATTCACATGCAATCGACTAAATCGAAGCTTGAAATTTTCACACATTCATAATTACATATTCTAGACAATAATTATCACATTCAAACATTTCGGTGACTCGGTTTAGCGGTCCCAAAACCACTTCCCGACTAGGGTCAATTTTGGGCTGTCACAACTCTCCCCCACTTAAGAAATTTTCGTCCCCGAAAATCTTACCGGTAAATAGGTTTGGGTATCGTTCTTTCATCGAGCTCTCGGTTTCCCAAGTAGCTTCCTCGATCCCGTGTTTGAGCCATAACACCTTAACTAACGGAACCCTTTTGTTTCGCAACTCTTTCACTTCACGAGCTAGGATACGAATCGGTTCTTCTTCATAACTCAAGTCAGATTGAATTTCAACTTCTGAGGGATTAATCACATGTGACGGATCGGATCTATAACGTCGAAGCATCGAAACATGAAAGACATCGTGAATCTTTTCAAGTTCAAGGGGCAAAATCAATCTATACGCAACCGGACCAACTCGTTCGGAGATTTCGTACGGCCCAATGAATCTCGGGCTCAACTTGCCCTTACGGCCAAATCTGAGTACCTTCTTCCAAGGCGAAACTTTAAGAAACACTTTATCTCCCACCTGATATTCAATGTCCTTTCGTTTCAAATCCGCATACGATTTTTGACGATCTGTGGCTGCTTTCAGACTTTCACGGATTACCTTTACTTTCTGTTCGGCATCCTTAATCAAATCAACTCTGAAAATTTTACTTTCACCGAGCTCAGTCCAAAACAATGGTGTACGGCATTTACGACCGTACAAAGCCTCGTAAGGTGCCATCTTAATACTTGATTGAAAACTATTGTTGTAAGCGAATTCAATCAAAGGTAAATACCGTTCCCATGAACCACTGAACTCGAGGATGCAACATCTCAACATATCCTCAAGTATCTGAATTGTCTGCTCGGATTGACCATCGGTTTGGGGATGAAAAGCAGTGCTAAAATGCAGCTTGGTACCCAAAGCTTCTTGTAATTTCCTCCAAAATCGCGAGGTGAATCTCGGATCTCTATCCGACACGATAGAAATAGGTACCCCGTGTAATCTCACAATCTGAGAAACATACAATTCGGCTAGTTTATCCAATGAAAAATCCGTACGCACGGGGATAAAGTGAGCCGACTTAGTCAGTCTATCAACAACAACCCAAATCGCATCCTTCTTACTTGCTGACAATGGCAGTCCGGACACAAAGTCCATTGTGACTCTATCCCATTTCCACTCGGGTATCATGATCGGCTGAAGTAATCCTGAAGGCACTTGATGTTCCGCTTTCACTTGTTGACATATTAAACATCTCGAAACAAAGTCGGAGATGTCTCGTTTCATACCATGCCACCAAAACCAACATTTCAAATTGTTGTACATTTTCGTACTCCCCGGGTGAATTGACATTCGGCTACAATGGGCTTCGTTCAGAATCATCGAAATGAGTTCCGAATTCCTTGGAACACACAAATGACTTCTGAACCTCAAACAATCATCGTCATCAATTTGAAACTCCGATTCCTTGTTCGGAGCACACTCAGCCCGTTTTGCAACCAATTCATCATCAACTTTCTGGGCTTCACGAATTTGATGAATCAATAATGGTTTGGCTTTTAATTCAGCTACTAACACATTGTCGGGTAGAACAGACAAGTGCACATTCATCGCTCGTAAAGCAAACAATGATTTCCGGCTTAAGGCGTCCGCAACCACATTAGCCTTTCCCGGGTGGTAATCAATGACAAGCTCGTACTCTTTCAACAACTCAAGCCAACGTCTTTGTCGCAGATTTAAGTCTCTTTGAGTCATCAAATATTTGAGACTTTTGTGATCCGAAAATACATGGCACTTTTCACCAAATAAGTAATGTCGCCATATTTTTAAAGCAAATACGATGGCAGCTAGTTCAAGATCATGGGTCGGATAATTTTTCTCATGTGGCTTTAATTGTCTTGACGCATAGGCCACCACTCGACCTTCTTGCATCAATACGCAACCCAACCCAAGTAGGGATGCGTCACTATAAATGACAAACTCTTTGCCTGATTCGGGTTGCACTAAAATTGGAGCTTCAGTCAAATAAGTTTTTAGTTGATCAAAACTTTTCTGACATTTCTCCGTCCATTCGAACTTAACATCCTTTTGAAGTAGCTTCGTCATTGGTGTGGCTATCATCGAGAAACCTTTGACAAATCGTCAGTAATAACCGGCGAGCCCCAGGAAGCTCCGAACTTCAGTAATATTTCTTGGAGGCTTCCAGTTAAGTATGGCTGAAATTTTGTTCGGGCCAACTCGAATACCCGATGCGGATACCACATGACCCAAGAAGCTAACCTCTCTTAACCAGAACTCACACTTACTGAACTTAGCATATAACTGCTTATCCCGCAAAATTTGCAACACCAGTCTCAGGTGCTCAGCATGTTCGGTCTCATCTCTTGAATAGACCAAGATGTCATCAATGAACACAACTACGAACCGATCCAAATATGGTCTGAAGATCCGATTCATCAAATCCATAAATACCGCAGGGGCATTAGTGAGCCCAAACGGCATCACTAAGAACTCGTAGTGACCATATCTCGTCCTGAAGGCAGTTTTGGGTATGTCCGATACTTAAATTCGCAACTGATAATAGCCCGATCTCAGATCTATTTTTGAGAACATTGAGGCTCCCTTCAGTTGGTCGAACAAATCATCGATACGCGGTAACGGATATTTGTTCTTTATCGTCACTTTATTCAGTTGACGATAGTCAATGCACAACCTCATGGTTCCGTCCTTCTTTTTCACGAACAATACTGGTGCACCCCAAGGTGAGAAACTTGGTCGAGCAAAACCTCAATCCGTCAATTCTTGCAACTGAGCCTTCAACTCTTTTAACTCGGTTGGTGCCATACGATACGGAGCTATCGAAATCGGCGTAGTCCCAGGTACAAGCTCAATACCAAACTCTATCTCCCGAACAGGTGGTAAACCCGGTAATTCTTCAAGAAAAACATCCGGGTATTCACAAACCACCGGCACAGATTCGGGTTTCTTTTCTAATTCTTTGTCATCAAGTATATACGCAAGGTATGCTTCGCACCCTTTTCTTACATATTTCTGGGCCAACATTGCGATATTACAGCTGGCATCCCCTCCAAGTCCGTAGACTCAACTCGGATTACTACATTATTTGCGCACCTCAAATCAATAGTCTTGCTTTTGCAATTCACAACCGCATCATGCGCGGTCAACCAATCCAAACCAAGAATAACATCAAATTCATCAAACGGCAAAAGCATCAAGTCCGCCGGAAAACAGGAACCTCGAATTTCTAGGGGACATTTCTTACACACTTTGTCGACAAGCACGTAACGACCCAAGGGATTTGACACCCGAATTACGAACTCAGTAGACTCAATAGGTAAAGTCTTACTGGATGCTAAGGTTTCACATATGTATGAATGAGTAGAACCAGGGTCAATCAAAGCAATTACATTAGTATCAAAGAGAATAAAAGTACCGGTAATAAGATCAGGCGAAGAGACATCCTCGCGGGCACGTATAGCATAAGCTCTAGCAGGCGCACGAGCCTCGGATCTGGTCGTAGCATCTCTAGATCCTCTCTGGCCACCACTAGCATCGCCCGTATTTCCAGATGGTCTACCTCGAGCAGTGGTAGCACCCAGTTTCCCACTTTGATTTACATTCTGTTCAAACAACCTCGGGCAATCTTTAATGAAGTGGTCAACTGATCCGCACTTGTAACAGGAGCGGTCAGGGAATCTACAACTCCCTGAATGCCATTTACCGCAATATCGACATTTCGTTCTGTCTCGACGTTCATTCCCAACACTGGCGACCGAAGTGCCTCGTGTACCCACAGGGGGTCGATCACGATCTCGTCTAAAAAGGCCCGAAGTGCCTCTAGATCGGCCCACATCATCTCGAAATTTCTTCGATGCCTGTTGAAGAGACTTTCCCGAGGATCTTTTACGAAACTCTCCAGTTCCCACATCAACTTTTTCTTTTTCTTTTCTAAGCTCTTCGGCTTTACAAGCTCGCTCGACAAGTACTACGAACTCTCGTATTTCAAGAACGCCAACGAACATTTTTATATCTTCATTCAGCCCATCCTCGAAGCATTTACACATGATAGCCTCGGACGAAACACATTCCCGAGCGTATTTGCTAAGTCTAACAAATTTTCGCTCGTAATCAGTAACCGACATGGAACCTTGCTTAAGCTCAAGAAATTCCTTCCGTTTTTTATCAACAAATCTCTGACTGATATACTTTTTCCGAAACTCAGTTTGGAAAAACTCCCAAGTTACTTGCTCTCGGGGCACAACAGAAGTCAGAGTACTCCACCAATAGTAGGCAGAATCACGTAGCAAGGAGATAGTACACTTTAGGCATTCATCGGGTGTACAAGATAGCTCATCGAGTACCCGGATAGTGTTGTCCAACCAAAATTCAGCTTGCTCGGCATCGTCGCTATCCGTAGCTTTAAATTCAGTAGCCCCATGTTTTCGGATTCTGTCAACTGGGGGCTTATTTGACCTTATTTGGTCAGTTATTGGAGGTATTGTAGGTGCGGGGGTTGTATTAGTCGGGAAGGGAGGTTGTGGAACAGCCGTATTAGTTCGAATGTATTGGTTGAACCAATCATTCATCACGCTATAGAAAGCTTGTCTAGCTTCCTCATTCGGGTTACTAGCATTAGGTTGAGAGTCCGCCGGCGCTGTCCCTTGTGCGGGAGCAGGCGCTACACTCTCAAGATCATCAGCTACCTCTCGGTCGGGATCGGGATCCATTACTATAAATAAACACATTTACAATTGTCAGAAATCACCACACTATCAAGTAATCACATAAAATGGCATGTATAGCTAGACCTAACGCATTACGGTAGTCCTAGAATCGACTAAACCGTAGCTCTGATACCAATCAAATGTAACACCCCGAACCCGAGACCGACACCGGAGTCGAACACGAGGTGTTAACAGACTTTAAACCCCTTATAAAAAAAATATTTCCCAGACACTGCCAATCTGCATACTAGTCGCTTTAAAAATCATATCTTGAGTTTCACAACTCGAAAATCAGTTTCGTGATTTTTCCCTGAAACTAGACTTATATTCCCATCTACATATTTTTTTCTAGAATTTTTGGTCGGGCCAATTAGTACAGTTTATTAGTCAAAGTCTCCCATGTTACAGGGATCGACTACACTGACCTTTGCGCAATACGACTTGGATATCTCCCTGCACAGAGCTTCAATACTGATGTCGTTTGTTTCTATAGAAACTAGTATATTTTTTAAAAATATAAAATTTAGAATTTTTATAAATATTTTGAATTTTAAAACTATTTTGAATTTCTTTTTGTAATTTTTGTTGAGAGAGAGAGACCAATTTGCT